>NC_084552.2:43060332-43297832 GCF_033978685.3 Nerophis lumbriciformis
GATGCTCATGTTGTGCGATTCAGAATCGATTCTCATTTTTAAAAACTCTTATTTTTAATTATATATTTGTTAATGTATTTATTTTATTTTTTTTAATTAATCAATCCAACAAAACAATACACAGCAATACCATAACAATGCAATCCAATTCCAAAACTAAACCCGACCCAACAACACTCAGAACTGCAATAAACAGAGCAATTGAGAGGAGACAAACACGACACAGAACAAACCAAAAGTAGTGAAACAAAAATGAATATTATCAACAATAGTATCAATATTAGTTACAATTTCAACATAGCAGTGATTAAAAATCCCTCATTGACATTATCATTAGACATTTATAAAAAAAAAAAGAACAATAGTGTCACATTGGCTTACACTTGCATCACATCTCATAAGCTTGACAACACACTGTGTCCAATATTTTCACAAAGATAAAATAAGTCATATTTTTGGTTCATTAAATAGTTAAAACAAATTTACATTATTGCAATCAGTTGATAAAACATTGTTTTTTACAATTATAAAAGCTTTTTACAAAAATCTACTACTCTGCTTGCATGTCAGCAGACTGGGGTAGATCCTGCTGAAATCCTATGTATTGAATGAATAGGGAATCGTTTTGAATCTTGAAAAAATCGTTTTTGAATTGAGAATCGTGTTGAATTGGAAAAAATTTTTTTTGATTTTGAATCGAATCGTGACCCCAAGAATCGATTTTGAGTCGAATCGTGGGACACCCAAAGATTCACAGCCCTAATATATATATATATATATATATATATATATATATATATATATATATATATATATATATATATATATATATATATAAATATAATATAGTATTCTTTTAACCCAATGTGGCTCCCGGGTCAAAAAGTTTGGGGACCCCTGCTATGATTAGTACCTCTGTGGTGACATCTCATAAACAAAGAAGAAAACATTTTGGTCAAAGTTTGATGCGGATGTTTAACTTTGACTTCCAGCTCAACGAGGAACCACTTGCAATGAGCCAGGAGGCGCCCTCGCAGGAACTGGTGCCCCTGAAGAAGAGGCGTAAACGCATTCCAGACAAACCTAACTACTCTCTCAACTTGTGGAGCATCATGAAGAACTGCATTGGCAAGGAGCTGTCAAAGATCCCCATGCCTGTGAGTGTTTCCCAAATTAGGGGGTGCTTTCTTTACCCTTCCACAGCCCCAATGCGTATGTGTAACATCTCTTTGTTACCCACCCTTCCCTAAACATTCGCTCTGCGTGTCACTTTTGCAGCCTAATCTTGGTTAACTAATTAAGCGGCACCTTCTACCTTGCAATAGTCCCATGTCAAGGTGTGCATTTGCACAGCTCCCATCCTGAACATTTGTTCTGCGTGTCACTTTTTCAGCTTTATTTCCAAATTAGAGGTTGCAGCCCAACCTGCAATAGTTTCAGCAGTACCTTGGTTCCCAAACTGTGGGGGAGTGTGCCCCCCAGTACATCTTTAAGTCATCTTATCAATAAATTGTTTTTTCTCTCTGTCTCCCAGGTGAACTTTAATGAACCCATCTCCATGCTGCAGCGGCTGTCGGAGGATCTGGAGTACCACGAGCTGCTGGACAAGGCTGCCAAGTGCCACAGCTCGCTGGAGCAAATGTGCTATGTCGCCGCCTTCTCAGTGTCCTCCTACTCCACCACAGTCCACCGAACGGGCAAGCCCTTCAACCCCTTGCTGGGCGAGACGTATGAGCTAGACCGCCGGAGAGAGAGCGGCTATCGCTCCCTCTGTGAGCAGGTGGGTGCATTTCAGTCAAGTGTTCCTGCAGGAACACTTGATACAATGTTAATCTTCCCCCAGGTCAGTCACCACCCACCGGCCGCAGCCCATCATGTGATCTCAGACCGAGGCTGGACTCTGAGGCAGGAAATTACAGTGGCCAGCAAATTCAGGGGCAAATATCTCTCTATCATGCCATTAGGTAAGTATGCAGAATATAATGTAGCGACATAAAGCCCTGAAAAACAACAGTGGTTTATTTTCTCTTTTATGGTCTCCTCAGGCACAATCCATGCCACCTTTGAGAAGAGCAACAATCACTACACGTGGAAGAAAGTTACCACCACAGTGCACAACATAATCGTTGGAAAACTCTGGATCGATCAGGTGATATGCTGTTAATTCATGCAAGTTGGCGGTTATCATTAACTGGTGGGAGGTTTGACATTTCTATATTTTGCATATGCCCTTGCATGAATGAGTGTACTTTTTTGACTTGAGGATTCTTAAGTCTTTTTGTATAATTCTATTGTGCAAGGTGGCAGTTATCAGTAATAACTGGTGAGATACATGATTATATTTGCCCAAGCATGAATGAACGTACTAACTGGAATATGTGAAATCTTGTTAATTGTGTGTATTTTGTATGGTGGTGGGTTACATTTAAAATCGGCGGTAATGTTGTATTACTTATGTATCCATGTTGTGCTATTCTCCCCGCATGAACAAGTGTACGTGGCTGTTTTTTTTTCAAATCTTTCCATTTATTTCGTGTAAGGTGGTGTTTATCATTAATAACTCAGGTTGTCACGATACCAGAATTTCAGTAGTTGGTAGTGATATCTGTGAATTTCTAAGTGTTTCGATACTACGATAAAAAAGAAAAAAATGGACCAATGTGCTTTTCAATTCACTACTTTACTGAAGACTGTGTCAAAGTGTCAAGTATTTAAGATCACTGTGCTTCAACATGTTTTTGTACAGAATTTAAATTGCAGTATCAGCTGCCAAGAGGTAACTATACATTCATTAAAAAAACAGCAGTGTTCCATAACCTCTTCGCACGTATAGAAGTGATAAAGTTTGGGTAGCCACTGTGTTGAAGTTTTCTGCACAACGCTTAAGTACACTCACAGGGCCTCTGCTGGTGCATCTCTGCTCTCCTTTGCACGGCCAATCCTTTTGCGGCCGCTTGTATGCAAATAAATGCATGACGGAAGACACACTCCACTCTGTCACTTCCTTATTTTATTTTACCGTAGATTTAATAGCTACCTCGATAAAGTGGCAACACGGATCCTCTTTCTCAGACAAAGCAGATGCTATCTATTAGGTGTGTTGTGAAGTGTACGATGCGTATGGATAATTTTTTTAAGACCGCAGGCCTTTTTTTCTGGCACTGACTCAGTGTTCACATGCCAAGCACTGACGCTGGTTGCTGAGGAAAAAAAAATATCGTTGAGCAATAATCAATACTAACAATACTGAAAAAAGCTGGTATCGATGTCATTTTTGCATGTTGTATACTTTTGACCACCCTGTTATTAACTGGTGGGGGGGGAATTATTTGACATTACTACCTTGTCTTTGTGCTCTTGCATTAGTGAACATATTTGACTTTGCGGGTTATTTCAAGTATTTCAGTTTATTTCTGTTATACTGTTAGCATCAGTTACTGGCAGGAGGAGCGATCACAGTTATAATATGACTTATTTGTAATGATTTTGGTAACGTCATGATCGAGCAAGTAATCTCTTCCCACCTAGTCAGGAGAGATTGACGTAGTGAACCACACCACTGAAGACCGCTGCCATTTGAAGTTTGCACCTTACAGTTACTTTTCTAGAGACGTCGCCAGAAAAGTGAGTAAACCTTCTTTTTACCTTTACGACTTTTTTTCTGTAAAGCAATGATTCTTGAATCTGTCTGCAGGTAACTGGTGTAGTGATGGACAAGACTGGCAAGGCCCACTATGTATTGTCGGGCACGTGGGATGAGAAATTGGAGTTCTCCAGGGTGATGCAAAGCAGCCGAGGAGGAGGAGGAGGTGACAACGGCTCCGAGGGCAAACAAAAGACAGTCTACCAGACCTTAAAAGCAAGAGAGCTTTGGAAAAAGAATCCTTTACCGTAAGTGTTTACATTTTACAAATCATCTGGGACACTTTTTCATATGTTTGGTGCTCATATTTTTAATAGATGAGCATAGTGCTGTACGAAATGGACAAAAATAAATCCTGATATCGCATGTGTGTTTTTGATTATAAAAGAATCGCCAGCACTTTGATAACTAAGGTAAGAAACACTATAGAATTCAAGGAAAAATTTGTTTCAAAGTACGGAGATATGGCGTTCATAGCGCTGCTCATTATCGTCGAGTCCTCAATTAATTGTATTTTTTTTTTAAAGTGTCTATATTTTTTACAATTACTAATTACATTGAATACAAATTGCTTGTCAATCTGAGAAATGTGTCTGCCGTTTGGCATGTCAGTCACCACTGTCTTGTCCACACTCACAAGCAGGGTGTGCAGGTAGGGCTGCACGATTAATCGACATTGAATCGACATCAAGGTTTTAAGTAGTGTGATTTTGTAACCACAAGAGGCGGAGGTTTTTTTTATTTCAAGATGATTCAAGCTGCTGTTTATTGTCCATTCTTTAACATGTACAAGACATATAAGAACTGAAATTACATTTTCGGCACAGTCCCACTAAGAGCAAGACATACATCACAGGGAGACAAGAACAGGACCGCCAATGAATCAGCCACTTACGGCGCTCCTTAAAAAAGGTGGGAAAAAGGTGATATTGGAGAAGAGTAAAAAAAAAAATCAGACAAAGGCTGGACACTCAGGAGGGGGTCCAGACTTGAGTCCAAGGGAAAAAAACTAATTTGCCATAGCACACATAAACATGTTACATATAATCACAACAACTTGCAACAGGGAGGGGGGGGGAGTTGGAGCCATGGAGGTCGGCTGCCGCTAGAGAGCGCTACTCAACCGTCCACCAACCTGAAGGGTAATCAAGCTGTGGTGAAGGCGTGGGGTGGGAGTGGGGTGTGTGTTTGTGTATATGCCCATTGTCTTGGGTGTAGTGATGTTGTGTCCATAAGCCTGGGGCCGTTCTGCATGCAATGCAAGCAAAGTTCGACTCCCAGGTGTCGTTGAGGAGGGAGGGAGGGAGGTCAAAAGCGTCTATCGTTGAGGAGTTCTCGGGGGATGTTTTCAGAACAGCCTGCTTCTGTTTTGCAGCGTCAAGGCCATTCGAGGGAGTCAAATCGTAGATTAGGATTTTTGTTTTTCCAAGCGAGCAGACATTACAATGGCTTGTCTGTTCTATTCGTCCAATCTGGCTGCTCTCATATCCAATTTTCCCATTTCAACAAGCAAACTGATTTTGCCGCCGTCACCGTAATTTGTGACAGGCATGTTCGCCTATCAGAATTGTTGAGCCTCGCATTTTTTCCTCGCTTCAAACAGGGAGAAAGAGGTCTCCTGAGCGGGTTTATTTAACAGAATTAACTGAAAGCAGTGAGCCCTTTTTGCAGTCATTGACAATCTTTGTTTCGGTGGGCGCAGAGCGAGTCAGTGAGACCGCACAGACAGAGTGCCTCGTGACATGCCAGTTAGAAGTTCAACAAAGTAACACAAATTAGGAGGAAAAAATATATGATTCCAAAGCCAAATGTCCTGCTATAGTAATATTTCAGCTTCAAATCTGATGGAAATAAGAGCCCATCAACACGGACAAACGAGCAAGAATGTTGCGATCACGTGATGGCAACAAACAAAAAGACAAGGTCCAACCTATTTTTTCTAACTAGGAGAAAAAAAACACTTTAATATGTTCAATATACATTCAAGTCAAATTTTTAGTCACAGAAATTAGTTTATTAAATGTTTTTGTTTATTTGTTTAGGGTAACATTGTTTACCTTCCAATTACAGTACAATGATAAACAACTTTACAGTAATGAGAAATAAAAGTTTATATACTTTTAAATGGTTACTTGCATCATTATATATTATGATTACACTACATTATAAACACTGTATAGGTTTATCGATTATTTATTTAGTTTAGGTGCATGATGGAGATAAAAGCTCTGAATCTGTCTGCATAAAGCCAAATAAAAGTAAATGTATTGTATATTGTTCTAATGTGTGGCACTTTGAGACAAGGATACGTTGACAGTCTAAAAGTAAGTCTTCCTTCACTTGTTTTTGCAGTTCTATGCATTTATATGTATAAAATATATGAAAATCGTGAATCGAATCGCAACCACAATTTTGTAGAGGAAAATTGCATTAAAAAAAAACATTGTGCAGTCCTAGCAGGTACATACACAAAGGGAGTGTGGCAACTAGCATGTTGTTGTTGATGTCTATATATTCAATTATAGCTAACCTGTTTTGACTTCCCGTTTGTCTGACCTGGTGGTGAAATCTGTCATCTTTTTTTTCCTGGTCGTAAGTGAGGGAGCTGAGACTATGTACTACTTTACTGACTTGGCGCTCACGTTGAATGAGCCCGAGGAGCCCGTAGCGGCCACCGACAGTAGGCGCCGCCCCGATCAGCGCCTGATGGAGGACGGCCGCTGGGATGAGGCCAACGCCGAGAAGCAGCGTCTGGAGGAGAAGCAGCGCATCGCCCGACGGGAGCGCGAACGAGAGGCTCTCAGCCAGCGCTCCTCCAGCCAGTCCGATGAAGGTTAGAATGCGTCTGTTATCGTTTTTTCTAGAATTCTATGATCTGATTCTCCTTTTAAAAGCTGTCGATGAGGAATCTCTTACTGATCCGTCACTGAAATGCAAGTAGTAGCTTCTTCCTGTGCTTTCATCCTCCTTTGTCCAGGTTTTTGCATTTTTATACAATTGTAATCTGTTCCTCACAGGTGGACCCCACGACAACTACAACGCCCTTTGGTTCGAGCGCTGTCAGGACCGCATTACAGGTGAGCAGATTCACATCTACAAGGGAGGCTACTGGGAAGCAAAGGATCGCGGCTGCTGGGAGGGCTGCCCTGACATATTTTGACCCTAGCCTTGACTGAAAAAAGGCTGCCTACCAGCCCCATCAAGTGGACGATTCCCCCATCTCTGTTCTAAGAGACCTCCCAGGAGGACAGTTGCTGCTTTCTGACCAAGAGAGTTGTGTCCCCAGTTGAGGGCAGCGGCGCCTCTTGGTTGGAGGACATCCGCCCATCCCCAATAAGTGAGTAGTGCTTCCATAGCCATTGTAGACTATTCTCTTAATGCGATAACATAATGTTTCCTCTTCAATTATATGCTTAAAACACTTAATATATAAACTCTAAATATATATGATGATAATAATAATAAATGTTACAAATTTGGTGGCCTTCATGAATTTAAGGGAACATTTCCGGTGTAATATTTTTGTCTTTTAATGTGTCTTCCACCACTTTTGTTTTGGTGTGGATTTGAATTATTTTTTGTTTTTGTCAAAAGAAGACCTCGCCTTTTCACCCACTGAGTATTGCGACACAAATGAATTCTATTTTGAATCGGTTGTCAAAAAACATTTTAAAGCGAATACTTGTTTTTAAGTGTGTGATCAATGTCAGCTAACATACTGTACACCAAAAATGTGAGTTGTTTTTGTTTGTAAGTGTACTTAAAAATGACAAAGGCAAAAAAAGCATTGTGAATAAATCATATTTTATAAATGTATAGAAAGTCCATATGTATTTGAAAACTGTGAGGTTATTTTTTGCTTCCAAAAGTGAACGGTCTTCAATTTCAGAGAGGGGAAAATAAGGGAGATTCCATAATATTGTTTGGTATTTTGTATGAAAAAAATCCCACATGCAATCTATAATAAATGCTGTAATGTAAACAGTTATTTAAATCCTGTTTTGATTGCACCATGACTATTTGTTTTTGTAAGATTTAAGCCTTAAACTATTGGCCAAAGTTAACATGCTAATGGGAAAAATAATTGTATGCTACTAGGGCTGAAAATGGATCAAAAATAATATAATACCGGTAATAATAATGATGCAGTATTGTTAGCAGAAGTACAAAAAGACTCCATACATGAATTTGAAAGAACACAATATAGCTGGGTTGGACGTGTCGTCACGTCCTTTTGTTGTTGGTTTTGACTGAAGCACATGGGGAGTCAAACAAGCGTACAGTATTTGTAGCAAGAAGTCAAGTGATAGCAGAGTGAGAAAATGCACCATACATACACTGTTCCCACAAGGGGAAATGGTTCCGGTAGGGGTTTTAAAAACATGTTATTCCAGAGTTCCTAAAATAATCCACTAAGGGAAAAAAGTTGTTCTAACAACCTGACAAACCCAGCGAAAAGTGGCTGCTGTCTTAAACCTGTTGCTCTTGCCAAGTGGAGCCACGTCTGATACGATCAAGTTTTCAGGGACAACTTTGGCAATGTCTGTATGAACTTGAAAATAAACTGTAAAAGTCTGTTTGATTTATTTACTTTTCTTAATCTACATATATTTACATATGAGTTGGTTTAATTTGTGTATGTTATATTAGTGCTGTCAAATAATTTTTTAATCCACTTTTGAATTTGGCCCAATCACAGGTTATTACTCACTTATTACAATTTTAATTAACTTGAAAAAGACTGTAATATTTTGACAAAAATACAACTTCATTGTCAGAATGTTTTTTTTCCGTGCCATACCAGCTTTATCTACTTGAATGCATTATTTATTTGCTCAAAACTTGATAACAGTTTTATCTGAAGTACCGATCGGGTGTATTTTGAAGTGAAATTTGTCAGTGACCACACCAGTCAGCATCTCCTCATTCATCTTTGGCCTGATCACTGACCTAATAGGAACTTGTGACACCTTCTTCGGTAACTATCCGCTGTCATGGTAAAAGAGTATGAGCACACAAAATGAATTGCATTATTTATCTGCGTATATACATAAGTCATTGTTACGATAATTCTTTAGTCTATGAGGTAACTTATTTTTATAAATCTTAATTTATAGGTGGTAATAAGTGTGTATGGTGCAACGATTAGCATCAAGAAAACCTGGCTAAATATATTATGTTTATTTGTTTATTTGAACGATTATCGAAGTGAATTTTGAGAACCGATTCACAGTAACCATCTTATACCATCTGCTAATTAGTACTCATTGTTCATGTGAAAGAGCTGTTCAAAAGACTCAATCTTTCAGCTTGCGTAAAGCTGCTGTTTTAGATATCTATGTCTAATAACGCATCACATTTCTTGAACCCTCCAGCGAGCTACTTGGAAAGGCGCGGCAAGCTACTGGTAGCTTTTGAGTGACTGTTTGAAAAGGACTGATCTAACCCCATGTATTGTTTCCTGTTAAGTAGTTCAACCAGTTCAGAGTTAAAGCTGTATCATTCTAATTTGTCTATTAGGATATTGTGGTTGACTGTATCAAATGTTTTTTCAAGATCAATAAATACTGCAGCTTTACACAGATTATGGCAGTGGTTGTTTCTTGTTTAAATGATTGCCATAGATGTTGATGTTCTCTCTGTATTCATATTGGCTATTGCAAAGTAGTGTGTTTTATAAATTCATGTAATCTGTAGGGAAACAAAAACAATATTTATTTTAGGATCAATGCACTTATTTGTAAACAATTTAACAACCTATAAATATAACACAAAACAATGTAACAATACGTCAAAACACAGAGGGGCTTTGGGGGCCAAAAGTCATTGTACATTGTCTTATAATGTTGTACAGTATTGTAAGTATATACTGCTAAATTGTTCACAATTAAGTATTTTTATTAAAACTTTTTGTTTGCCTAAAATCCTTGTCCTGTTTTATTCTGATCATTATCAACAAATTTAAAGGCAAAATAATTGACAGATTTCCAGTAAAAAGTGAAACGGTATCAGCAATACTGGCCCTGTGTTAACTTATCGAATCGATACCAAAATTTTCAGTATCGTCCGCTCTTGCAAACAGTAAACCAAGCGAGGAATCTTGGGACATAAGACCATCAGATAGGACACACCCTGCTTGCCTTTGCGATAGCACGCAGTGCGGTGACAAAACTGCTATGTCGGGCCTGTCAAAGAGAGAGAGAGAGAGAGAGAGGAGAATGCTGAGTCAGTGAATATACCATGAAAGCCCAGGGAGAGGGTGCCAGAGGGTAAACGCCAGGGCGAGAGGGTAGAGAAAGGTTACACTCAGGGAAGGTAAGATGTCACATTCCCTTTTTCTTATGTTTTCACTACTTTTCAACACTTGTACTGCCATCTGTCCAAGATGGATGTCCTTTTGCCTGGGCTGTCCCGGGTGGCCGTTTGCGGCGGTACCCATGGTAACGAGCTTTCTGGAGTGTACCTAGTGAGGGAGATGCTGAGGGTGGAAAAAGGAGACGAAGACATGTCGACACAGAAGCTGCTGTCCAACCCGCGGGCTGCCGAGCTATGCCGCCGCTACCTGGACGTCGATCTTAACCGCTGCTTCACCCTCGCCGCCCTGAAGTAGGTTCTGGATCTTCTCTCATTAACCTCCCACTGATCGTCACCATCTTTGCTCCTGTCAGCGATCCCTTACCTGATCCAGCTCCCTATGAAATGGTTCGAGCCCGAGAGCTGAACGCCATGCTCGGCCCCAAAGGTAGTCCGCGAGCTGTGGACCTGGTTTGTGATCTACACAACACAACGTCTAACATGGGCCTGTGTCTTATTGCCTTCTCCGACTGCGACTGGATCAGCCTGCATATATACCACTACCTTCAGGTGAAAATCCTCCCCATGTACCTAATGCTCCACTTAACGCCTATATTCAGGTTGTCTATTCTAAGACCAACACCAAGGTCTCTAATTACAACACTGGCATTTTCAGCTGTAGGTTTTTACTTTGATAATTTTTATTTATTCAACAAGATGTCAATAGCGGCATTTCAAGTATTATTAAGGAGTCAGCATCTGGCAGCTTTATCTTCCTCAGCATGCGCTTTAAAATGTTGGTGTGAAAGTCCTTGCTAATCAGTGCTATTTATACTGAGTGACCAATTCGGTCCTGAGCACCATCACAACATTGGTTTTGTTATTATTGTGTTATAGCAATATACTGCGGTACCTCTGTTTTCATAAGATTCGCTGTCTTGGTTATGGTACTGCCGTACATTGTGGGCAACAAACCAGTCAATTTGTCTGCATATCAACCAACTGGTTGGTAACTCACTCAGTGTGAAGAAAGGATGGTGGTTATTTTAGAGTTGGGACAGATTCAGTCAAGGGAGGCCTTTAGACATCTTATGCTGGTGTGTTTTTATTTGTTCATAGAATGCAGAGAATTTCTGTGTGTCAGAGTACATTAATACCTCAACTTACAACCTTTATTGGCTCTTAATTTAAAATACTTATATCTCAAATCAACATCTCACATTTAAAAATAATTGAAATTAATTGGTGCTTTCCCCCCAAAAATTGCACAATTCTAACAGGTAACATGCCTTTTAAAAAAGACAAAAAAAACTTTTAGATTAGAAATATTGCATATAAACAATACTGTGTAAAAAATACTTGAAACTGTTATTGCTGCCAAAGGAAGAACACAGAAGTTAATACAAATAATAGAAGAAATAAAACAATTTCAAAAGATAATTTGCCAAAAATATTAGTAAAACCAAAATAATGATATTCGGTAACAGTCGAAGGGAAAGTCAAACAAATACAAATAGACAGAGTAGATATTGAAAGGGGAAAATAAAACACATTTTTGGGTGTAATAAGTATAAAATGAACTGGAAACTTTGTGTAAAAAATATAAAACAAAGTAGCAAAAAATAGGTCAATAATGAATAGAGCAAAATATGTTCTGGACCAAAAATCTCTCTATATTCTCTACTGCTCACTAGTGTTACCATATCTGAGTTGTTGTGTAGAAATATGGGGAAACCTCTACAAACGTGCGCTTCATTCACTAATGGGGTTTCAAAAAAGATCAATTAGAATAATACTTAATGTTGGATATAGAGAACATACAAACACTTTACTAAATCAAAAATATTTTAAATTACATTATTGTGTGTATAATTTTTCATTTTGGAATGAGGCTGTAACTTACCAAAATATGTAAAATGTGAAGCGCTGCGAATATTTCCGGATGGACTGTAAGTAGGGGGCCCCCATTTATTTCTATATCAGTTTGGGGTCCTTGGCATGGAAAATGCTGACCCCCGATTTAAAGCTTTTATCAATATTTGGAGTACACATGAATAATAAAAATAGGGTGTTGACCCGTGTTGTTCCAGAGAGAGATGCGATATATTCCAGTGAGGTACGTTCATTTCGATGTCTCAGACAAGGATTCCTATTCCCTGGATTCAGTTGGAAAACATGGTTTTGGTAAGTATGTCTAGAAGGCAATTGCATCCTCTAAGTATTATTCATATATTTACGAATGCGTATTTATATTGCAGCTTTAGAGATCGGGCCTCAACCACACGGCTTGGTGAGGTCTAACATCTACTCAGCTATGAAAGAAGGTCTCCAGCACATTCTCAACTGGGTGCGGCTCTTCAACTCAGGTATTTACTTAAAAAAACAGTTTGCATATCAAATAATAAAAACTGTGTCACGCTCTTCTTTTTCTGTGATTGTAGGCGTTGTTTTCAATGGCGGATCGGTGGATGTGTTCACCACGGTTGGACACGTGGACTATCCTAGAGACGAGGACACGCACAACATCACCGCAGCCATTCATCCTCAACTCCAGGTAAATAAAACTCGCAACAGTTGGAAAAGTCTGGAACATTCTCCTTATGATAAAATTGGTAGGATATGTCCCTTGAAACGTTATTTTCAAACCATATGCTGTACAGAATGGGTAAGAATGGAGAATAAAACTCAATGTATTCTGCCTGGTACCAAGTGTCTATCTATATCAGGGGTGGGCAATTAATTTTTACCGGGGGCCACATGAGCAACCCGAGCACTGCTGGAGGGCCACATCGACAATATTTCAATTAAATTTTGCTCAATTTTATTTTTGATATACGTAAGATAAATAATAATAATAATAATAATAATTAATAATAATTTCATTTAACCTAACTTAACTTTATACAAAAGCAGATTGCTTTTGATGGTTTTATTTTCAACACTGTCTTACACTACACTTCCTGATGTATAATACAATGCAAAAATGTTAATTTAAAGTTTATCCTGCATCCTCTTTAAAAGTCCAACATTTTTCTCAATCTGATTTGGACAACCATCTGTTGTCACACCTGCCAGCTTGTCCCATTTCAGTCCTAACATGTCCAAACACGCATTTACCTCTGTGAACAAGTCATTACCTGTGGTCGTCTCTTTAATTGACTGCATGGCTGCCAGCTACTCCGTGATTTGAAAGTCGGCAGTTATCCCACGTAAGAAGAAGAGCAGCTGGGCGGTGTCACGTACATCGCAGCTCTCATCCAAAGCCAGCAAAAAACAGTCAAAGTCGGCTGTTCTGTTCTTCCGCTGAAGCTCCAAGTTTCCGGGCATATCAACGCCCAATAAGCACTCCTTAATAAACTCTCCGTCAGAAAACGCCTTACTTTTTCTGGCGATTTTGTGAGAAATTACGAAACTTGTCCTGACAGCTCCATCTCTGGGGGTGTGAAATTTGGCAAAAAGTCCTTGTTGGGTTTGCAGTTTTACCATCAACACATCAGCCTCCCTTGCGCGCGTTTCATCAGACAGATTCCGGTATTTTTCCTCGTGCTTCGTCGTATTCAAATTATATTCTTTAAACACAGCAACCTGTGTACCACAAATTAAGCACACGGCTTTACCTTTAATTTCTGTAAAGAAATACTTGGCAGTCCATGTCTTGTTGTAAACACGGCATTCGTCATCAACTTTTCTTTTTTTAGCATGAGCTGACATCTCGGTGGTAACTGGGCATCACTTGTCGCTGGGCGCCTTCACTCACAGGTTACACCCGGACATACGTCCATAAATAACAATTTTCAAAATGAAAGCAGCACAGTTGTATTGCACGCACAACATAGATGTTTTTTTAAATGTATTTTGTAATTTATGATCCACACGGAAGTAATACAAATAACGCTTTTCAGAAGAAAAGCAGCACCGTTGTATTGCACACTCGACATAGATACTTTTTAAAATGTATTTTGTAATTTATGATTGGCCTCACGCGGGCCGGACAGGGACGCACAAAGGGCCGGATGCGGGCCGCCGAATGCCCAGGTCTGATCTATATTGTTTGACGTAATAGTTTGTATTACTGTAGTTTTTCTGATATTGCCTAGCGAATGCTTGATTTTCTCCGCTGTACTTAATCTCCCATCAAATAACTAACAAAAGTAAACACAGATTACTTTCATGACATCAGCTCTTCTTTTATTTCCGTCCGAATACATGTAGTTATTTAGCAAAAATGTGTTCCCTATAGTTGTTTGTCACAAAATACTACATTATAGCAAGAAAAAGAGAACTTTTTAATAGTATTAACTTAATTCTTATAAAAAAAATCTGACTTTATTCTTGTAAGATTACAACTTTATTAAATAAAAGTACTAATGCAGTATTCTTTTTTTTTTTAAGTGCCTTTATTGTGAGTTTCTTATGTACTTAGTACAACTATTCTCATAGATTAACAGTTTTACAAATACATACAAATAAGACTTGTAATATTTTTTTTTTTCTAAAAACAAAGTCTGAATTTATTGTGTTAAGATTTATACTCCACTCCAGGTACAAATCTGACTATATTCCGTTAATATTACATACTAATTCTGGTCATGATACAATTTGATATTGAACAATTATGTTTTTTTTTCTAGAAATGTAATTATTCTCGTAAGATTACAATTTATTAAACATAAAAATAATCTTTTGGCAAAAAAAAGACTACCGTATTTGCATAATCCAATTTGTACAGTGTTGGCGTTAACGCACTTTTTGTGTCTTTTTACGCATTGAAATCAGAAAGGACGCGTAATTTCAGAGGCCCGGGCGCACCCCGGACGCTGATTTTTTTTTTTTTTTTTTACCGCCCAGTTTGCTTGTTTTATTTTATTTTATCCATTATCGCTTTCCACCGGTGTTTTGCTTTAAATTTCCGTCCCCGTTTATTGCGTTTTTATTGGTCGTAAATTTTGATTCGCCGAAAATGTTATCAATGACAAATACTGCCAACCTTACCGCGAGGGACTGTCAATACAAAGTCTTCATGGTAAACGCTAAGGTGAGTGTAAAGTCAACCATTTTAACTTCATCTATGTCTCCAGTAAATGAGTTGTTTGTCTTTGTGAGTCCATGGTAACTTAACTTTTATCTCCCGCTGAGGCGACATCGTTCGAGGATGGAGACAGGCTATCTGTTAGCTTCAAGCTAACCAGCACCCGACCAGACTCCTCCACACCTAAAACATACTTTGCAGGTCAACAAACGGGGCAAATGTGTGCCTTTTGAAGTGTTAATGTCAAAGTAGTGTTCAAAAGGAGTTTCTTGGAGAAGTGGCTGACAAGTTACAAAGTGTCGCTCACATCGCTGACAGTGACGTCATCACCGTCATTGTTTACTGAAGCAAAGATGCTGACTGTGCGTTATGATAAACGCGCATGCGTCGCCAGGCTCTGCTTTTTATCGATAGACTTATCAGATTTAATTTTTTTAATTATCTTTAGCAGGGATGTCAAAAGTGTGGCCCGGAGGCTATTTGTGGCCCGCAGCTAATGTTTTAAAGGCCCACGGCACATTTTTAAAATACTATTTAAATAAACAAAAATATAACAAAAGTGGAATAAAAAAGCTTACAGGTGAAATGTAATTAAAAAAAGTTGCAATGTTGACTAATAAAACAAAGCTGTTTTTTTTCTTTAAAACCGTCATTGCTCAAAACATAATACTGAATCAAAATCAATGTTTTTATGAATTTTTGACCTATCCAGGGCTCCGGTTACGGCACATCAAATATTACACTTTGAAAAATATTTTTTGTGGAAGATTTTGCATATTTTGTGTGTTTGCCATAAAAAACATAGTTTTCTTTGACAAAAAGGGCAGAAAACAAAAAAACAAAATAAAAAAACCCAACTTAAAATTGACGGATAGATCAAAAGTTGATGTAGACTCTACAGATTTAAGCGTATTTAAGCATTCTGCGCCGTTTTGCTTCCAGTAAAAATCTGGGGTTGTACTCTCCCAGTCTTTACTGTGCTGTAGTAGCCCTCAGTCACCTGTTGGATAAAGCAGACACTTGCTGTCCTCTATTGTTTTTTCGGGGGCTCACACTTTTTAAGCTTTTCAAAAGCGGAAGAACGCACATAAAACTTAACAGGAACCCTGGATCCAACCTGTCTGCTCCACAGGACAGAGACTTCTGCCTCCTTCATCCTGGAGACCCCCTCTTCCAGACTTTCTCAGGCCAAACTGTGAGCTACAAAGGCAGCAAAGCTCTTCACCCGTTCTTTATCAACGAATGTGCTTATTATGAAAAGGGTGTCGCTCTCTACCTCGCAACCAAGCGCACTTTCACCATCCCAGCGGTCCGGGTACACAAAGAAGACCATCAAGATGTGAGATTCCCATCTGAAGAAGAGGAAGAATGATGCCTGTAAATAATCCCAATAATAGAAAAATAAAGCTTTCCTGTTATGTAGCCTAGCATGCCGACTTCTTGCTGCACTCATTCTTCTCTCGGATAAAAAATACAAATAAACACGCATACTAACGTTAATATTTCAGCAGAGTTTATTTTCTTAATCATCCTTGCGGCGCCCCGTAGAGAGTGCCACCCTAGGCAATTGTCCATGTGATATGACAAGAATATTCCATGAAATATAGTCATTCCCTACTAAATTATTAAGAATATATTTAGAAATAATTTAAGTGTAAGCATTACAAGCTATATCTTTAATGCAATATTATGGCCTTTCATTTACATTCATTATGCTCAATATTAAAATACAGTTGCATTATTTTCTTGTGACGTTTCTACAAATTCACGTATTGCAAAACAACGAAAAAAATAAATCTGTAAATATATAAATGTGGAGAACACAAAGCACAACCATGTAGAATACTGTAAATAGAAAAACTTCAAAATTGTAAAAAAAGACAAAACAAATAGACTGACTAAAACGTTAATACATACCAACTTAGTTTACAAGATAACGTATATACAGTAACTCAATATTTAGCAGTATTAGGGCCACCCTGAAACGACAAAAACAAATTGTACAATAATGAAGATAAATGTCGTAATGTAGTGAGAATAAAGTTGAAAAATGCCCTCCTTATAAATTGTAAGCTTAACACAAGGTACCGGTAGTCGTATTTTTACAAAATAAAACACATTTTTCATGAAAGTGAAATATCAAATCAGTAAAAAATGTACAATAGTACGGCCAGATTTTTTCGTGGAAATTGGCAATGTTATAAAATCCTACCATAATAAATATTACGACAAATGATTTTACAAGAAAGAAAGATATCATCTTACTAAAAAAACATAGCAGTCTAAAGAGAATTAAGTTGTTTTTACAAGATACTAGAGAAATACATCAAAATATTATCAGAATAAATATGCACAACGTTATGAAAATAAAATCCACATTTTTTAAAATTAAAATGGTACTTTTAAAAATGAAATACTACAGAAGTATATTTATCATGTTCTTATTCTCCTAAAAATCTGACTTTATTCTAATAAGATTTTTATCTTGTAGTACAACTACTTTTTTTTACTACTTTGCATCCTTTTTCTCACATTATTTTCCTCAAAATTTCAAATAAAAACTTACAAAAATAAAACTTTATTCATTGTTATATAACAACTTTTTACATATAACTTTTCTCCCAAAAAATAGTATTTTATTTTTGTTATATAACGTATATATTCTCAGAGTACTACCACTCATTTTAATTGAAAATAGGATTTTATTCTTAGGTTACTTCTTTTTTCTCAGAAAATAAGATTTATTCTTGTCATGGTACTTATTTTTTCCCGTATTATAACTTTAAAAACTACTTTATTCTTGTTATATCACCACTTTTTTTAATAAAAAATTATGACTTAAAGATTCTTTATTCATTTTTTCATACATGTAAGACTTCTTTCTCCTATACTCATGGGTCCCCAAACTACGGCCGGATACGGCCCGCCAGCATCCAAAATCCGGACCGCGGGAAGTCCCAAGTTAAAAAAAAATCATTATTTTTTATTAATTTTTACAATCTGTCCTTTCTAATCCATTTTCTACTGCTTTTTCTTGTGAATTTTTTTTCTGGTAATATTTTTGGCGATTAATACGAAATATTTCTTGAAAGTTTTATTACCATATAACTCAGATGTTTTTGTTGGAAAAATATGACTATTTAAATACAATTCCAGTAAAAAAAAATGCTTCTGGTTATCAAACAATTTTATTGTTAGCATCTACTTTTTCCTATAATACGAGTTAAAAAACAATGTTTTGACTCACTATCACCTAGAGGATTTATGTGGAACAACAAGATGCGACAGCTTACTGTTTAACCAAATGAAAGCTGCTCTATTTAGATTTAATTCCAACTATTATTTTTATTTTAATGTGCCTAATGTATTGTCCAGTGGTTAGTGTTCCATTATCCCTGAAGAGATGCATGGTAATCTGTCAGAGGTCATGGATTAACCCACATCCCCGCTATAGCATTATAATCTTTGAAGTCAAGTAAAACAATCAAGTGCGCTTTGGGGGGGTGGGGCTTTAGGCCACGCGGTAGGCGCTCATACGGTAGTAGTTGCGACTGTGGCTGCGTGCTGCCCACACCAGCAGTGCGGCTGCCATCATGTGGAGCGGTGAGGACATGAGCGCCAAATACAGGGACCAACCCAGTGAGCCGTCCACCTTGTCGGGAAGAACCGAGACCCTGTGAAGGAGGTCCATCCCCGCTAGGTAGCAACACACTGTGGCTAAGGAGCAAAGACCTGCAGGGGAATAACACAGACATACCATTTTTGGTCACATTTTCCATTCCATTCCTGTATAACGCATCTATATTGTCGCTGTCTGACGTCCAAATGCTGTTTGAAGTACGATCATATGATGGACAAAATATTAGTATTGCCATACTGTATATCGCAGTATTTCTACACCATCGGTTAACATTTAAGTTTTGCAAAACTTAAAAAGGTGTAATTTTTTCTGAACATTTTTGGCTGAAAAAACATCTTGAACTGCTGTAACAGTAAAAACAGCAAAACATGGAGATGTCATCCAAATGCAAGTTTCCAGTTACTAGAGGCACATTTGGTATAGTATGAATTATGAAATTATTCATTTCAGTGCTATTCAACTGGCGGCCATATCCAGCCCAGGAATGACATCATACTGGCCCCCGAGTGAAGTTGAAAACCTGGAAGACATTTTTGCAGCAAATTGTTGAAAACACTAAATGCTCCTGTTGTGTGGAGAGGGGGAACTTGGACCACTGTAAACACATTGGCATATCCTTGCATTGACATTTTAACCATGCAAGTAAACGGAACACTGAGGTCCAGATTTGTTATTTACATAATTGAGGCGCTCCTCAGGGCATGCCTTAAAGTGCTATTTTTTTTGTCAATTACTATTTATTTTTGTGATGTGATTTTGTTGCTGTAGATTGGTTACTTCAGATGCAGTCAGTAATAATTTGTTCAACTTCCTTAGTTGTACTGGTGGTGTTCCTTAAGGTTGCATTTTATGTCCTCTCTTTTTCATCATTTGTGCTATTCAACTGGTGGTGCGGAGTTGAGTTAAAAAAACTGAAATGTGGCCCTCACAACAATTTAGTTGAATATCCCTGCTTTATTTAGTTCAGCCTTGCGTAATGAATTTAATTAAAGGGGTCATATTTACATTTGTTTCCCTACATTTAAAACACTTTCTTGTGGTCTACATAACATGTAATGGTAGTTCTTTGATCAAAATTGTTCGTAGATTAGATTTTACAGACCACCTTCAAGTTGCTTTCTGACCATCTCTTCAGGAGGACCGCGTCCCCTCCTCGTCAGCCATGTTGTAGTTTTTAGCTCTTTTTTCTTTCTTTTTTTAATGGGTAAACTTTATGATGACAGGTGTGTTATTTCAGCCAGACGTCAGAATGCACGTGTCGATATTGTTGACACCCACCTTTTAATTGCAGAAAGTCGGCCATCTGTTATGCTGTGCTATGTTGAAGCGCCAAAATCTCGCATCACTGGCATAAACGTTCATTTAATGAGGAGCCCAGACACACTGTTTGTGTTTTTTCTGCTCCAAATCATCAATCTTTTACATCATTGGCAATATAACATGATCCTTTTCATCATTTCGCTTCATTAGAACATCCACTTTTCCTTTCTTTTCATCCATTTGTTTGCGAATCACTTCCTTGATGTGTTTTGCCAAGTATTTGCTGTCTTCTCACTGGTTCTCTCTTATTTCGTTCAACATTATCGTTACTTCTCGGGGACTATATGCATGATGGCTGTTTTCCACGTCCTCCTCCACTGCATACGCTGCAGCTGAAGACTTTGTTTCTGCCTATTCTGTTGGTGGCCAAAAAGTTTAAGGTTCGGACATTCGCAACCATTAACTTGATTGCTCGTGATCGTAACTCCTTATTTTTCTTTGACAAGTTAGATCCTCAGGCCAGACGGTATTTCAGCCAGTAGTGTCAGCAAACAATTCTGTAATCATGGTCCAGATCTTTTTTCGGGAAAAGTGACAAAATAGTCCGAAAGGTGTGAATTAGTGCAGAGCTCTTTTCAGTCCATCCGTCTTCACCGGAAATGACGACAATACTAATTTTAGTAACTATGGGTGTCCCGATACAACTTTTTCACTTTCGATACGATCCTGATATTGGAGCTGTAGGTATCGGCCGATACAGATATAAATCTGATAGATATCAGCACAAATAATGTTAGAAATGGCTTGATCAAGTGAAATTACTCAGAGAACAATGTTAGGTGTAAAAAAACTCTTAAGTTTTTGACAAATGTATGCTGTCTTTACATTGAAGTGGAGTGGCAATTTGTTTTTGGAGACCCTTGGTGGTCACAATTATTCATTAGGACAAGTTTGTTAGTGGATACTTTCTAATATGGCTCTGCCTTGGAGACTTTTTGTATATCTAAGTAATATGCAACTATAATTATTTTATACTTATTTTGACAATGTGGTGTTTCAGACTGCAATATTGTTCAATTAAGGACACTTGTTACGTATGTCTAGTTTGTGTTCTATTGTGTGCTTAGCTGCTGTGTATCTGCTTGCTCCTATAGCCTACCATGTTTACCTTTTATAATTTACTTCTGTAAAATACAAGAAGATACCTTGTGTGCTTATAGGTTGTATTCACCTGATGTCATGTTCGGCTCCTTAACTATGTGAGGCTCGAAGTGGTGGGCCAGCAAGCTTCTGTTGTCAGAGCGTACTGGGTGGCATTTTGTCTTTCTCGAAGAAAAATGCCCAATGCTTGCATTTTTTTAAACCGTTGGAACTGTTAAAATTGCGAAAAGGATAAGTGTCTTCAGAGTTCCTCAAGAGGTAATCACGAAGGGCAAAAGATGTCAAGATTTTACGAAAAACGACGAGAAAAGTGGCATGCACTCCAGTCCAAAAAGGCAGAGTCGGAAAACGCACAAAGAATGCAGTGTTCACTAAGTTAAAGGTTTTTTGATATGCTTTTAATGTTTAGTTTTTCCCATTTAAGTATTATCATTATAGTATTTGTAGTTTATCTTGTTTCGGAGTTCTTAAAATGCATTTTTGCTAAGAGTGTTTGGTAAACACCAACTTGGCGAGTCTAAATAAAAGAAAGCAAATGTGAGCAAAACCTAAAAGTGTTGTACTTTTACCAAAGACAGCAATCATAAATGAAGCTTTCAGCACATACACAACATTGACATCTATAGTTATATTTGAGTAAAAACGGGTTAAAACATGCATACTCGTAACGACGCGTGCAACAGCAACAAACATGGCTGTAGACGTCAAGTTTAATCATGAAATGCAACCTTACCCGAGCAAAAACGATGCATATTTGTCTGGGAGAGTCTTGATACCAATTTCCTTGATCCAGCCACACACAAAGAAGTTTTGCTTTTCCAAGTTTTCATCCATTTTGTCATGTAGAAACAGATAGTTGACGAGACCGACCGATAATCCTTGGGATCACTTGACAAATGTTTTTATTAGATAACATATAAGGATAGATTCCATTGCATAGTTTGATTTTTTTGCTTGTATCTGCTTTTAGTGGTAAGATATAGGCTCCTTGTGTACTCAGATAGTTTGCACTCTGTTTGCTGCACATTAGCCATGTTGGTTTGGCGGCCCACCACTTTGTTTACTTCCGATCAAAAGTCACGGGACTGAATACAACCTATTGAAGGATATTTTTATGTTAACTAGCTGTCCAGCTTTGCACAAGTAAACATGCTGCAGGCTGCTTGTATCGTAGCTTGTATCAGATATTTTACATTCAGGCCGATATACGGTTTTTGGATGTTTTTTTAGAGTGCTTTATGGCCGCAATAGATCACTCCAATTCGCTGCATTATGAGTCACCTCGTATTTGCTGTATTTTACAAATTAAAATTCATAAAAAAATAAAAACAGGTAGGCAACATTCCAAAAAAAGTGCTGCTACCCTTTAAGTTGAGTTGTATTTTTTAACATTTTGATTAAATCCGCAGTCTTAAAAACTGTTATCCACTGTTAAAAGTACAATGAAAAAAACGAATGATTTTTGCGTGCATATTTTTTGCCGAACGTTTTGGTTTAAAAAAAGAATGTCAACCACTGTAATAGTAACAATAAAACATGTTTGTTTATTCTTCAATGCTATTTGAGCTAAACTCTGGTGTGGCGCATGATGTTTAACTTAATCCAACCAGAACCTAAAAAATTCAGACTGGTATGACTTTTCCACTCTGGTAAACATATACTGGTAATGATAGCTAGTTTACCCGTCAGCAGATGAAGTACACCGATGGCAAGTGTTGGGGCGAGACTTTGACACAGGCAGGCGAAGAAGCCGATCAGGCCTGCCAAGACTTCTAATCCCAGAGACACGAGTGGAAGAAGGAACTGGAATCTCCACAGGTCTACCAAAAACATATAGAAAGGTGAGAATCATTAAATGTATATATATATATGTATATATATGTATATATATATATATATATATATATATATATATATATATATATATATATATATATATATATATATATATATATATGTATATGTATGTATATATATCCATCCATCCATCCATTTTCTACCGCTTATTCCCTTCGGGGTCGCGGGGGGCGCTGGAGCCTATCTCAGCTACAATCGGGCGGAAGGCGGGGTACACCCTGGACAAGTCGCCACCTCATCGCAGGTATATATATATATATATATATATATATATATATATATATATATATATATATATATATCACATGGATAAAGATAAGACCTTCTGGAGGAAAGTTCTGTGGTCAGATGAAACAAAAATTGAGCTGTTTAGCCACAATACCCAGCAATATGTTTGGAGGAGAAAAGGTGAGGCCTTTAATCCCAGGAACACCATCCCTACCGTCAAGCATGGTGGTGGTAGTATTATGCTCAGGGCCTGTTTTGCCGCCAATGGAACTGGTGCTTTACAGAGAGTAAATGGGACACTGAAAAAGAAGGATTACCTCCAAATTCTTCAGGACAACCTAAAATAATCAGCCCAGAGGTTGGGTCTTGGGCGCAGTTGGGTGTTCCAACAGGACAATGACCCCAAACACACGTCAACAGTGGTATAGGAATGGCTAAATCAGGCTAGAATCAAGGTTTTAGAATGGCCTTCCCAAAGTCCTGACTTAAACATGTGGACAATGCTGAAGAAATAAGTCCATGTCTGAAAACCAACAAATTTAGCTGAACTGCACCAATTTTGTCAAGAGGAGTGGTCAAAAATTCAAACAGAAGCTTGTGGATGACTACCAAAAGCGCCTTAATGCAGTGAAACTTGCCAAGGGACATGTAACCAAATATTAACATTGCTGTATGTATACTTTTGACCCAGCAGATTTGGTCCCATTTACAGTAGACCCATAATAAATTCATAAAAAAACCAAACTTCATGAATGTTTTTTGTGACAAACATGTGCCCTTATCACTATCACAAAAAAATAAGAGTTGTACAAATGATTGGAAACTCAAGACAGCCATGACAGTATGTTCTTTAAAAGTGTATGTAAACTTTTGACCACGACTGTATGTATATATGTGTATATGTATTCATATATATATATATATATATATATATATATATATATATATATATATATATATATATATATATATGTCTTAATAAGGTTATCCAAAAAATAGTGCTCGATACCGTAGTAGAGCGCAATATATGTATGTGTGGGAAAAAAATCACAAGGAGGAGATGATCTCCTGATGATTGAGGGTACCCCCCCTCATGAAACAGGCCTGTAGGGATGAAATAGTCTTGTGATTTTTTTCCCACACATACATATATATATATATATATATATATATGATATAGATATGGATATAGATATGTTACTGTCACCTGTTGAGTTCACAAAGCTCAAGAAAACTGGCCATTGCTCAATTAAAAAATACATTTAGGCCAGTCGTGGCCATGCACATTGAACAAATTACTAAAATATGATTTTTTTAAATTCAAATAAACAAATGCATACATTTTTATACTAAATATTTAAATAAAATAAAAATCAAATTTTTTTCTAATATATATTTTTTATAAATAAAAAAGCAAGCCTTATATTTAATAAAAATGCTACTTTTTAAATGGCCTGATAGGCAGGCATGATATACAAGTAAAACATTGCTTACATGTTCGGAGCAAGTCCTCTCCGCTGTTGTGGTTCCCTGGTTCTTTATATTTTGGGGTGAGTTGTTGCTGCACAGTAAAGCTCCTGCACTCCAGCATCATCTTGGCACCTAAAGAAAAATAGTATCATAATATTTTGTCATCTTTTTTTATTCTATTATGCCCTACATTTGAAAAAAAAAAGTGATTTCATATTGACATGAAGCGCATTTGTACAATGGTAAGGATGAATAATAATAAGGCAGTTAGGCCTAATAACATACCTGTGGATGTGTGGACATGTTTAGGTAAGACAGGAGTGGAATGTCGAGCAAATTGCTGAATAATATCTTAAAGAATGCCTGAGGGACAATGTATTATTAGTGCTTATCTTTGAGAACAAGCGTGATGTTAAGACTGACTGGCAAGTAAAGGGGCTTACAGCTGGTGATGAACGACAGAGCAATGTGCGAGGCTGAAATTAAAAGATTATGTAGCTTTTGGGAGGAAAACATGTACATAAAAGTCATCTAATAATGTAAGAACCTGTCCTTAAACTTTGGAGACTAGTACTTCAGTATTCCATCCATCCATTTTCTACCGCTTAGTCCCTTGTGCAATAATGGTCAAAAGATAACAGACACACTTTTGATTGGTGCTATATCTATATGTATGTGCATACTTAGTCATTTGTGGCAGAAAGATCTACATACCAGTCAAATGCTTGTCGATGAGAAATTATGTTTAAACTTTTGACTGGTAATGTTTGTCATTACAGTATTTAGTGTTATTAATAAGCAGGGACCAGATTTTTTTAAACGTGTAATAACCTTAATTAGGTTTATAACTTTTTAAAGGTGGTATTAACATATTTAGATAAACTGCCTCAATAATGTGGTTTTGCTTTGGAAAAAAATACACACATGATTAACATCGGTGGATAATAATAATCATAAAATACTACATCATTATTATTATTATGTTGTTATTTGTGTAGCGCCTGGTGGTTAGAAACCCTGACAACTAGTGACACCACTTTTTCTAACTTTAATCGAGGGTCTTTGAACGCACCACATTTATTAGCAATGAGAGCAAATGTGAAACTTAGTACTTCATTTTCTTCTTTGCAGCCACGGGAGCCAAGTTAGAAAAATCGTCACCGTGGCCCTGGAATCCTAAAGGAGACTGATTCTAACATTATGAACCAGACAATCAACATATTGAGTAAAAATGTAAACCCTCGGCCTGGATCGCAACGCTATTAACCCTTGTGTAATGTTAATATATATTATTGTTACTCAGCCAGCGTTTGTGGATCTGATGGACCCGTTGCATTTTGTGGCTTTTAATGCCTCACAATCAAACACTTTTATGTTGAAATACTGAACAGATGTTTACCTTATCCCAATAAACATCTGTTCAGTATTTTAACATAAAAGTGTTTGATTGTGAGGCATTAAAAGCCACAAAATGCAACGAGTCCATCAGACCCACAAACGCTGGCTGAGTAACAAAAATAAGAACGTTGCAAGGAAAATTTCTCTGCCAGTTTCTGCATCCCACAGGGATTCTTCTTTTGTGTTTCTGCACCTGCGGTTCCCACAAAAGGTTGCAACATTGTCAACACTGTCTGCTCTCATTTTCTCGCACATTTGACCCTCTGATGTTCTGTGTACCTACACTCTGTCCTCCTCCTGCTGTGTGTGTGTCTATCAATCTATCTAGCTATTAGCCCGGGGTCCAGTGGACCTGGACATTTTATACGTAATAGAAATGTGTAGGGGGGGGTGTATGGTGTGTGTGGTCATTAAATATGTATTCTGATATATGTTCTTCACAGAAAATGAGCCCAAGTCAGTCTCAGTTTGAAAAATTAATTAATTGTATCATTTTTCTTTTAATAAAAAATTAAAACGGGTCCCACAGACCCGAACACCACACAAGGGTTAAAATTAATTCAAAGAAAGACCTCACGATAGAGACCTGCAACATAGAAAGCTTCTCAAAAGAGAAAGAAAGCAACATAGCTGACCTACAAGTGGACATCATTTGCTTGCAGGAAACCCACCGAAACTCTTGCCCACCTGCAAGCATTCGAGCCTACTGTATGTCTACTGTCTCCAAATTTAAGACAACATCGCCATCTGCTGGTGAATGTATCCCCCCGTAAACCCTCTAATCCCTTAGGCGCGCTCCCGATTTGACCCATCCCTTATGTGCTGTACCTGCATCCTTGTACCAATGAGGGGTGTCGGGGACGAGCACGCAGCGCCACCACAGGCCCACGGTGCCGTTGAGCCTAAACAATGCGTCGCTGCACGTCTTCTCGTCCAGCTCTCCGTCCATGGCGAACTCGTCGTAGAGAGAACGTAGCTCGCTCACGTTGGCCTCCCCGCGCACCGTCGGGCTGCTGTACGCGTACCAGTGCTGCGTGCCCACGGCCACCGAGAGGTAGACGGTGGCGAGGATGCTGAGCACGCAGGCGATCACCAGAGCGGTGTTGTAGCGGTTGTCCACCATCGTTGATTCATATGGAACACACAAATATCCCTCCGCGATGACGCACTAATTCATCTCTGAGTGAGTCCCAGCAAGCAGCTCTGAAGCTCTGCTGCCATCTGCACCCCCTTGTCCCACTTCCACGCCCGCAGATGGTGGTCCACTCTCTCACACACACACACACACGCACGCACGCACACACACTAATCCACGCTGCTTCCGGTTCCGGTACCCAGCAAATACTAATGCGCGAATTGCTATAGTGTTCAGATTGTTCAATCAAAATGAATTGCTGCCTCTGAAAACATTTGCTATCAATTTGTAATAATGCCTGTTATTTTAATAATATATTATGTTTATATATTGTTAATTATATCCAAACACTGTTGTATTAATTCTCAACTGGAACTATTTACTTTATAATATGAATTGATTACATAGTGTCCAAATAACTGAGCAAAATAAATTAAATTAAATTGCTATCAGGTAAAGATTATTTTAATCGTTCAATAGAGAGATAGGAAATGGCTTTCATAGAGTCCCGAAAGAAGTGGTTCATAAAGGTCATAGTCAGGAAATAACAAAATTGCTTCGAAGGAAATGGCTTTTAAAAATATCACTGTCATCATCTCGTGGAATACAATAAGACTAGGGCCGTGTCTGCAGCGATTACTTTGTAAAATGTTTGAACATTTTATTTGTTTGAGAAACATGTGATGCCAACGAGTTTAGTCTGTACTATATTAGTAATTTTTAAAAGCATAACTAAAAGTTAAAAAAAAAGGACAAGAGATCACATTAGTTTGTGTTCTTTTGTGGTTGCTATGCCTAAACGTAACTGCTTGTACAAATAAGCTGTCATGTTAAGTCCTAGTAATAAATATTGTGATTGTTGGTCCAATCCACCGTATTTTCTTTGTCTATTTTCAAAACAAAACTAAAAGCTTAGTTGTGGTTGTTGTGCAGGAAAGCCAGGTGCTTTATTCGACACAGATGACATTATAGTGTCTTTGGTGATATTTGTTAGTATCAAGAAAATATCCTTATTAATATTGATATTGTAGGCTCAACAGCATATAGTGAACCTTGATATCGCTAGCAAACATTGCTGAACAACAGGTAAATCTACGGCTAAATAATGGGACTTAAATATGAACTTCACATCATAAAAACAACTGCAGACTTGAATTGTAGACAAAACTATTTGTAGCAGGAATTCAACTGCAAACAAATGAATCCTTTTTCTCATTCACGTCACGATCACAGCAGCACGACACTCCGCGCTCAGGAATCATTTGGTGATTTTATTATTAAATATGTTTCTTAGCGATGCACAAGTAAGTCCAACTTTGTCTTTCATAAAGTGATGTTTAATTTGTGGCCCCCTCAGATGTAAAAACATGATATGCCTCCAGTCTTTTCTTTTCTAAATACTGCGAGTGTCAAATGAAGTGAAGTTGAGGCGAGCAGTAACGTCTTGATTATGAGAAATGGTTTACATATTTCAAAAATTATAAATGGGCCCTAGTGTGTGAATGTTTTTATATAGTTTAGCGCCCTCCAATGACTAAATTGCATACATGTTGTGTCGTCAGGTGTTAAAGTACTTATATTTGAAAATACTGTGTATATATATATATATATATATATATATATATATATATATATATATATATATGTATACAATATGACATTTCAATGTGCATCCTAAATTTTTTTTATCTCTAAATATATTTCTATCATCTAATTCCATCAATATTTTAAAAAGCACATACTGTACAAACATGTACAAATAATTACTGTATACGTGCAGCTTCATTTTTTTATTTATAAATATACGAAAGGGACAAGCGGTAGAAAATGGATGGATGGATGTATTTCTATAATTTAAATCTGCCAATGTCAATATTAAAAAACAAAACAAATGTATTTTACATTTATGTAAAATAAATACAGTAAATATATAAAATGTTAATGACATGATGTTAATATTTAAAAATTGTTTTAAATATTTTTAAATACTATTTTTTTGCCTTTCTATCATGGACTTTAAATAAATATTTTTTTCAAGGGTATGTTTCTGTTTAAAAAAAAATATTATTTGAATACCTTACATTACACCTAATAATTTATACCTAAAAAAGCCTGTTCTATCTAAAAAAAAAAAAATCTAAACTAGAATATTAATAATATTCTATTTAAATTTTAATGTATTTTTGAAATAGATTTATGACTTTACACCAGGGGTGTCAAACTCAAATACAGAGTGGGCCAACATTTAAAACTGAACAAAGCCGCGGGCCAATGATAAATAAATAAATGATAAATGGGTTATACTTGTATAGCGCTTTTCTACCTTCAAGGTACTCAAAGCGCTTTGACACTATTTCCACATTCACCCATTCACACACACATTCACACACTGATGGCGGGAGCTGCCATGCAAGGCGCTAACCAGCAGCCATCAGGAGCAAGGGGTGAAGTGTCTTGCCCAAGGACACAACGGACGTGACTAGGATGGTAGAAGATGGGGATTGAACCCCAGTAACCAGCAACCCTCCGATTGCTGGCACGGCCACTCTACCAACTTCGCCAATGTTGAACAAATTAACCTTTTAATAGGGACCCAAACAAGTTTTGCATTAAATATTGAACAAACAAGGCTTATATAACTTCATAGTGACATGCAAAACCGAGTTTCAAATAATAATAATAAAAATTAAAACATATCAATGGCATATCAAATACAATTTAAATAAAACATTAATGCCTCTTTTCTATTTGCAGCCTTCTGAGGTAAATATCAACATTAACTTTTTCCACAGGCTAATAAATTTGAAAATAAAATAATGAATAAACCAACCGTTCAGGACTTTAAACTGCTCAGTTTGCAACACACTGATCTAATCTGATGTGCCCAAGCCAGATACCTGCCATCTTTTCTTGGATGCTAGTTCATTAATGTCGGGGCTCAGGCTTTGAGCTGAAGCATCTTTCATTATCGAGCGAAGGTGTTCACCAGTCATTATTTCTCGTATTCCACAGTCTTGGGGGCGTGCCTAACATGCACTGCTTATAACGTCCTCTGCGAGCTGACGTCACGTCCGCTTTTCATCCCTTCTAACAACGTACCGGCCCAGTCACAAGATATGAGCGGCTCCTGTGCGCTCACACACGCAAATGCAAAGCATAGTTGATCTTCAGCAATATAGTTTACACTGAGAGTGGCCATATGGCAACTTTAACATTGTTAGAAATATGCGCCACACTGTGAATTCACACCAAACAAGAATGACAAACACATTTTGGGAGAACATCCGCACAGTAACACAACATAAACACAACAGAACAAATACCCAGAACCCTTTGCAGCACTTACTCTTCAGGTGTTGTGCCGGATAATGCACCCCTGGCGTAGAATGCACCCCCTGACGGGAGTGTTATATCAACTAAAGCCCACACTTAAATTTTCCACAACATTAGGCACACCTGCAGACCGCAGCACGGATTTCATTTTTCATTCATTCACAACTCCTCTAACACGAACATTATTGTTTTTGCACATTTGGCTTCTTATTAAATAACTTTTTCAAATAGATTTAATCTTGCACGTGGAAACTTTATGTGTGGGCTTTAGTTCATATAACACTCCCATCAGGGGGTGCATTCTACGCCGGGGGTGCATTATCCGGCACAACACCTGAAGAGTAAGTGCTGCAAAGGGTTCTGGGTATTTGTTCTGTTGTGTTTATGTTGTGTTACTGTGCGGATGTTCTCCCAAAATGTGTTTGCCATTCTTGTTTGGTGTGGATTCACAGTGTGGCGTATATTTCTAACAATGTTAAAAGTTTTTTTATACTGGCACCCTCAGTGTAACCTGTATCGCTGAAGATCAAGTATGTGTTGCATTCACAAATGTGTGCCTGCCAAAGCCGTACATATTATGTAACTGGACTAGCACCCGTTGGACTGGACTCAAAGGGGATGTTATAGTTCTCGTGAAGGGCACTGAAACTTGTGAGTCTCAGGGAGGTCTGGGAAGTATGAGTGTTAGTGGTGTACCGCGGCACCGCCGCTGTATATAATCGGTGGGCCAGCTTTAGTGTTATTTTGTTATCGGGCCAAGTGAAATTACACGGCGGGCCAAATTTGGCACACGGGCCAGACTTTGGCACCCATGCTTGACACGGTTGATTGATTTTTGCGCGCACCTTTTACGTCAATGTCACCTTTGCAAAAAGGCGTGCATGTTTTTTTTGTGTAATTGAGTCACCTACATTGTATGTATAGCTACTTTTCTGCATAACTGCAATGCCATTATACAGAAAAGCACCCTGAATTTCATTTGGTGGCTGGTTGCAGCATAACTGCGTAGGCGTTGGTACAGTAGCAAACCTGATTCTCCTGTATTTATCATAACAACAATTGTGACCATGTCATTGTTGCAGGAATTGTCACATGTCTTTTCTCGCCACAAAATAACACTCAGGAGTCAGACACGTTTTGTATGGTCGTCATGCCATTTTAAATATCATACTGTTTATTAATATATATTAGTTTTGCAGTTACATTTCATATAAATACATTAGGAAGTGCATTCAAAACAGTCTTAGCGATTGAATTGTTTCACCAAAGTCGCTTTTTTCATGCATAAACACATAGATGGAACGCTATTGTTGTGATAGGAGCCAGGAAAGTATGAGCAGGCAGCCTGCAGTGACCACACTGATCCTCAGGGGGGCGCCACTTGAAACTGCAGACAAAAAGATGGCAAATTTATTGCATTTCTATGAACATTTTAGCTCAATTCTCTGTCATCACTTCCTACCTATTCCATCCACGGTGATGGACGCCAGCTCGATGTCGAAACCGGTAACGCTCGACGAGGCGGTGGTCAAAACTTGAGCAATCTCCGTGTTGTTTGGTGACGTGTTTGCAAACTGCAGGTCCATGTCGTTGATGACCGAGCCGCTTCTGCCAATATTATTCAAGAAATGCCTCAAAACTTACATGAAAAATTACACAAGTAATAACACTTTTTTTTTTTTTTTTTTAATGCAAAATTAAATACATTACCTGAACGCCACAATGATCAGCAGCCTGAAGGTGGAAGGGAATGCGTTTTGGAATAAAGGTTGAAGCTGCAAAAATAGGGGACACAAAATCAACTTTTACGCCATTTTATATGAAAATTTGTGCTGTTAAACGATTGACTTTTTTTTTCCAAATCAGATTAAATAACACTTTTGAATTTTGATTAATTGCGATTAATTGCAGCTGACAACATTGCCTTGGGTTAACTGTGCCAGTGTTGTTTATCCTTTACTGCAGGGGCGTCAAACGTACGGCCCGAGGGCCGGATCAGGTTTTATCCGGCCCGCGGGATGAGTTTGCTAAGTATAAAAATTAACCTGAAATTTTTGAATGAAAGAAACAGCTGTTGTAAATGTGTCCACTGGATGTCGCAATAGCAATTCTTTGTATCTTTGTAGATGATGCTACATATGTACAAAATAAACCACATGATGTTAGTACATCAGTCGAGGAAAATGATCAAACTACATAAACAGCATACTGTAATTTCATTTTGATATAATTGTTTTATCTTGATAGAATGAAAATTAACACCAATGAGTTTACTGATGAACATTATCACATAATTTATTCAGAAAATATAAATAACAACAAATAAAGATAGAACACTATTAATCGCAACGTGTAAGTATAAAATAACCCGACAACATTAAGATTTGTACATTTTCAAAATGTGCCTGTTCTATTTTTATACAAAGAAAACAATCTGAAGTTGTCTTTATTTCTTAGTTATCGTGCCGTGATTTTACCAGTCCGGCCCACTTGGGAGTAGATTTTTCTCCATGTGGCCCCCGATCTAAAATGAGTTTGACACCCCTGCTCTACTGCTTGGTGTTAATGTACGAGTGGAGCTCTTGCGAGCGAATGCCTCAAAATGTGTTTTGTTTTAGATGCTATTTTAAACTTTTTGTGTTTCAGTGAGAAAACAATTTATCGCTACCTTATATGGAAATTACCCTGGTTTTATACGTCTGGTCGAGGTGTATTTTAAAGCAATGTTCTAAACAGTGAGCACACTAGTCGGAGTCTCCTCGCTCATCTTTGCACTGACGTATGCATTGACCTGATCACATATAACAACCGCACGCTTTTGACGTAAGCAATGCAGCAATGTACAGAAACATCCTGCATGAAAACCAACACTTACCATCCATCCTGACGGAGATTGAGAGGTGCTGCAAAGAGGAATGGGCGAAACTGTCCAAATATAGGTGTGCCAAGCTTATGGCATCGTATTCAAAAATACTTGAAACTCTAATTCTGCCAAAGGTGCGTCAACAAAGTATTGAGCAAAGGCTGTGAATACTCATGTACATGCGATTTTATATGTTTTTATTTTTACAAAATTTGCAAAAATTATTAAAAATAACTTCACATTTTCATTATGGGGTATATATAGTCTGTAGAATTTTGAGGACAAAAATAAATGTATTCTGTTTTGGAATAAGGCTGTAACATAACAAAATGTAGAAAAAAAGTGAAGCTCTGTCAGTACTTTCCGAATGCACTGTGTATTTCAGAAAAACAAATGTTTTAATCCATCCATTTTCTACCGCTTGTCCCTTTCGGGGTCGCGGGGGGTGCTGGAGCCCTTCCCAGCTGCACTCGGGCAGAAGGCGCGGTACATCCTGGACAAGTCGCCACCTCATCACAGATCTGTGTTAATCGTTAAGTTGAATTTGTTGCTAATAGTTTTAGACTTTTATTTTAGAACACTGTATTTTAATATTCAACTACCAATTAGTATCAAAAAACTAAATAAAACAATTATTTGTAAAACACTTCTTTCTCCTTTTATTTGTCTTTACTGTAAATGTTTAAAACAATTATTGTTAACATCTTATCTCCAAACACATACAATTTATATCACCATATTTATGAATATGTAGGCTGCAAAAATTCCCAAAAGGCAAGTTAAGACCCTTAACTTAACCTGCTCACTGGCCTTGTGGTTAGAGTGTCCGCTCTGAGATCGGTAGGTCGTGAGTTCAAACCCCAGCCGAGTCATACCAAAGACTATAAAAATGGGACCCATTACCTCCCTCCTTGACACTCAGCATCAAGGGTTGGAATTGGGGGTTAAATCACCAAAAATGATTCCCAAGCACGGCACCGCTGCTGCTCACTGCTCCTCTCACCTCCCAGGGGGTTTTCAAGGGTGATGGGTCAAATGCAGAGGATACTTTCGCCACACCTAGTGTGTGTGTGTGTGACAATCATTGGTACTTTAACTTTAACTTTAAATACATCCATCCATTTTCTACCGATTGTCTCTTTCGGGGTCACGGGGGTGACTGGAGTCTATCTTGACTCGAAACACTGTACATCACAGGAGATGACATTTAACGGTGCTGTATGCACCTGGCTCACACTAACACCACCGACACCAGTTAGCTTATGTTACCATTAGTGGCTTAACAACAGATTTAACAAATACATGTCCAAATTTGAAGTTAAACTTTGTAACGCACGAACCAAGTGAAATGTTGGCTTTGATTGGCTTTCAGGTTGTCAATGGCGGCTGTCTCGTATGCAGTGCGTGCACACCAACGGGTGTTGATTTTTGTAGGCGAAAAGATAAAAAATAAAAAAAACAGATGCAATGGCAGCTGCTGCTGTTAAAGAGATAATCGAGACCATAAATCACTCCAAATACCACTCTAGTGATGTGGGATTGTTCTTTTTCTCTGTGTGTGAGTGTAGGTGGGCGTATCTAGGAGGATCTGAACCAGGACGAGTGTTTCACAATAATTGTGGTTCTTTGGAACGCAAGCGCCTTCTGAGCATCTACGTAACCGTGAAATACAGCAGCTTTACATTTTAGTATGACAATGTACAATACATCATTTTTACTATATTACTTACCTGAATTCTTATCATCGCCGCTCTTGCTTGGAAAGCAGGTGATGATGAGTTGAGCAAGTCGCTGCTAAAAGTGCTCTGAAGCGATCGGAACGTTACTCTTCTTGTTATGACAGTTGCACTTAGGGCGGTGGTTCCGATTTGTGTCGTTCTCAGCACTGTTGTTGGTTTTCTTGTCACTGCTGGTGTAGCCGGAACAACCGTTGTCGTCGTTCTCGTGGTTGCATTAGTATTTGTGTTTGTTGCTGAATTTATCGTTGCCGCATTTGGTGCTGCATTTGTTGTCGCATTCGTCACTGCATTTGTTGCCGCTGCATTTGCATTTGTAACTGCGTTTGTTGCTGTATTTGTTGTCGCCACATTGGTCACTGCATTTGTTGCTGAATTAGTTGTTGCTGCATTTGTGGTCACTGCATTTGTTACTGCATTTGTTGTCCCCGCATTTGTTGTACCCGCTTTTGTAACTGCGTTTGTTGCTGCATTCGTTGTTGCTGAATTAGTTGGTGCTGCATTTGTTGTCATTGCATTTGTTGCTGCATTTGTTGCTAAATTGGTTGTTGCTGCATTTGTTGTTGCTGCATTTGTTACTGCATTTGTTGCTGCAATTGTTGTCACTGCGTCTGTTGCTGCATCTGTTGTCGCCGTATTTGTAACTGTATTTGTTGTTGCTGCATTAGTTGTTGCTTCATTTGCTGTCACTGCAGATGTTGTTGCTGCATTTGTTGCTGCATTTGTTGCTGAATTAGTTGTTGCTGCATTTGTTGTCACTGCATTTGTTGCTGAATTAGTTGTTGCTGCATTTGTTGTCACCGCATTTGTTACTGCATTTGTTGTCCCCGCATTTGTTGTACCCGCTTTTGTAACTGCGTTTGTTGCTGCATTCGTTGTTGCTGAATTAGTTGGTGCTGCATTTGTTGTCATTGCATTTGTTGCTGCATTTGTTGCTAAATTGGTTGTTGCTGCATTTGTTGTTGCTGCATTTGTTACTGCATTTGTTGCTGCAATTGTTGTCACTGCGTCTGTTGCTGCATCTGTTGTCGCCGTATTTGTAACTGTATTTGTTGTTGCTGCATTAGTTGTTGCTTCATTTGCTGTCACTGCAGATGTTGTTGCTGCATTTGTTGCTGCATTTGTTGCTGAATTAGTTGTTGCTGCATTTGTTGTCACTGCATTTGTTGCTGAATTAGTTGTTGCTGCATTTGTTGTCACCGCATTTGTTACTGCATTTGTTGTCCCCGCATTTGTTGTACCCGCTTTTGTAACTGCGTTTGTTGCTGCATTCGTTGTTGCTGAATTAGTTGTTGCTGCATTTGTTGTCATTGCATTTGTTGCTGCATTTGTTGCTAAATTGGTTGTTGCTGCATTTGTTGTTGCTGCATTTGTTACTGCATTTGTTGCTGCAAATGTTGTCACTGCGTCTGTTGCTGCACCTGTTGTCGCCGTATTTGTAACTGCATTTGTTGTTGCTGCATTAGTTGTTGCTTCATTTGCTGTCACTGCAGATGTTGTTGCTGCATTTGTTGCTGCATTTGTTGCTGAATTAGTTGTTGCTGCATTTGTTGTCACTGCATTTGTTGCTGAATTAGTTGTTGCTGCATTTGTTGTCACCGCATTTGTTACTGCATTTGTTGTCCCCGCATTTGTAACTGCGTTTGTTGCTGCTTTCGTTGTTGCCGCATTTGTTGCTGCATTTGTTGCTGAATTAGTTGTTGCTGCATTTGTTGTCATTGCATTTGTTGCTGAATTTGTTGTCGCTGCATTTGTTGTCGCTTCATTTGTTGCCACGACATTTGTTGCTGCATTTGTTGTTGCCGCATTTGTCGCTGCATTTGTTGTTGCTGCATTAGTTGTTGCTTCATTTGCTGTCACTGCAGATGTTGTTGCTGCATTTGTTGCTGCATTTGTTGCTGAATTAGTTGTTGCTGCATTTGTTGTCACTGCATTTGTTGCTGCATTTGTTGTCACCACATTTGTTACTGCATTTGTTGTCCCCGCATCTGTAACTGCGTTTGTTGCCGCATTCGTTGTTGCCGCATTTGTTGCTGCATTTGTTGCTGAATTAGTTGTTGCTGCATTTGTTGTCATTGCATTTGTTGCTGCATTTGTTGTCGCTGCATTTGTTGTCGTTTCATTTGTTGCCACGACATTTGTTGCTGCATTTGTTGTTGCCGCATTTGTCGCTGCATTTGTTGTTGCTGCATTAGTTGTTGCTTCATTTGCTGTCACTGCAGATGTTGTTGCTGCATTTGTCGCTGCATTTGTTGCTAAATTGGTTGTTGCTGCATTTGTTGTTGCTGCTTTCATTACTGCATTTGTTGCTGCAATTGTTGTCACTGCGTTTGTTGCTGCATCTGTTGTCGCCGCATTTGTAACTGCATTTGTTGTCCCCGCATTTGTAACTGCATTTGTTGTTGCTGCATTAGTTGTTGCTGCATTTGTTGCTGAATTAGTTGTTGCTACATTTATTGTCGCCGCATTTGTTACTGCATTTGTTGTCCCCGCATTTGTAACTGCGTTTGTTGTTGCATTCGTTGTTGCCGCATTTGTTGCTGAATTAGTTGTTGCTGCATTTGTTGTCTTTGCATTTGTTGCTGAATTTGTTGTTGCTGCATTAGTTGTTGCTTCATTTGCTGTCACTGCAGATGTTGTTGCTGCATTTGTTGCTGCATTTGTTGCTGAATTAGTTGTTGCTGCATTTGTTGTCACTGCATTTGTTGCTGAATTAGTTGTTGCTGCATTTGTTGTCACCGCATTTGTTACTGCATTTGTTGTCCCCGCATTTGTTGTACCCGCTTTTGTAACTGCGTTTGTTGCTGCATTCGTTGTTGCTGAATTAGTTGGTGCTGCATTTGTTGTCATTGCATTTGTTGCTGCATTTGTTGCTAAATTGGTTGTTGCTGCATTTGTTGTTGCTGCATTTGTTACTGCATTTGTTGCTGCAATTGTTGTCACTGCGTCTGTTGCTGCATCTGTTGTCGCCGTATTTGTAACTGTATTTGTTGTTGCTGCATTAGTTGTTGCTTCATTTGCTGTCACTGCAGATGTTGTTGCTGCATTTGTTGCTGCATTTGTTGCTGAATTAGTTGTTGCTGCATTTGTTGTCACTGCATTTGTTGCTGAATTAGTTGTTGCTGCATTTGTTGTCACCGCATTTGTTACTGCATTTGTTGTCCCCGCATTTGTTGTACCCGCTTTTGTAACTGCGTTTGTTGCTGCATTCGTTGTTGCTGAATTAGTTGTTGCTGCATTTGTTGTCATTGCATTTGTTGCTGCATTTGTTGCTAAATTGGTTGTTGCTGCATTTGTTGTTGCTGCATTTGTTACTGCATTTGTTGCTGCAAATGTTGTCACTGCGTCTGTTGCTGCACCTGTTGTCGCCGTATTTGTAACTGCATTTGTTGTTGCTGCATTAGTTGTTGCTTCATTTGCTGTCACTGCAGATGTTGTTGCTGCATTTGTTGCTGCATTTGTTGCTGAATTAGTTGTTGCTGCATTTGTTGTCACTGCATTTGTTGCTGAATTAGTTGTTGCTGCATTTGTTGTCACCGCATTTGTTACTGCATTTGTTGTCCCCGCATTTGTAACTGCGTTTGTTGCTGCTTTCGTTGTTGCCGCATTTGTTGCTGCATTTGTTGCTGAATTAGTTGTTGCTGCATTTGTTGTCATTGCATTTGTTGCTGAATTTGTTGTCGCTGCATTTGTTGTCGCTTCATTTGTTGCCACGACATTTGTTGCTGCATTTGTTGTTGCCGCATTTGTCGCTGCATTTGTTGTTGCTGCATTAGTTGTTGCTTCATTTGCTGTCACTGCAGATGTTGTTGCTGCATTTGTTGCTGCATTTGTTGCTGAATTAGTTGTTGCTGCATTTGTTGTCACTGCATTTGTTGCTGCATTTGTTGTCACCACATTTGTTACTGCATTTGTTGTCCCCGCATCTGTAACTGCGTTTGTTGCCGCATTCGTTGTTGCCGCATTTGTTGCTGCATTTGTTGCTGAATTAGTTGTTGCTGCATTTGTTGTCATTGCATTTGTTGCTGCATTTGTTGTCGCTGCATTTGTTGTCGTTTCATTTGTTGCCACGACATTTGTTGCTGCATTTGTTGTTGCCGCATTTGTCGCTGCATTTGTTGTTGCTGCATTAGTTGTTGCTTCATTTGCTGTCACTGCAGATGTTGTTGCTGCATTTGTCGCTGCATTTGTTGCTAAATTGGTTGTTGCTGCATTTGTTGTTGCTGCTTTCATTACTGCATTTGTTGCTGCAATTGTTGTCACTGCGTTTGTTGCTGCATCTGTTGTCGCCGCATTTGTAACTGCATTTGTTGTCCCCGCATTTGTAACTGCATTTGTTGTTGCTGCATTAGTTGTTGCTGCATTTGTTGCTGAATTAGTTGTTGCTACATTTATTGTCGCCGCATTTGTTACTGCATTTGTTGTCCCCGCATTTGTAACTGCGTTTGTTGTTGCATTCGTTGTTGCCGCATTTGTTGCTGAATTAGTTGTTGCTGCATTTGTTGTCTTTGCATTTGTTGCTGAATTTGTTGTTGCTGCATTAGTTGTTGCTTCATTTGCTGTCACTGCAGATGTTGTTGCTGCATTTGTTGCTGCATTTGTTGCTGAATTAGTTGTTGCTGCATTTGTTGTCACTGCATTTGTTGCTGAATTAGTTGTTGCTGCATTTGTTGTCACCGCATTTGTTACTGCATTTGTTGTCCCCGCATTTGTTGTACCCGCTTTTGTAACTGCGTTTGTTGCTGCATTCGTTGTTGCTGAATTAGTTGGTGCTGCATTTGTTGTCATTGCATTTGTTGCTGCATTTGTTGCTAAATTGGTTGTTGCTGCATTTGTTGTTGCTGCATTTGTTACTGCATTTGTTGCTGCAATTGTTGTCACTGCGTCTGTTGCTGCATCTGTTGTCGCCGTATTTGTAACTGTATTTGTTGTTGCTGCATTAGTTGTTGCTTCATTTGCTGTCACTGCAGATGTTGTTGCTGCATTTGTTGCTGCATTTGTTGCTGAATTAGTTGTTGCTGCATTTGTTGTCACTGCATTTGTTGCTGAATTAGTTGTTGCTGCATTTGTTGTCACCGCATTTGTTACTGCATTTGTTGTCCCCGCATTTGTTGTACCCGCTTTTGTAACTGCGTTTGTTGCTGCATTCGTTGTTGCTGAATTAGTTGTTGCTGCATTTGTTGTCATTGCATTTGTTGCTGCATTTGTTGCTAAATTGGTTGTTGCTGCATTTGTTGTTGCTGCATTTGTTACTGCATTTGTTGCTGCAAATGTTGTCACTGCGTCTGTTGCTGCACCTGTTGTCGCCGTATTTGTAACTGCATTTGTTGTTGCTGCATTAGTTGTTGCTTCATTTGCTGTCACTGCAGATGTTGTTGCTGCATTTGTTGCTGCATTTGTTGCTGAATTAGTTGTTGCTGCATTTGTTGTCACTGCATTTGTTGCTGAATTAGTTGTTGCTGCATTTGTTGTCACCGCATTTGTTACTGCATTTGTTGTCCCCGCATTTGTAACTGCGTTTGTTGCTGCTTTCGTTGTTGCCGCATTTGTTGCTGCATTTGTTGCTGAATTAGTTGTTGCTGCATTTGTTGTCATTGCATTTGTTGCTGAATTTGTTGTCGCTGCATTTGTTGTCGCTTCATTTGTTGCCACGACATTTGTTGCTGCATTTGTTGTTGCCGCATTTGTCGCTGCATTTGTTGTTGCTGCATTAGTTGTTGCTTCATTTGCTGTCACTGCAGATGTTGTTGCTGCATTTGTTGCTGCATTTGTTGCTGAATTAGTTGTTGCTGCATTTGTTGTCACTGCATTTGTTGCTGCATTTGTTGTCACCACATTTGTTACTGCATTTGTTGTCCCCGCATCTGTAACTGCGTTTGTTGCCGCATTCGTTGTTGCCGCATTTGTTGCTGCATTTGTTGCTGAATTAGTTGTTGCTGCATTTGTTGTCATTGCATTTGTTGCTGCATTTGTTGTCGCTGCATTTGTTGTCGTTTCATTTGTTGCCACGACATTTGTTGCTGCATTTGTTGTTGCCGCATTTGTCGCTGCATTTGTTGTTGCTGCATTAGTTGTTGCTTCATTTGCTGTCACTGCAGATGTTGTTGCTGCATTTGTCGCTGCATTTGTTGCTAAATTGGTTGTTGCTGCATTTGTTGTTGCTGCTTTCATTACTGCATTTGTTGCTGCAATTGTTGTCACTGCGTTTGTTGCTGCATCTGTTGTCGCCGCATTTGTAACTGCATTTGTTGTCCCCGCATTTGTAACTGCATTTGTTGTTGCTGCATTAGTTGTTGCTGCATTTGTTGCTGAATTAGTTGTTGCTACATTTATTGTCGCCGCATTTGTTACTGCATTTGTTGTCCCCGCATTTGTAACTGCGTTTGTTGTTGCATTCGTTGTTGCCGCATTTGTTGCTGAATTAGTTGTTGCTGCATTTGTTGTCTTTGCATTTGTTGCTGAATTTGTTGTTGCTGCATTAGTTGTTGCTTCATTTGCTGTCACTGCAGATGTTGTTGCTGCATTTGTTGCTGCATTTGTTGCTGAATTAGTTGTTGCTGCATTTGTTGTCACTGCATTTGTTGCTGAATTAGTTGTTGCTGCATTTGTTGTCACCGCATTTGTTACTGCATTTGTTGTCCCCGCATTTGTTGTACCCGCTTTTGTAACTGCGTTTGTTGCTGCATTCGTTGTTGCTGAATTAGTTGGTGCTGCATTTGTTGTCATTGCATTTGTTGCTGCATTTGTTGCTAAATTGGTTGTTGCTGCATTTGTTGTTGCTGCATTTGTTACTGCATTTGTTGCTGCAATTGTTGTCACTGCGTCTGTTGCTGCATCTGTTGTCGCCGTATTTGTAACTGTATTTGTTGTTGCTGCATTAGTTGTTGCTTCATTTGCTGTCACTGCAGATGTTGTTGCTGCATTTGTTGCTGCATTTGTTGCTGAATTAGTTGTTGCTGCATTTGTTGTCACTGCATTTGTTGCTGAATTAGTTGTTGCTGCATTTGTTGTCACCGCATTTGTTACTGCATTTGTTGTCCCCGCATTTGTTGTACCCGCTTTTGTAACTGCGTTTGTTGCTGCATTCGTTGTTGCTGAATTAGTTGTTGCTGCATTTGTTGTCATTGCATTTGTTGCTGCATTTGTTGCTAAATTGGTTGTTGCTGCATTTGTTGTTGCTGCATTTGTTACTGCATTTGTTGCTGCAAATGTTGTCACTGCGTCTGTTGCTGCACCTGTTGTCGCCGTATTTGTAACTGCATTTGTTGTTGCTGCATTAGTTGTTGCTTCATTTGCTGTCACTGCAGATGTTGTTGCTGCATTTGTTGCTGCATTTGTTGCTGAATTAGTTGTTGCTGCATTTGTTGTCACTGCATTTGTTGCTGAATTAGTTGTTGCTGCATTTGTTGTCACCGCATTTGTTACTGCATTTGTTGTCCCCGCATTTGTAACTGCGTTTGTTGCTGCTTTCGTTGTTGCCGCATTTGTTGCTGCATTTGTTGCTGAATTAGTTGTTGCTGCATTTGTTGTCATTGCATTTGTTGCTGAATTTGTTGTCGCTGCATTTGTTGTCGCTTCATTTGTTGCCACGACATTTGTTGCTGCATTTGTTGTTGCCGCATTTGTCGCTGCATTTGTTGTTGCTGCATTAGTTGTTGCTTCATTTGCTGTCACTGCAGATGTTGTTGCTGCATTTGTTGCTGCATTTGTTGCTGAATTAGTTGTTGCTGCATTTGTTGTCACTGCATTTGTTGCTGCATTTGTTGTCACCACATTTGTTACTGCATTTGTTGTCCCCGCATCTGTAACTGCGTTTGTTGCCGCATTCGTTGTTGCCGCATTTGTTGCTGCATTTGTTGCTGAATTAGTTGTTGCTGCATTTGTTGTCATTGCATTTGTTGCTGCATTTGTTGTCGCTGCATTTGTTGTCGTTTCATTTGTTGCCACGACATTTGTTGCTGCATTTGTTGTTGCCGCATTTGTCGCTGCATTTGTTGTTGCTGCATTAGTTGTTGCTTCATTTGCTGTCACTGCAGATGTTGTTGCTGCATTTGTCGCTGCATTTGTTGCTAAATTGGTTGTTGCTGCATTTGTTGTTGCTGCTTTCATTACTGCATTTGTTGCTGCAATTGTTGTCACTGCGTTTGTTGCTGCATCTGTTGTCGCCGCATTTGTAACTGCATTTGTTGTCCCCGCATTTGTAACTGCATTTGTTGTTGCTGCATTAGTTGTTGCTGCATTTGTTGCTGAATTAGTTGTTGCTACATTTATTGTCGCCGCATTTGTTACTGCATTTGTTGTCCCCGCATTTGTAACTGCGTTTGTTGTTGCATTCGTTGTTGCCGCATTTGTTGCTGAATTAGTTGTTGCTGCATTTGTTGTCTTTGCATTTGTTGCTGAATTTGTTGTCGCTGCATTTGTTGTCGCTTCATTTGTTGCCACGACATTTGTTGCTGCATTTGTTGTTGCCGCATTTGTCGCTGCATTTGTTGTTGCTGCATTAGTTGTTGCTTCATTTGCTGTCACTGCAGATGTTGTTGCTGCATTTGTTGCTGCATTTGTTGCTGAATTAGTTGTTGCTGCATTTGTTGTCACTGCATTTGCTGCTGCATTTGTTGTCACCACATTTGTTACTGCATTTGTTGTCCCCGCATTTGTAACTGCGTTTGTTGCCGCATTCGTTGTTGCCGCATTTGTTGCTGCATTTGTTGCTGAATTAGTTGTTGCTGCATTTGTTGTCATTGCATTTGTTGCTGAATTTGTTGTCGCTGCATTTGTTGTCGTTTCATTTGTTGCCACGACATTTGTTGTTGCCGCATTTGTCGCTGCATTTGTTGTTGCTGCATTAGTTGTTGCTTCATTTGCTGTCACTGCAGATGTTGTTGCTGCATTTGTTGCTAAATTGGTTGTTGCTGCATTTGTTGTTGCTGCTTTCGTTACTGCATTTGTTGCTGCAATTGTTGTCACTGCGTTTGTTGCTGCATCTGTTGTCGCCGCATTTGTAACTGCATTTGTTGTGCCCGCATTTGTAACTGCATTTGTTGTTGCTGCATTAGTTGTTGCTGCATTTGTTGTCACTGCATTTGTTGCTGAATTAGTTGTTGCTACATTTATTGTCGCCGCATTTGTTACTGCATTTGTTGTCCCCGCATTTGTAACTGCGTTTGTTGTTGCATTCGTTGTTGCCGCATTTGTTCCTGAATTAGTTGTTGCTACATTTGTTGTCATTGCATTTGTTGCTGCATTTGTTGTCGCTGCATTTGTTGCTAAATTGGTTGTTGCTGCATTTGTTGTTGCTGCATTTGTTACTGCATTTGTTGCTGCAATTGTTGTCACTGCGATTGTTGCTGCATCTGTTATCGCCGCATTTGTAACTGCATTTGTTGTCCTCGCATTTGTAACTGCATTTGTTGTTGCTGCATTAGTTGTTGCTTCATTTGCTGTCACTGCAGATGTTGTTGCCGCATTTGTCGCTGCATTTGTTGCTGAATTAGTTGTTGCTGCATTTGTTGTCACCGCAATTGTTACTGCATTTGTTGTCCCCGCATTTGTAACTGCATTTGTTAATGCATTAGTTGTCGCTTCATTTGTTGTCACTGCATTTGCTGTCACTGCATTTGTTGCTGCATTTGTTGTTGCCGCATTTGTGGTCACTGCGTTTGTTGCTGCATTTGTTGTTGCTTCATTTGTTGTCACTGCCTTTGCTGTCACTGCATTTGTTGCTGCATTTGTTGTCGCCACATTTGTCGCTGCATTTGTCGCTGCATTTGTTGTCGCTGCATTTGTTGTCGCTGCATTTGTTGACGCTGCATTTGTTGACACCGTGTTCGTTACTGCAATTGTTGCTGCAATTGTTGTGCCCGCATTTGTAACTGCGTTTGTTGCTGCATTTGTTGTCCCCACATTGGTCACTGCATTTGTTGCTGAATTAGTTGTTGCTGCATTTGTGGTCACTGCGTTTGTTGCTGCATTTGTTGTCACTGCATTTGTTGCTGCATTAGTTGTTGCTGCATTTTTTGTCCCCGCAATTGTTACTGCATTTGTTGCTGCATTTGTTGTCGCTGCATTTGTTGCTAAATTGGTTGTTGCTGCATTTGTTGTTGCTGTATTTGTTTCTGCATTTGTTGCTGCAATTGTTGTCACTGCATTTGTTGCTGCATCTGTTGTCGCCGCATTTGTAACTGCATTTGTTGTTGCTGCATTAGTTTTTGCTTCATTTGCTGTCACTGCAGATGTTGTTGCTGCATTTGTCGCTGCATTTGTTGCTGAATTAGTTGTTGCTGCATTTGTTGTCGCTGCATTTGTTACTGAATTAGTTGTTGCTGCATTTGTTGTCGCCGCATTTGTTACTGCATTTGTTGTCCCCGCATTTGTTGTCCCCGCTTTTGTAATTGCGTTTGTTGCTGCATTCGTTGTTGCGGCATTTGTTGCTGAATTAGTTGTTGGTGCATTTGTTGTCATTGCATTTGCTGCTGCATTTGTTGTCGCTGCATTTGTTGCTAAATTGGTTGTTGCTGCATTTGTTGTTGCTGTATTTGTTACTGCGTTTGTTGCTGCAATTGTTGTCACTGCGTTTGTTGCTGCATCTGTTGTCGCCGCATTTGTAACTGCATTTGTTGTCCCCGCATTTGTAACTGCATTTGTTGTTGCTGCATTAGTTGTTGCTTTATTTGCTGTCACTGCAGATGTTGTTGCTGCATTTGTTGCTGCATTTGTTGCTGAATTAGTTGTTGCTGCATTTGTTGTCACTGCATTTGTTGCTGAATTAAGTGTTGCTGCATTTGTTGTCACCGCATTTGTTACTGCATTTGTTGTCCCCACATTTGTAACTGCGTTTGTTGCTGCATTCGTTGTTGCCGCATTTGTTGCTGAATTAGTTGTTGCTGCATTTGTTGTCATTGCATTTGTTGCTGAATTTGTTGTCGCTTCATTTGTTGCCACGACATTTGTTGTTGCCGCATTTGTCGCTGCATTTGTTGTTGCTGCATTAGTTGTTGCTTCATTTGCTGTCACTGCAGATGTTGTAGCTGCATTTGTTGCTGAATTAGTAGTTGCTGCATTTGTTGTTGCCACATTTGTAACTCCATTTGTTGGTGAATTAGTTGTTGCTTCATTTGTTGTCATTGCATTTGTTGCTGCATTGGTTGCTAAATTGGTTGTTGCTGCATTTGTTGTTGCTCCTTTCGTTACAACATTTGTTGCTGCAATTGTTGTCACTGCGTTTGTTGCTGCATCTGTTGTCGCCGCATTTGTAACTGCATCTGTTGTCGCCGCATTTGTAACTGCATTTGTTGTTGCTGCATTAGTTGTTGCTTCATTTACTGTCACTGCAGATGTTGTTGCTGAATTAGTTGCTGCTGCATTTGTTGCTGAATTAGTTGTTGCTGCATTTGTTGTCGCGGCATTTGTTACTGCATTTGTTGCTGCATTTGTTGTCCCCGCATTTGTAACTGCGTTTGTTGCTGCATTCGTTGTTGCCGCATTTGTTGCTGAATTAGTTGTTGCTGCATTTGTTGTCGCTGCATTTGTTGCTAAATTGGTTGTCGCTGCATTTGTTGTTGCTGCATTTGTTACTGCATTTGTTGCTGCAATTGTTGTCACTGCGATTGTTGCTGCATCTGTTGTCGCCGCATTTGTAACTGCATTTGTTGTCATTGCATTTGTTGCTGAATTTGTTGTCGCTGCATTTGTTGTCACATCATTTGTTGCCACGACATTTGTTGCTGCATTTGTTGTTGCCGCATTTGTCGCTGCATTTGTTGTTGCTGCAATAGTTGTTGCTTCATTTGCTGTCACTGCAGATGTTGTTGCTGCATTTGTCGCTGCATTTGTTGCTGAATTAGTTGTTGCTGCATTTGTTGTCACTGCATTTGTTGCTGAATTAAGTGTTGCTGCATTTGTTGTCACCGCATTTGTTACTGCATTTGTTGTCCCCACATTTGTAACTGCGTTTGTTGCTGCATTCGTTGTTGCCGCATTTGTTGCTGAATTAGTTGTTGCTGCATTTGTTGTCATTGCATTTGTTTCTGAATTTGTTGTCGCTTCATTTGTTGCCACGACATTTGTTGTTGCCGCATTTGTCGCTGCATTTGTTGTTGCTGCATTAGTTGTTGCTTCATTTGCTGTCACTGCAGATGTTGTAGCTGCATTTGTTGCTGAATTAGTAGTTGCTGCATTTGTTGTTGCCACATTTGTAACTCCATTTGTTGGTGAATTAGTTGTTGCTTCATTTGTTGTCATTGCATTTGTTGCTGCATTGGTTGCTAAATTGGTTGTTGCTGCATTTGTTGTTGCTGCTTTCGTTACAACATTTGTTGCTGCAATTGTTGTCACTGCGTTTGTTGCTGCATCTGTTGTCGCCGCATTTGTAACTGCATCTGTTGTCGCCGCATTTGTAACTGCATTTGTTGTTGCTGCATTAGTTGTTGCTTCATTTGCTGTCACTGCAGATGTTGTTGCTGAATTAGTTGCTGCTGCATTTGTTGCTGAATTAGTTGTTGCGGCATTTGTTGTCGCGGCATTTGTTACTGCATTTGTTGCTGCATTTGTTGTCCCCGCATTTGTAACTGCGTTTGTTGCTGCATTCGTTGTTGCCGCATTTGTTGCTGAATTAGTTGTTGCTGCATTTGTTGTCGCTGCATTGGTTGCTAAATTGGTTGTTGCTGCATTTGTTGTTGCTGCATTTGTTACTGCATTTGTTGCTGCAATTGTTGTCACTGCGATTGTTGCTGCATCTGTTGTCGCCGCATTTGTAACTGCATTTGTTGTCATTGCATTTGTTGCTGAATTTGTTGTCGCTGCATTTGTTGTCACATCATTTGTTGCCACGACATTTGTTGCTGCATTTGTTGTTGCCGCATTTGTCGCTGCATTTGTTGTTGCTGCAATAGTTGTTGCTTCATTTGCTGTCACTGCAGATGTTGTTGCTGCATTTGTCGCTGCATTTGTTGCTGAATTAGTTGTTGCTGCATTTGTTGTCACAGCATTTGTTACTGCATTTGTTGTCCCCGCATTTGTTGTCCCCGCATTTGTAACTGCGTTTGTTGCTGCATTCGTTGTTGCCGCATTTGTCTCTGCATTTGTCGCTGAATTAGTTGTTGCTGCATTTGTAACTGCATCTGTTGTCGCCGCATTTGTAACTGCATTTGTTGTTGCTGCATTAGTTGTTGCTTCATTTGCTGTCACTGCAGATGTTGTTGCTGAATTAGTTGCTGCTGCATTTGTTGCTGAATTAGTTGTTGCTGCATTTGTTGTCGCGGCATTTGTTACTGCATTTGTTGCTGCATTTGTTGTCCCCGCATTTGTAACTGCGTTTGTTGCTGCATTCGTTGTTGCCGCATTTGTTGCTGAATTAGTTGTTGCTGCATTTGTTGCTAAATTGGTTGTCGCTGCATTTGTTGCTGCTGCATTTGTTACTGCATTTGTTGCTGCAATTGTTGTCACTGCGATTGTTGCTGCATCTGTTGTCGCCGCATTTGTAACTGCATTTGTTGTCATTGCATTTGTTGCTGAATTTGTTGTCGCTGCATTTGTTGTCACATCATTTGTTGCCACGACATTTGTTGATGCATTTGTTGTTGCCGCATTTGTCGCTGCATTTGTTGTTGCTGCAATAGTTGTTGCTTCATTTGCTGTCACTGCAGATGTTGTTGCTGCATTTGTTGCTGAATTAGTTGTTGCTGCATTTGTTGTCACTGCATTTGTTGCTGAATTAAGTGTTGCTGCATTTGTTGTCACCGCATTTGTTACTGCATTTGTTGTCCCCACATTTGTAACTGCGTTTGTTGCTGCATTCGTTGTTGCCGCATTTGTTGCTGAATTAGTTGTTGCTGCATTTGTTGTCATTGCATTTGTTGCTGAATTTGTTGTCGCTTCATTTGTTGCCACGACATTTGTTGTTGCCGCATTTGTCGCTGCATTTGTTGTTGCTGCATTAGTTGTTGCTTCATTTGCTGTCACTGCAGATGTTGTAGCTGCATTTGTTGCTGAATTAGTAGTTGCTGCATTTGTTGTTGCCACATTTGTAACTCCATTTGTTGGTGAATTAGTTGTTGCTTCATTTGTTGTCATTGCATTTGTTGCTGCATTGGTTGCTAAATTGGTTGTTGCTGCATTTGTTGTTGCTGCTTTCGTTACAACATTTGTTGCTGCAATTGTTGTCACTGCGTTTGTTGCTGCATCTGTTGTCGCCGCATTTGTAACTGCATCTGTTGTCGCCGCATTTGTAACTGCATTTGTTGTTGCTGCATTAGTTGTTGCTTCATTTGCTGTCACTGCAGATGTTGTTGCTGAATTAGTTGCTGCTGCATTTGTTGCTGAATTAGTTGTTGCGGCATTTGTTGTCGCGGCATTTGTTACTGCATTTGTTGCTGCATTTGTTGTCCCCGCATTTGTAACTGCGTTTGTTGCTGCATTCGTTGTTGCCGCATTTGTTGCTGAATTAGTTGTTGCTGCATTTGTTGTCGCTGCATTTGTTGCTAAATTGGTTGTCGCTGCATTTGTTGTTGCTGCATTTGTTACTGCATTTGTTGCTGCAATTGTTGTCACTGCGATTGTTGATGCATCTGTTGTCGCCGCATTTGTAACTGCATTTGTTGTCATTGCATTTGTTGCTGAATTTGTTGTCGCTGCATTTGTTGTCACATCATTTGTTGCCACGACATTTGTTGCTGCATTTGTTGTTGCCGCATTTGTCGCTGCATTTGTTGTTGCTGCAATAGTTGTTGCTTCATTTGCTGTCACTGCAGATGTTGTTGCTGCATTTGTCGCTGCATTTGTTGCTGAATTAGTTGTTGCTGCATTTGTTGTCACTGCATTTGTTGCTGAATTAAGTGTTGCTGCATTTGTTGTCACCGCATTTGTTACTGCATTTGTTGTCCCCACATTTGTAACTGCGTTTGTTGCTGCATTCGTTGTTGCCGCATTTGTTGCTGAATTAGTTGTTGCTGCATTTGTTGTCATTGCATTTGTTGCTGAATTTGTTGTCGCTTCATTTGTTGCCACGACATTTGTTGTTGCCGCATTTGTCGCTGCATTTGTTGTTGCTGCATTAGTTGTTGCTTCATTTGCTGTCACTGCAGATGTTGTAGCTGCATTTGTTGCTGAATTAGTAGTTGCTGCATTTGTTGTTGCCACATTTGTAACTCCATTTGTTGGTGAATTAGTTGTTGCTTCATTTGTTGTCATTGCATTTGTTGCTGCATTGGTTGCTAAATTGGTTGTTGCTGCATTTGTTGTTGCTGCTTTCGTTACAACATTTGTTGCTGCAATTGTTGTCACCGCGTTTGTTGCTGCATCTGTTGTCGCCGCATTTGTAACTGCATCTGTTGTCGCCGCATTTGTAACTGCATTTGTTGTTGCTGCATTAGTTGTTGCTTCATTTGCTGTCACTGCAGATGTTGTTGCTGAATTAGTTGCTGCTGCATTTGTTGCTGAATTAGTTGTTGCGGCATTTGTTGTCGCGGCATTTGTTACTGCATTTGTTGCTGCATTTGTTGTCCCCGCATTTGTAACTGCGTTTGTTGCTGCATTCGTTGTTGCCGCATTTGTTGCTGAATTAGTTGTTGCTGCATTTGTTGTCGCTGCATTTGTTGCTAAATTGGTTGTTGCTGCATTTGTTGTTGCTGCATTTGTTACTGCATTTGTTGCTGCAATTGTTGTCACTGCGATTGTTGCTGCATCTGTTGTCGCCGCATTTGTAACTGCATTTGTTGTCATTGCATTTGTTGCTGAATTTGTTGTCGCTGCATTTGTTGTCACATCATTTGTTGCCACGACATTTGTTGCTGCATTTGTTGTTGCCGCATTTGTCGCTGCATTTGTTGTTGCTGCAATAGTTGTTGCTTCATTTGCTGTCACTGCAGATGTTGTTGCTGCATTTGTCGCTGCATTTGTTGCTGAATTAGTTGTTGCTGCATTTGTTGTCACAGCATTTGTTACTGCATTTGTTGTCCCCGCATTTGTTGTCCCCGCATTTGTAACTGCGTTTGTTGCTGCATTCGTTGTTGCCGCATTTGTCTCTGCATTTGTCGCTGAATTAGTTGTTGCTGCATTTGTTGTCATTGCATTTGTTGCTGAATTTGTTGTCGCTGCATTTGTTGTCACATCATTTGTTGCCACGACATTTGTTGCTGCATTTGTTGTTGCCGCATTTGTCGCTGCATTTGTTGTTGCTGCATTTGTTGTTGCGGCATTAGTTGTTGCTGCATTAGTTGTTGCTTCATTTGCTGTCACTGCAGATGTTGTTGCTGCATTTGTCACTGCATTAGTTGCTGAATTAGTTGTTGCTGCATTTGTTGTCCCCGCATTTGTAACTGCGTTTGTTGCTGCATTCGTTGTTGCCGCATTTGTCGCTGCATTTGTTGCTGAATTAGTTGTTGCTGCATTTGTTGTTCTTGCATTTGTTGTCGCTGCATTTGTTGTTGCATCATTTGTTGTCGCTTCATTTGTTGCCACGACATTTGTTGCTGCATTTGTTGTTGCCGCATTTATCGCTGCATTTGTTGCTGAATTAGTTGTTGCTGCATTTGTCACTGCATTTGTTACTGAATTAGTTGTTGCTGCGTTTGTTGCCGCCGCATTTGTAACTGCATTTGTTGCTGTATTAGTTGTCGCTTCATTTGTTGTAACTGCATTTTCTGTCACTGCATTTGTTGCTGCATTTGTTGTTGCCGCATTTGTGGTCACTGCGTTTGTTGCTGCATTTGTTGTTGCTTCATTTGTTGTCACTGCATTTGCTGTCACTGCATTTGTTGCTGCATTTGTTGTCGCCGCATTTGTCGCTGCATTTGTTGCTGAATTAGTTGTGGCTGCATTTGTTGTCACTGCATTTGTTACTGAATTAGTTGTTGCTGCATTTGTTGCTGCCGCATTTGTAACTGCATTTGTTTTTGTATTAGTTGTCGCTTTATTTGTTGTCACTGCATTTGTTGTCGCCGTATTCGTTACTGTGTTTGTTGCTGCATTTGTTGTCGCCACATTTGTCACTGCATTTGTCACTGCATTTGTTGTTGCAATTGTTGCTGAATTATCTGTTGCTGCATTTGTTGTCACTACATTTGTTGTCGCCATATTTGTGACTGCGTTTGTTGCTGATTTTGACGTCGCCACATTTGTAACTGCATTTGTTGCTGAAGTAGTTTTTGCTTCTTTTGCTGTCGCTGCATTTGTTGTTGCTTCATTTGCTGTCACTGCATTTGTTGATGCATTTGTTGTTTCTGCATTCGTCACCGCATTTGTTGTTGTAGTGGGTTTTATTGTTAGAATTGTTGATTCACCAACTGTTGTCATGGCAATTCTTGCTTCAGTTGGAGCAATGGTTGAGGCTGTACCTTCAGCGGGTGTTGTCACAGCAGTTATTCTTTCTGGTGTTGCAATAGATGTTGTCACTGCAGTTGATGCTTTAGTTGCAGCTATGGTTGTAGTTTCAATAGGTGTGGTCTCTGCAGCTGTTGTTTCTGGTGTTGCCGTTGTTGTTTTAACAAGTGTTGCCACCACAGTTGATGTCTCAGTCACAGCAAGTGTTTTAGCTGTAGTTGTCATTTCTGCTGGTGTTGTTGTGACTTCTGTTGTTGTAGAATCAACAATTATGGAGCTTGTTTCAATGTCAAAGCCAACTACGTTTGATGCTGCACTGGACAAGACGCTTGAAATTTCGTTGTTACTTGGCGTTGATGTGCTTGTAAACACAGAATCCATTTCATTAATAATTGAGCCATTTCTGCAATATAAACAACAACAAAACAATGTATAATGTAATGTAGATCATATTTAGTTTTCCAGTTAGACAAAAGACTGTACCTGAATGCGATTACATCCAGGGACTTGAAGGACATAGGAAAAGCGTCCAGAAATATTGGCTCAAGCTGCAAAAAAAGACATATACGCTTAAGTTTGATTAATTTGTATTTCAGTGCACAGCGCTTGACTTTCTCCACATTTTGTGGTGTTACAGCCTTATTCCAAAATGGAATAAATATATTGTCCTCAAAACTCTATACACAATACCCCATATTGACATTGTCAATAGTTTTTTATTTTATTTTAAATTTGCACATTTAAACTAAAAAACTAAAACAGTCACATGTACCTCAGTATTCACGGCCTTTACTCAATACTTTGTTGATGCAGCTTTGGCAGAAATTACAGCCTCGAGTCTTTTTGAATACGATGCCACAAGCTTGGCACACCTATCTTTGGGCAGTTTCGCCCATTACTCTTTGCATCACCTCTCAAGCGCCATTAGGTGGGAAGTGTTGGTTTTCATCCAGGATGTCTCTGTACATTGCTGCATTCATCTTAGCCTAGTCAGGGAGGTGACCAAGAACCCGATGGTCACTGTCAGAGCTACAGCATTCCTCTGTGGAGAGAGGAGAACCTTCCAGAAGGACAACTATCTCTGTTGCAAAGCACCAATCAGTTCTGTATGGTATACTTGTTAGACAGAAGCCATTTCTTGGTAAAAAGTTTACCAAAATGCACCTGCAATTCTCTCAGACCATGAGAAACAAAATTCTCTGGTCTGACGAGACAAAGATTGAATTATTTGGCGTGAATGGCAATCATTATGTTTAGAGGAAACCAGGCACCGCTCATCACCAGGCCAATACCATCCCTACATTGAAGCATGGTGGTGGCAGCATCATGCTGTGGGGATGGTTTTCAGTGGCAGGAACCGGGAGACGAGTCAGGATAGAGGGAAAGATGAATGCAGCAATGTACAGAGACATTCTGGATGAAAACCTACACCTACTATCCAATCTGATGGAGCTTGAGAGTGCTGCAAAAAGGAATGGGCAAAGAGGAATGGGGGAAACTGCCCAAAGATAGGTGTGCTAAGCTTGTGGCATCGTATTCAAAAAGACTTGAGGCTGTCATTTCTGCTAAAGGTGCATCAACAAAGTACTGAGCAAATGCTATGAAATTTTATCTACATATATTTTTTAACAAATTGACCAAATTTTAAAACGCCCTTTTCACATTGTTATTATGGGGTGTTGTGTATAGAATTTTGAGGACAAAAATGAAATTATTCCATTTTGGAAAAAGGCCGCAACATAACTAAATGTGAAAAAGTGAAGTGGTGTGAATATATTTTATGGATGTACTGTATTATATTGTCATCATGACTTACCTGTTGTTTTATCATTCCTGCTCTATTTTGGAAAGCTGGAGATGTTGGATCTTGTAAGACATTTGTGAATGTGTCTTGAAGAGACCTGAAAATTACTCTTTTGGTGACGATGATTGAATTTTCTATCGTTGCTCCTGTTGTTTTTTCTGAAAGGGTCGTCACCGTTGTTTTTTTCTCAGTCGTTGACGTTGCAGTTTTTGTGTTTGCCAAAGTTATTATTGCACCAGATGTTGTAACTGCATTTGTTGTCTCAGTTTTTGCGACGGTTCTTGTAGATTCTTTTGTTTCTAGTGTTGTCATTTCAACAGGTGTTATCAATGTAGTTGTTATTGCTTCTGTTGTTGCTAGCTTTGTTGTTATAACAGGTTTTGCTACTGTAGTTGTTATTGCTTTTGTTGTCGCCACATTCGTCAGTGCATTTGTTGCTGCAATTGTTGTCACCGCATTTGTTGCTGTATTAGCTGTTGCTGCATTTGATGTTGCTGCTTTTGTCGCTACATTTGTAAATGCGTTTGTTGCTGCATTTGTTGTCGCTGCATTTGAAACTGCATTTATTGCTGTATTAGTTGTTGCTGCATTTATTGCTGAATTTGTTGTCACCACATTTGTAACTGCATTTGTTGCTGCACTTGTTGTTGCTTCATTTGCTGTCACTTTTGTAACCGCATTTGTTGCTGAATTAGTTGTTGCTGCATTTGTTGTCACTGCATTTGTTGTTGATGCGTTTGTTGCTGCATTTGTTGTCGCCACGTTTGTCACTGCATTTGTTGCTGCAATTGTTGTTGCTGCATTTGTTGCTGCTGCATTTGTTGCTGCTGCATTTGTTGCTGAATTAGTTGTCGCCGCATTCGTCACTGCATTTGTTGCTGAATCTGTTGTCGCCGTATTTGTAACTGTGTTTGTTGCTGATTTTGACGTCGCCACACTTGTAACCGCATTTGTTGCAGAATTAGTTGTTGCTGCATTTGCTGTCGCTGCATTTGTTGCCAAATTTGTGGTCGCCGCATTTGTAACTGCATTTGTTGCTGAATTAGTTGCTTCATTTGTTGTTGCTGCACTTGTTGTTGCTTCATTTGCTGTCACTTTTGTAACTGCATTTGTTGCTGAATTAGTTGTTGCTGCATTTGTTGTCACTACATTTGTTGCTGCATTTGTTGTTGCTGCGTTTGTTGCTGCATTTGTTGTCGCCACATTCGTCACTGCATTTGTTGCTGCAATTGTTGTCGCTGCATTTGTTGCTGAATTAGTTGTCGCCGTATTTGTAACTGCGTTTGTTGCTGAATTAGTTGTTGCTTCATTTGCTGTCACTGCATTTGTTGTTGCCGTATTTGTTGCTGCATTTGTAGCTGAATTAGTTGCTGCTGCATTTGTTGTCACGGCATTCGTTGCAAAATTTGTAGTCGCCGCATTTGTAACTGCATTTGTAGCTGAATCAGTTGTTGCTTCATTTGTTGTTGCTGCACTTGTTGTTGCTTCATTTGCTGTCACTTTTGTAACTGCATTTGTTGCTGAATTAGTTGTTGCTGCAATTGTTGTCTCTGCATTTGTTGCTGCATTTGTTGTTGCTGCGTTTGTTGTCGCCGCATTTGTTGCTGCTGCATTTGTTGCTGAATTAGTTGTTGCCGCATTTGTCACTGCATTTGTTGCTGCAATTGTTGTCGCTGCATTTGTTGCTGAATTAATTGTCGCCGCATTCGTCGCTACATTTGTTGCTGAATTAGTTGTCGCCGCATTCGTCACTGCATTTGTTGCTGAATTAGTTGTCGCCGCATTCGTCACTGCATTTGTTGCTGAATCTGTTGTCGCCGTATCTGTAACTGCGTTTGTTCCTGATTTTGACGTCGCCACATTTGTAACTGCATTTGTTGCTGAATTAGTTGTTGCTTCATTTGCTGTCACTGCATTTGTTGTTGCCGCATTTGTTGCTGCATTTGTAGCTGAATTAGTTGCTGCTGCATTTGTTGTCATGGCATTCGTTGCAAAATTTGTAGTCACCGCATTTGTAACTGCATTTGTAGCTGAATCAGTTGTTGCTTCATTTGTTGTTGCTGCACTTGTTGTTGCTTCATTTGTTGTCACTTTTGTAACTGCATTTGTTGCTGAAATTGTTGTTGCTGCGTTTGTTGTCGCCGCATTTGTTGCTGCTGCATTTGTTGCTGCTGCATTTGTTGCTGAATTAGTTGTTGCCGCATTTGTCACTGCATTTGTCACTGCTGCATTTGTTGCTGCTGCATTTGTTGCTGCTGCATTTGTTGCTGAATTAATTGTCGCCGCATTCGTCACTACATTTGTTGCTGAATTAGTTGTCGCCGCATTCGTCACTACATTTGTTGCTGAATTAGTTGTCGCCGCATTCGTCACTGCATTTGTTGCTGAATTAGTTGTCGCCGCATTCGTCACTGCATTTGTTGCTGAATCTGTTGTCGCCGTATTTGTAACTGCGTTTGTTGCTGATTTTGACGTCGCCACACTTGTAACTGCATTTGTTGCAGAATTAGTTGTTGCTTCAATTGCTGTCACTGCATTTGTTGTTGCCGCATCTGTCGCTGCATTTGTTGCTGAATTAGTTGTTGCTGCTATTGTTGTCACTGCATTTGTTGCCAAATTTGTGGTCGCCGCATTTGTAACTGTATTTGTAACTGCATTTGTAACTGCATTTGTTGCTGAATTAGTTGTTGCTTCATTTGTTGTTGCTGCACTTGTTGTTGCTTCATTTGCTGTCACTTTTGTAACTGCATTTGTTGCTGAATTAGTTGTTGCTGCATTTGTTGTCACTGCATTTGTTGCTGCATTTGTTATTGCTGCCTTTGTTGCTGCATTTGTTGTCGCCACATTCGTCACTGCATTTGTTGCTGCAATTGTTGTCGCTGCATTTGTTGCTGCATTAGTTGTCGCCGCATTCGTCACTGCATTTGTTGCTGAATCTGTTGTCGTCGTATTTGTAACTGCGTTTGTTGCTGATTTTGACGTCGCCACATTTGTAACTGCATTTGTTGCTGAATTAGTTGTTGCCTTATTTGCTGTCACTGCATTTGTTGTTGCCGCATTTGTTGCTGCATTTGTAGCTGAATTAGTTGTTGCTGCATTTGTTGTCACGGCATTCGTTGCAAAATGTGTAGTCGCCGCATTTGTAACTGCATTTGTTGCTGAATTAGTTGCTGCTGCATTTGTTGCTACATTTGTTGTTGCTGCGTTTGTTGTCGCCACATTTGTTGCTGCTGCATTTGTTGCTGCTGCATTTGTTGCTGAATTAGTTGTCGCCGCATTCGTCACTACATTTGTTGCTGAATTAGTTGTCGCCGCATTCGTCACTGCATTTGTTGCTGAATTAGTTGTCGCCGCATTCGTCACTGCATTTGTTGCTGAATCTGTTGCCGCCGTATTTGTAACTGCGTTTGTTGCTGATTTTGACGTCGCCACACTTGTAACTGCATTTGTTGCAGAATTAGTTGTTGCTTCAATTTCTGTTACTGCATTTGTTGTTGCCACATCTGTCGCTGCATTTGTCGCTGAATTAGTTGTTGCTGCATTTGTTGTCACTGCATTTGTTGCCAAATTTGTGGTCGCCGCATTTGTAACTGCATTTGTAACTGTATTTGTAACTGCATTTGTTGCTGAATTAGTTGTTGCTTCATTTGTTGTTGCTGCACTTGTTGTTGCTTCATTTGCTGTCACTTTTGTAACTGCATTTGTTGCTGAATTAGTTGTTGCTGCATTTGTTGTCACTGCATTTGTTGTTGCTGCGTTTGTTGCTGCATTTGTTGTCACCACATTCGTCACTGCATTTGTTGCTGCAAATGTTGTCGCTGCATTTGTTGCTGCTGCATTTGTTGCTGAATTAGTTGTCGCCGCCTTCGTCACTGTATTTGTTGCTGAATTAGTTGTCGCCGCATTCGTCACTGCATTTGTTGCTGAATCTGTTGTCGCCGTATTTGTAACTGCATTTGTTGCAGATTTTGACGTCACCACACTTGTAACTGCATTTGTTGCAGAATTAGTTGTTGCTTCATTTGCTGTCACTGCATTTGTTGTTGCCGCATCCGTCGCTGCATTTGTTGCTGAATTAGTTGTTGCTGCATTTGTTGTCGCTGCATTTGTTGCTGAATTAGTTGTCGCCGCATTCGTCACTACATTTGTTGCTGAATTAGTTGTCGCCGCATTCATCACTGCATTTGTTGCTGAATTAGTTGTCGCCGCATTCGTCACTACATTTGTTGCTGAATTAGTTGTTGCTTCATTTGCTGTCACTGCATTTGTTGTTGCCGCATTTGTTGCTGTATTTGTAGCTGAATTAGTTGCTGCTGCATTTGTTGTCACGGCATTCGTTGCCAAATTTGTGGTCGCCGCATTTGTAACTGCATTTGTTGCTGAATCAGTTGTTGCTTCATTTGTTGTTGCTGCACTTGTTGTTGCTTCATTTGCTGTCACTTTTGTAACTGCATTTGTTGCTGAATTAGTTGTTGCTGCAATTGTTGTCGCTGCATTTGTTGCTGCTGCATTTGTTGCTGCTGCATTTGTTGCTGAATTAGTTGTTGCTGCATTCGTCACTGCATTTGTTGCTGAATTAGTTGTCGCCGCATTCGTCACTGCATTTGTTGCTGAATCTGTTGTCGCCGTATTTGTAACTGCGTTTGTCGCTGATTTTGATGTCGCCACATTTGTAACTGCATTTGTTGCTGAATTAGTTGTCGCTTCATTTGCTGTCACTGCATTTGTTGTTGCCGCATTTGTCGCTGCATTTGTTGCTGGATTAGTTGTTGCTGCATTTGTTGTCACCACATTCGTCACTGCATTTGTTCCTGCAATTGTTGTCGCTGCATTTGTTGCTGCTGCATTTGTTGCTGAATTAGTTGTCGCCGCATTTGTCACTGCATTTGTTGCTGAATCTGTTGTTGCCATATTTGTAACTGCATTTGTTGCAGATTTTGATGTCACCACACTTGTAACTGCATTTGTTGCAGAATTAGTTGTTGCTTCATTTGCTGTCACTGCATTTGTTGTTGCCGCATCCGTCGCTGCATTTGTTGCTGAATTAGTTGTTGCTTCATTTGTTGTTGCTGCACTTGTTGTTGCTTCATTTGCTGTCACTTTTGTAACTGCATTTGTTGCTGAACTAGTTGTTGCTGCATTTGTTGTCGCCACATTCGTCATTGCATTTGTTGCTGCAATTGTTGTCGCTGCATTTGTTGCTGCTGCATTTGTTGCTGAATTAGTTGTTGCCGCATTCGTCACTGCATTTGTTGCTGAATTAGTTGTTGCTTCATTTGCTGTCACTGCATTTGTTGTTGCCGCATTTGTTGCTGCATTTGTAGCTGAATTAGTTGCTGCTGCATTTGTTGTCACGGCATTTGTTGCCAAATTTGTGGTCGCCGCATTTGTAACTGCATTTGTTGCTGAATTAGTTGCTTCATTTGTTGTTGCTGCACTTGTTGTTGCTTCATTTGCTGTCACTTTTGTAACTGCATTTGTTGCTGAATTAGTTGTTGCTGCATTTGTTGTCACTGCATTTGTTGTTGCTGTATTTGTTGTCGCCACATTCGTCATTGCATTTGTTGCTGCAATTGTTGTCGCTGCATTTGTTGCTGAATTAGTTGTTGCTGCATTCGTCACTGCATTTGTTGCTGAATTAGTTGTCGCCGCATTCGTCACTGCATTTGTTGCTGAATCTGTTGTCGCCGTATTTGTAACTGCGTTTGTCGCTGATTTTGATGTCGCCACATTTGTAACTGCATTTGTTGCTGAATTAGTTGTCGCTTCATTTGCTGTCACTGCATTTGTTGTTGCCGCATTTGTCGCTGCATTTGTTGCTGGATTAGTTGTTGCTGCATTTGTTGTCACCACATTCGTCCCTGCATTTGTTGCTGCAATTGTTGTCGCTGCATTTGTTGCTGCTGCATTTGTTGCTGAATTAGTTGTCGCCGCATTTGTCACTGCATTTGTTGCTGAATCTGTTGTTGCCATATTTGTAACTGCATTTGTTGCAGATTTTGATGTCACCACACTTGTAACTGCATTTGTTGCAGAATTAGTTGTTGCTTCATTTGCTGTCACTGCATTTGTTGTTGCCGCATCCGTCGCTGCATTTGTTGCTGAATTAGTTGTTGCTTCATTTGTTGTTGCTGCACTTGTTGTTGCTTCATTTGCTGTCACTTTTGTAACTGCATTTGTTGCTGAATTAGTTGTTGCTGCATTTGTTGTCGCCACATTCATCATTGCATTTGTTGCTGCAATTGTTGTCGCTGCATTTGTTGCTGCTGCATTTGTTGCTGAATTAGTTGTTGCCGCATTCGTCACTGCATTTGTTGCTGAATTAGTTGTCGCCGCATTCGTCACTGCATTTGTTGCTGAATCTGTTGTCGCCGTATTTGTAACTGCGTTTGTCGCTGATTTTGATGTCGCCACATTTGTAACTGCATTTGTTGCTGAATTAGTTGTTGCTTCATTTGCTGTCACTGCATTTGTTGTTGCCGCATTTGTCGCTGCATTTGTTGCTGGATTAGTTGTTGCTGCATTTGTTGCTGCATTTGTTGTCGCCACATTCGTCACTGCATTTGTTGCTGCAATTGTTGTCGCTGCATTTGTTGCTGAATTAGTTGTCGCCGCATTTGTCACTGCATTTGTTGCTGAATCTGTTGTTGCCATATTTGTAACTGCATTTTTTGCAGATTTTGATGTCACCACACTTGTAACTGCATTTGTTGCAGAATTAGTTGTTGCTTCATTTGCTGTCACTGCATTTGTTGTTGCCGCATCCGTCGCTGCATTTGTTGCTGAATTAGTTGTTGCTGCATTTGTTGTCGCTGCATTTGTTGCTGCTGCATTTGTTGCTGAATTAGTTGTCGCCGCATTCGTCACTACATTTGTTGCTGAATTAGTTGTTGCTTCATTTGCTGTCACTGCATTTGTTGTTGCCGCATTTGTTGCTGTATTTGTAGCTGAATTAGTTGCTGCTGCATTTGTTGTCACGGCATTCGTTGCCAAATTTGTGGTCGCCGCATTTGTAACTGCATTTGTTGCTGAATCAGTTGTTGCTTCATTTGTTGTTGCTGCACTTGTTGTTGCTTCATTTGCTGTCACTTTTGTAACTGCATTTGTTGCTGAATTAGTTGTTGCTGCAATTGTTGTCGCTGCATTTGTTGCTGCTGCATTTGTTGCTGCTGCATTTGTTGCTGAATTAGTTGTTGCTGCATTCGTCACTGCATTTGTTGCTGAATTAGTTGTCGCCGCATTCGTCACTGCATTTGTTGCTGAATCTGTTGTCGCCGTATTTGTAACTGCGTTTGTCGCTGATTTTGATGTCGCCACATTTGTAACTGCATTTGTTGCTGAATTAGTTGTCGCTTCATTTGCTGTCACTGCATTTGTTGTTGCCGCATTTGTCGCTGCATTTGTTGCTGGATTAGTTGTTGCTGCATTTGTTGTCACCACATTCGTCACTGCATTTGTTCCTGCAATTGTTGTCGCTGCATTTGTTGCTGCTGCATTTGTTGCTGAATTAGTTGTCGCCGCATTTGTCACTGCATTTGTTGCTGAATCTGTTGTTGCCATATTTGTAACTGCATTTGTTGCAGATTTTGATGTCACCACACTTGTAACTGCATTTGTTGCAGAATTAGTTGTTGCTTCATTTGCTGTCACTGCATTTGTTGTTGCCGCATCCGTCGCTGCATTTGTTGCTGAATTAGTTGTTGCTTCATTTGTTGTTGCTGCACTTGTTGTTGCTTCATTTGCTGTCACTTTTGTAACTGCATTTGTTGCTGAACTAGTTGTTGCTGCATTTGTTGTCGCCACATTCGTCATTGCATTTGTTGCTGCAATTGTTGTCGCTGCATTTGTTGCTGCTGCATTTGTTGCTGAATTAGTTGTTGCCGCATTCGTCACTGCATTTGTTGCTGAATTAGTTGTCGCCGCATTCGTCACTGCATTTGTTGCTGAATCTGTTGTCGCCGTATTTGTAACTGCGTTTGTCGCTGATTTTGATGTCGCCACATTTGTAACTGCATTAGTTGCTGAATTAGTTGTTGCTTCATTTGCTGTCACTGCATTTGTTGTTGCCGCATTTGTCGCTGCATTTGTTGCTGCATTTGTTGCTGCATTTGTTGTCGCCACATTCGTCACTGCATTTGTTGCTGCAATTGTTGTCGCTGCATTTGTTGCTGAATTAGTTGTCGCCGCATTTGTCACTGCATTTGTTGCTGAATCTGTTGTTGCCATATTTGTAACTGCATTTTTTGCAGATTTTGATGTCACCACACTTGTAACTGCATTTGTTGCAGAATTAGTTGTTGCTTCATTTGCTGTCACTGCATTTGTTGTTGCCGCATCCGTCGCTGCATTTGTTGCTGAATTAGTTGTTGCTGCATTTGTTGTCGCTGCATTTGTTGCTGCTGCATTTGTTGCTGAATTAGTTGTCGCCGCATTCGTCACTACATTTGTTGCTGAATTAGTTGTTGCTTCATTTGCTGTCACGGCATTCGTTGCCAAATTTGTGGTCGCCGCATTTGTAACTGCATTTGTTGCTGAATCAGTTGTTGCTTCATTTGTTGTTGCTGCACTTGTTGTTGCTTCATTTGCTGTCACTTTTGTAACTGCATTTGTTGCTGAATTAGTTGTTGCTGCATTTGTTGTCACTGCATTTGTTGCTGCATTTGTAGCTGAATTAGTTGCTGCTGCATTTGTTGTCACGGCATTCGTTGCCAAATTTGTGGTCGCCGCATTTGTAACTGCATTTGTTGCTGAATCAGTTGTTGCTTCATTTGTTGTTGCTGCACTTGTTGTTGCTTCATTTGCTGTCACTTTTGTAACTGCATTTGTTGCTGAATTAGTTGTTGCTGCATTTGTTGTCACTGCATTTGTTGTTGCTGCATTTGTTGTCGCCACATTCGTCATTGCATTTGTTGCTGCAATTGTTGTCGCTGCATTTGTTGCTGAATTAGTTGTCGCCGCATTCGTCACTGCATTTGTTGCTGAATCTGTTGTCGCCGTATTTGTAACTGCGTTTGTCGCTGATTTTGATGTCACCACATTTGTAACTGCATTTGTTGCTGAATTAGTTGCTGAATTAGTTGTCGCTTCATTTGCTGTCACTGCATTTGTTGTTGCCGCATTTGTCGCTGCATTTGTTGCTGGATTAGTTGTTGCTGCATTTGTTGTCACCACATTCGTCACTGCATTTGTTGCTGCAATTGTTGTCGCTGCATTTGTTGCTGCTGCATTTGTTGCTGAATTAGTTGTCGCCGCATTTGTCACTGCATTTGTTGCTGAATCTGTTGTTGCCATATTTGTAACTGCATTTGTTGCAGATTTTGATGTCACCACACTTGTAACTGCATTTGTTGCAGAATTAGTTGTTGCTTCATTTGCTGTCACTGCATTTGTTGTTGCCGCATCCGTCGCTGCATTTGTTGCTGAATTAGTTGTTGGTTCATTTGTTGTTGCTGCACTTGTTGTTGCTTCATTTGCTGTCACTTTTGTAACTGCATTTGTTGCTGAATTAGTTGTTGCTGCATTTGTTGTCGCCACATTCGTCATTGCATTTGTTGCTGCAATTGTTGTCGCTGCATTTGTTGCTGCTGCATTTGTTGCTGAATTAGTTGTTGCCGCATTCGTCACTGCATTTGTTGCTGAATTAGTTGTCGCCGCATTCGTCACTGCATTTGTTGCTGAATCTGTTGTCGCCGTATTTGTAACTGCGTTTGTCGCTGATTTTGATGTCGCCACATTTGTAACTGCATTTGTTGCTGAATTAGTTGTTGCTTCATTTGCTGTCACTGCATTTGTTGTTGCCGCATTTGTCGCTGCATTTGTTGCTGGATTAGTTGTTGCTGCATTTGTTGCTGCATTTGTTGTCGCCACATTCGTCACTGCATTTGTTGCTGCAATTGTTGTCGCTGCATTTGTTGCTGAATTAGTTGTCTCCGCATTTGTCACTGCATTTGTTGCTGAATCTGTTGTTGCCATATTTGTAACTGCATTTGTTGCAGATTTTGATGTCACCACACTTGTAACTGCATTTGTTGCAGAATTAGTTGTTGCTTCATTTGCTGTCACTGCATTTGTTGTTGCCGCATCTGTCGCTGCATTTGTTGCTGAATTAGTTGTTGCTGCATTTGTTGTCGCTGCATTTGTTGCTGCTGCATTTGTTGCTGAATTAGTTGTCGCCGCATTCGTCACTACATTTGTTGCTGAATTAGTTGTCGCCGCATTCGTCACTGCATTTGTTGCAGAATTAGTTGTTGCTTCATTTGCTGTCACTGCATTTGTTGTTGCCGCATCCGTCGCTGCATTTGTTGCTGAATTAGTTGTTGCTTCATTTGTTGTTGCTGCACTTGTTGTTGCTTCATTTGCTGTCACTTTTGTAACTGCATTTGTTGCTGAATTAGTTGTTGCTGCATTTGTTGTCGCCACATTCGTCATTGCATTTGTTGCTGCAATTGTTGTCGCTGCATTTGTTGCTGCTGCATTTGTTGCTGAATTAGTTTTTGCCGCATTCGTCACTGCATTTGTTGCTGAATTAGTTGTCGCCGCATTCGTCACTGCATTTGTTGCTGAATCTGTTGTCGCCGTATTTGTAACTGCGTTTGTCCCTGATTTTGATGTCGCCACATTTGTAACTGCATTTGTTGCTGAATTAGTTGTTGCTTCATTTGCTGTCACTGCATTTGTTGTTGCCGCATCTGTCGCTGCATTTGTTGCTGGATTAGTTGTTGCTGCATTTGTTGTCGCCACATTCGTCACTGCATTTGTTGCTGCAATTGTTGTCGCTGCATTTGTTGCTGCTGCATTTGTTGCTGAATTAGTTGTCGCCGCATTTGTCACTGCATTTGTTGCTGAATCTGTTGTTGCCATATTTGTAACTGCATTTGTTGCAGATTTTGATGTCACCACACTTGTAACTGCATTTGTTGCAGAATTAGTTGTTGCTTCATTTGCTGTCACTGCATTTGTTGTTGCCGCATCCGTCGCTGCATTTGTTGCTGAATTAGTTGTTGCTGCATTTGTTGTTGCTGCATTTGTTGCTGCTGCATTTGTTGCTGAATTAGTTGTCGCCGCATTCGTCACTACATTTGTTGCTGAATTAGTTGTCGCCGCATTCGTCACTGCATTTGTTGCTGAATTAGTTGTCGCCACATTCGTTACTGCATTTGTTGCTGAATCTGTTGTCGCCGTATTTGTAACTGCGTTTGTTGCTGATTTTGACGTCGCCAAACTTGTAACTGCATTTGATGCAGAATTAGTTGTTGCTTCAATTGCTGTCACTGCATTTGTTGCTGCCGCATCTGTCGCTGCATTTGTTGCTGAATTAGTTGTTGCTGCATTTGTTGTCACTGCATTTGTTGCCAAATTTGTGATCGCCGCATTTGTAACTGCATTTGTAACTGTATTTGTAACTGCATTTGTTGCTGAATTAGTTGTTGCTTCATTTGTTGTTGCTGCACTTGTTGTTGCTTCATTTGCTGTCACTTTTGTAACTGCATTTGTTGCTGAATTAGTTGTTGCTGCATTTGTTGTCACTGCATTTGTTGTTGCTGCGTTTGTTGCTGCATTTGTTGTCGCCACATTCGTCACTGCATTTGTTGCTGCAATTGTTGTCGCTGCATTTGTTGCTGCTGCATTTGTTGCTGCTGCATTTGTTGCTGAATTAGTTGTTGCCGCATTCGTCACTGCATTTGTTGCTGAATTAGTTGTCGCCGCATTCGTCACTGCATTTGTTGCTGAGTCTGTTGTCGCCGTATTTGTAACTGCGTTTGTTGCTGATTTTGACGTCACCACATTTGTAACTGCATTTGTTGCTGAATTAGTTGTTGCTTCATTTGCTGTCACTGCATTTGTTGTTGCCGCATTTGTTGCTGCATTTGTTGCTGGATTAGTTGTTGCTGCATTTGTTGTCACGGCATTCGTTGCCAAATTTGTGGTCGCCGCATTTGTAACTGCATTTGTAACGGCATTTGTTGCTGAATCAGTTGTTGCTTCATTTGTTGTTGCTGCACTTGTTGTTGCTTCATTTGCTGTCACTTTTGTAACTGCATTTGTTGCTGAATTTGTTGTCGCCACATTTGTAACTGCATTTGTTGCTGAAGTAGTTGTTGCTGCATTTGTTGTCGCTGCATTTGATGCTGAATTAGTTGTTGCTGCATTTGTTGTTGCAGCATTTGTTGCTGAATTTGTTGTCGCTGCATTTGTAACTGCATTTGTTGCTGAATTTGTTGCTGCATTTGTTGCTGAATTAGTTGTTGCTGCATTTGTTGTCGCCGCATTTGTAACTGCATTTGTTGCAGAATTTGTTGCTGCATTTGTCGCTGCATTTGTTGCCGAATTAGTATTTGCCGCATTCGTTGTCGCTGCATTTGTTGTCGCCACATTTGTCGCTGCGTTTGTTGTTTCTGCATTCGTCACTGCATTTGTTGTTGTAGTGGTTTCTATTGTTGTTGTTAGAATTGTTGATTCACCAACTGTTGTCGTGGCAATTCTTGCTTCAGTTGTAGCAATGGTTGAGGCTGTGGTTGTACCTTCAACAGGTGTTGTCACTCCAGTTGTAGTGACAGTTGTTGTTTCAGCTTGTGTTGTTACTGCAATTGTTGTTTCAACAGGTGGGGTATCAGTTGTAGTTGGTTCAGCTGTTGTTGCTACAATTGTTGTTTCAACAGGTGTTGTCACTTCAGTTGTTGTTTCAACAGGTGGCACATCAATTGTAGTTGGTACAGCAGTTGTTGCTACAATTGTTGTTTTACCAGGTGTTGTAACTGCAGTTGACGCTTCAGTTGTAGGTATCGTTGTAGTTTCAACAGGTGTTGTCACTCCAGTTGTTGTTTTTGAGGTTGTTGCAATGGATGTTGTCACTTCAGTTGTAGTATCTGTTGTAGTTTCAGCTTGTGTTGTCACTGCAGTTGTTGTTTCCACAGGTGATGCATCACTTGTAGTAGGTTCAGCTGTTGTTGCTCCAATTGTTGTTTTTACAGGTGTTTCCACTCCATCTTTTGATACAGTTGTAGCTATGGTGGTAGTTTTAGCTGGTGTTGTCACTGCATTTGTTGATTCTGCTGTAGCTATGGTTATAGTTGTTGTTTCTGATGTTGTTGTTTTATCCAGTGTTTTGACTGTAGTTGTTGTTTCAGTGGCTGTAGCTGTTTTCTCTGCTATGTTGGGTTCTGTTGTTGTTGTTTCAGCAGCAGTCACTGCAGTCAATATGTTTTCTGCTGCTGTTTCAGCAGGTGTCGCTGCAGTTGTAGGTTTTGTGATTCCAGCTGGTGTTGTCACTGCAATTGATTCCTCAGTTTTTGTGGACTCTGTTGTTGTTTCAGTAGTTGTTTTCCTTGCAGTTGTTGCCTCAGCTATCATGGGTTCTGCTGTTGTTGCAGCAGGTGTCCTTCCTGCAGTTTTTGTCTCAGTTGTTGAGGGTTTTAGTGTTGTTGCTTCGGTTATTGTTTTACCAGCTATTGTCACTGCAGTTGGTGTGGGTTCTGTTGTGACTGCAGTTGTTGCATTTGTTGTTGTGGGTTTAGTTGTTTCCGCAGCCACTGTTTCAGCAGTCGTCACAGGTGCTGCTGTCGTTTCCACTTTTGTTGTTACTGCTTTCGTTGTTGTTGTCACAGGTGTTATACTCAGTCTTGAGGTTGTTGTCAATGCAGTGGTTATCCTAAAACCTTTTATTCGTGTAATATTTTGTAAGAAAAAAAAAAAAAAGGTTAGTTATTAAAACATTCAATAGCTTGAACAACTCCAGTATGGCAAAAGTGGTGCAGTACAGAAAAGCTGTATATAGTTAACTAGATCAGTTTACCTATTAGGATCAGGAACCATGTCACAGCCCATCTGATGAGCATCTTGCATCAGTTTTTCTACAGAGTAAAATAAGCAACAGTAAAACAGGTTAACATTTTTGCTAGTATACGCAAAAACCTAAAAAATATAGATTTTGGTCAAAGTTTGACACGTGCCGAGTGACAATCCATTTCAATTTGTTGTGAATTCAAGCATTAATGCAAGTTATGCTTTGTTCTTGTTTTTTTTTTTAAATGTAAACATTTGTAACATGTCTATCTTGGCGGACGTTTCTACTTTACTGCGTTATGTACAGTAACTGGAGGTATAAGAAATTAAATGTGAAATGTTATCTTTGAAAATACATACAATTGGAAATAAAGTTTCATGTTAATATAAAATACAAATGTCTACAATGTCAATGAACATACATTAAAAAAAAGAAACATTCTGAATAACAATTAAAATACAGTTAATAAAGATGCATACAATAACAATTTGATGAATTTTTAAATGCAAATGTAAATTGACAATTCAACTACAATAAAACATCCATCCATCCATCCATTTTCTACCGCTTATTCCCTTCAGATATATTAAAATAAAGACACAATAAAATGATATAGGAATCAAATTACAGATTAAGTAAAATAAAAACAATGCATACAATGAAAAATATCAATAAATTCATAAAGAACAATAAAAGCTATTACAGTAGATTAAAGTAACATACAGTAAAAAAACAACGTATATTCTAAGATAATTCATTTAAATAACAATGATATATTTGAAACAAGCCAAGTGTGTAAATAAAATACTAAATCAAAATAAAGTTTTTGAATTCAGAATTTGTTTTTGCAATGTTTGCATTTGAATCAAATTATAAATAAGATTTCTTACATTTTAAAACTTTGATGCATATAGATGTTTAATCTACAGTAATAAAAAAAATTACAATAAAAAAATACAACTAATAATGAACTTACCTGAATAATAACAATGATAAATATATCAAATCCTTCAAAGATAAAATGTATCTCCTGTCCCGATGTGTTTTCCTGATTCTTTTCAAACTTTTTTTTTTCAACGTATCTCCAAGCGGAGATACCTTCTTAAGTGGTGGTGCATCTTTCGAATCCTACTTATACCTCAGCCGCAAATGGCAAAAGAGGAACAAAGGAGGTGATACATTCTGATAAAATGTGGCATGACAATATTGAAGGACAAAGCCAAAATCCCTTTATAAAGGATGGCAGGCGTCTACACCCTTATTTCTTTTGTTATTGGCACATTCCTACCCTCGTCAATATATTTCAATGGTAGTAACTTTGAAAGGTAAATAAAGCATTGCGAACATGGGAAAACATGGCCCAAATATATGAAATTGTTCATTTAAGAGGTTAGAATTGTTTGTCTTACAAGTGTCTATACCGTTCATTTATCTGATTTGATCACAAAAAATGAAATGAAAAATACAGTATTAATATTCGGCCTTTAAGTGGCCAGATTTAGCATCCACTCCTTTTGAAATACCACCACAAAAGAGTGCCTTGATCCCCATGACGTCTGTTTTCTTTTACGGCACATTCTTTTTTCATGTCTCAAGTCTGACCTTTAAGAAAACAAACAGGTGAAAAAAACATGAAAAAAGGCGTGAATGACGCATATTGTTCATACAATGCAGGAATAAATCCATAGTTAAAAGAAAACTTCTATGAGACATAGACAGTTATGTAATAGGTAAAATAGTGGCGCCTCACGTGTAATGTCTAATGATAACATTTCCTCAAATATACTTATTATCATCTAATTACGACATGAGTCTTTCATTTGTGTTAATTTATTATTATTTGTATTATTATTACTATCAATCTGTTTTTCTTTTTTTCTTATGGTCGATTATTTTACATTGTATTTATTAATAATAAATAATTCAGTATTGGTACTTTGAATCTTGACTGCACTACATATTGCATTATTGTATACCTAATATTTGGGTGTATATACATTTCTGGTCTCATGTTTATTTTATATACAGTTAAACCTGAAATTAATCATACTCCTGACTTGGTTTTGTTCAAATGTAAATACGTCATAGTCTTATCATCAAGGAGATGTCTGTGTTATTTCCAATTAGGAAACAATTAGCTGGTTGAATAAAAGTTATTTTAAGTCTAATTTTGGCCCGAGCAGAAAATAATAGGCTGTTACGTGACTTTCCATCCATCCATTTTCTACCCCTTGTCCCTTTTGGGGTCGCGGGTGGTGCTGGAGCCTATCTCAGCTGCATTTGGGCGGAAGGCGGGGTACACCCTGGACAAGTCGCCATCTCATCACAGGGCTGTTACGTGACTAGTTTTGTTTCATCACCATAGTCTGACAATTTTATTGTCAAAATGTCATCCAGGAACGTTTTTTAAATGTTTTATCTAAATGCACATCATTTATTTGCTCAAAACTTGATAGCAGTTTTATCTGAAGTCCAGTCTGGGTGTAGTTTGAAATTAAATTTACCAGTGGGCACACGAGTCGGAGTCTCCTCACTCATCTTTGCACTAGCATATGAAATACCCTATTCGCTGACAGTATAACAACCTGTGCCACATTTTAGGTAACTATGCACACTTAAGGTACATGCGCAAAATAAATAGTATGAATAATCTGCATATATACATAATTACACATCGGCCTCGGTTTAGTGAACATAGGACTCACCTGCCTATGATCACTAATTAGAAGGGTTGTCTGAGAAGAGGCTGGTGCATTGTTTGTGTTTACAACTGCCATGCGCCATTATGACATTCGCAAAATAAGACATTTACCATAGTAAAAAAACATGACGTTGCACATGTTTCTGGCACAACCTTGATTGGGATTTGATCCCTGTATGTAGAGATGATCAGGCAAGCACGAACACTGTGCGGCACAGGAGACAATGAGAATGTTTGGAGATATTTGCCATATATTCTTATCAATGATTGAGTGGGAAGGGACTCAGAATGTGTTTGCGGTAAAATATCATATGAAGCACCGTGTCATTTTCATTATTATTTGATCATTTTTTATAGTTTATTTATTTGACAGTGACAGTACAATTAAACATTGCTAGCCGTAGGTAACCGATGTCAAAGTACATAAGACTTCTTGGCCACAGGCTAATTTGCAACCTTCGTCCCTGGTTAGGCTTTTAAAGAAAAGTGAAATACACATACAAAATGATTAAGACAAGTACAAAAGAAAAGTACATGAAAAATAATTGGTGCCATTTGTCCATACTCCAGTTCTAGTGCTCACACTTCCAATTTTCCCTAATAGTGGGGGCCCTTAGGGAGATTTTAGGGTGTGTTCGTTCACTTTTGTCTAAAAGCGCCAAATTTGGCACAGGTGTAGCTTAGGGCATACTTAAATGATTTGGCTAGGGCGCCCGCGCCGGTGACCTTTGGGGTCGCTGCAGCGGCTGATCCAATATGGCCACCACCTGAACACGCTTTTGCCTCGACATTTGAACCAGATGAGCTACAAATCCAAACTTGGTGTCTATTTCATGTTTTTTGACAATTACAAATATGATGGAAAAATCATCTTTATGATTGGGTGTGTCTGGACACCTAATTAGCATATTTCTGAGATGGCGGCTATGTAAAAATGAGGTGTACCTTAACTTTTGATACTTTTGGCAAATTATTTTAGGTTTTTTGAGCATCAGAAACATACTGGAATGATCAAATTTATGATCATTTATTTATTAGAGCACTTTACTTTCCATATTAACAACATAGCCATTATATACCAAAATGTAGTGCACATATATTTCAACACAGATAGAATGTAAAGCAGATATATTTCATTGTAACATTAGTAAACGTAGAGAAAGTCAGTGTTACCCCCCCCTGTAATATAGGTTTCTGTTTCAACAGAAACAGAAACCTAAAAGTAGAGAAAGTCAGTGTCCCCCCCTCCCACTGTAATATAGGTTTCTGTTTCAACAGAAACAGAAACGTATCTTACAGAGAAGACTCCGACACTGTTATCCACACAGTGTGATAATAGTTTGGTCCATCGACAGGCTACTGTTGTGTCTCCTGACTTCTCCTGATGTGAAAATCATACAGAAGAGCTTATCTATGTACAGTCATTCTACTGCCTAATCTAACACTGTGAAAATCATCAACTTTATTTTCATGTAATGCATTTTTCAGTGTAGCTATTATCAAACAATGGGTTTGGTTGTTATCATCAGTCATCAACAATTGAGAACAGAGAAATGGATATTGGAACAGTGTAGGTCTGACTTGGTAGGATATGGACAGCAAGTAGTGGGGAGAGAGAGAGAGAGAGAGAGAGAGAGAGAGAGAGAGAGAGAGAGAGAGAGAGAGAGAGAGAGAGAGAGAGAGAGAGAGAGAGAGAGAGAGAGAGAGAGAGAGAGAGAGAGATCAGAAGGCATAAGAAAAAGTATCTGTATTTTATTGTTTACATTTGATTATTAACAATCCGGGGAGGGTGTTAGTTTAGGGTTGTAGCTGCCTGGAGGTGAACTTTTATTGCGGTTTTAAAGGAGGATAGAGATGCACTTTCTTATATACCTGTTGGGAGCGCATTCCACTTTGATGTGGCATAAAAAGAGAATGAGTTAAGACCTTAAGGGGAGGATACGAAAGATCTGCACAAGGCATTAACAAATAATGTTGATTCCAAAATGAAAAGCTGGGCAGAATCTAGTAAAGATTTTAAACTTCTTGGGAGATTATTTACTCAAGCGTCTGGTGTGCACGCAGCAGATGTGTACTATCATACCAAATGTTATCTGAACTTGAGATATGCCAGTGACGTGCAGTGAGGTTGATGGCTGGTGAGGCACTGACTTCATCACAGTCAGATTTACAAACATATGAACCCTAAAGAGTATTTAATTCACCATTTGATTGGCAGCAGTTAACGGGTTATGTTTAAAAGCTCATACCAGCATTCTTCCCTGCTTGGCACTCAGCATCAAGGGTTGGAATTGGAGGTTAAATCACCAAAAATTATTCCCGGGCGCAACGCCGCTGCTGCCCACTGCTCCCCACTGCTCCCCTCACCTCCCAGGGGGTGATCAAGGGGATGGGTCAAATGCAGAGGACAAATTTCATTACACCTAGTGTGTGTGTGACAATCATTGGTACTTTAACTTAACTTTAACTTTACACATACAAACTGTAGCACACAAAAAAGCACATTTAATAAAAAAAACGTTATTATGGTCTTACCTTTACTTATAAATGAAGTCCATGTGCCGCTGTTGTGCTGGATTAATGCACCCCCGTCGTAAAATGCACCCCCTGACGGGAGTGTTATATCAACTAAAGCCCTCACTTAAACTTTCCACGTGCAAGATTGAATCTATTTAAAAAAGTGTAACCGAGGGTTTATAAATGTCGCCTATACTGTCGCCTATATTTTTCCCCCCTGCCAGTATAACATTTTGAGCGTTCCCAAATATTTTACCTCAGCTGTACCTACCAAATATTTAGGCTTAATGTGTATCTTGATTTTTTTTCCTACCAATATTTGGGGTGTATCACATATTTTGGTCAATTTCTACACGTGTCACCCTACTACTAACAGCCTTCATACCTTAGCCTTATATGTGGCAGATATTTTGGGTGCAAGTGTACCTATTATTTTGGGGGTGCCAAATTGTTTTGCCTCATGTCAATCTAAAGTAATGGCCCTACAATGTATCTAATTATTTTCAGTGTACCTAACATTTAGGACAAATATTTTTGCCTCAGATGTAGCTAAAAAAAATAAGCACCAGAGCCACGGCTAGCACCTGTCGCTGCTTCACGGCTAGCACCAGTAGCTGCACCACGGCTAGCGCCAAGGCTAGCACCAGCTCCACCACGCCAAGTTCCACGGCAGACTCCAGTACCCGCACCACGCCTAGCCGCATCATGCCAAGCTCCGGTACCAGCTCCACGCCGCCAAGCACTGCCTAGCCAAGACCAAGACCCTCCACGCCAAGTCCAAGACCAAGACCCTCCACGCCAAGTCCAAGACCAAGACCCTCCACGCCAAGCCCAAGACCAAGACCCTCCACGCCAAGCCCAAGACCAAGACCCTCCACGCCAAGACCAAGACCCTCCACGCCAAGCCCAAGACCAAGACCCTCCACGCCAAGCTCCGGTACCAGCTCCACAACGCCAAGTGCCGCCAGTCGCAGCTCCACGACGCCAAGTGCCGCCAGTCGCAGCTCCACGACGCCAAGACCCGCCATGCCAAGACCAAGACCCGCCATGCCAAGACCAAGACCCGCCATGCCAAGACCAAGACCCGCCATGCCAAGACCAAGACCAAGACCCGCCATGCCAAGACCAAGACCCGCCATGCCAAGACCAAGACCCGCCATGCCAAGACCCACGCCGAGCTTCGCCGCCTGACGTGCCACGCCGAGCTTCGCCGTCTGACGTGCCACGCCGAGCTTCCACGCCTGCAAAGATGACGACGCGCCTGTCTCCTCGTCGGCCACGGATATGGCCGCTACCTGGTCGCCCGCCACGCCAAGTGCGCCCACCTCCCAGTCGGCCACGGATGTGGCCTGTCCCGGGTCGCCCACCTCGCCTGCTGCAGCGGCGTTCCACTCGCCGCCGCCACATGACTATGCCTCGATGGATTCAGGGCCACTTGGGCTGGCGACCCACCGCCATGTCCCCCTTCCGCCCTCCCATGACTCTTAAGTTTTTTCTTGGACATCTGGGATCTGTCCGTAAGGGGGGAGTTCTGTCATGTCTGTGTAATCATGTTTTGTCTTAGTCATGTTTTGTTTAGTTTCTGGCTTTTTCACTCCCTTGTCTTGTCACCATAGTTACCCATTAGTTTCACCTGTCATGTCACGCACCTGTTTTGAGTCACGCACCTGTTGTTAATCATGTCTGTGTTATTTAAGCTTTTCATTTTCTGTTGTTCGTCCTGGAGTCATAGCCTTTCTCACCCTGCTATCCTCGCATTTATGCCCCCTGTCACACTCTGTCCACGTCTGCGCACTTCATGTCCATGCCAAGTAAGTTTGTTTATTATTGCCACAGTTAGTGTTTTTTATTGTTCATAGTTTTTTGCCCCCGTGCAAGTCTTTTGTTTTCATTAGTCAAGTTTGTACATCCGCCTTGAGCGCGCCTTTTGTTCTTTTGAGTGTTATTATTAAAAATGTATTTACCTTCAAACCATGTCCGATCCAAATCCTTTTGCATCTTGGGAAAACAAAAACTCCACAGTCCAAGTCATGACAGTTTTTGAATCGAGAATCGTGTTGAATTGAAAAAAATCGATTTTGAATCGAATCGTGGGACACCCAAAGATTCACAGCCCTATTATATATATGTGTGTATATATATATATATATATATATATACATATATATATATATATATATATATATATATATATATATATATATATATATATATATATATATATATATATATATATCGAATGTCATTAAAAAAATACTGGGACACGAAAATTCAGAATTTGAATTTGTTTAGATAAAGGTATACCTATATATACATATACACACACATATATGCACATATATGCACAATTGAGGGTGTAGCTGCAGCTGATAACATAGCTGAGAAATGGAGGCAGAACTATTCTGCACTTTATAATTGTGTTAAAAGTGACCCCTTTGATATAGGCAGCATCCACAACTGTGAGGCTGTAGGAGTCACTGTAAGTGAGGTGCTGCAGGCAACATCCTAGCTAGCTGATATGATGATAAAGCCAGTGGCTCTGATCATATAACTGCAGAACACTTGAAACATGCTAGCCCCAGAGTAGCGGTCCTGCTTTCCATCTGTTTTACAGGCCTGATGTCACACGGGCTGCTGCCTGACTCCATGCTGGCTGTCACTCTGGTGCCAGTCATCAAGGACAAGGCAAGTAAGGTGGGAAGCATGGATAATTACAGGCCTATTGCACTTGCAAGCATACTTTCTAAAGTTATAGAGAGAATTTTATTAGACCGCTTAAGCGCTTTTCTTACCACTGCTGACAATCAGTTTGGTTTTAAAACTAAGCATGGTACTGACCTTTGTATCTATGCATTGAAAGAAGTGATTGATATGTATAAAGTTAAAGTTAAAGTACCAATGATTGTCACACACACACTAGGTGTGGCGAGATTATTCTCTGCATTTGACCCATCACCCTTGATCACCACCTGGGAGGTGAGGGGAGCAGTGGGCAGCAGCGGTGGCCGCGCCCGGGAATCATTTTTGGTGATTTAACCCCCAATTCCAACCCTTGATGCTGAGTGCCAAGCAGGGGAGGTAATAGGTCCCATTTTTATAGTCTTTGGTATGACTCGGCCGGGATTTGAACTCACAACCTACCGATCTCAGGGCGGACACTCTAACCACTAGGCCACTGAGTAGGTAAAAGGTAAAGGTAAAGGTAAAGGTAAGAACTCCTCAGTTTTAGTCGGCTATATTGACGTGTCGAAAGCCTTTTGATAGAGTCAACCATCAGAAACTGTTTTTAAAACTGAAAGAAAGGGGCGTGCCTGATAGTATCATCAGAATTCTGTCATATTGGTATGCTAATCAGAGCATGCAGATCAGATGGGGCGTTAAATGCTCAGCAACATTTAAGTTTGGGAACGGGGTACGCCAGGGGTGAATTCTCTCCCCTGCCCTCTTCAATCTGTATATGAATGACCTATCTGTACTGTAGAACAGGATGTGTACTTGGTAATACTGTGGTCAATCATTTTATGTATGCGGATGATTTAACCATCCTGTCTCCTAGCAGTGCTGGCTTCCAACAGCTGCTGAATATATGTACAGATTATGGTTTAAAATATGATGTGAAATATAATGCCAAAAAGAGTGTCATCATGATATATAGAACAAGAGAAGATAAGGACCTCTCTTTTCCTTTGTTCTATCTGTCAGGACAGGTGCTGAGTGTGTGTGATAAAACTAAGTATCTAGGGCACATCATTACTGATCTATTGGGTGATGATGAGGACCTATACAGACAGCGGCGTATGCTGTATGCCCAAGCCAACATGCTGAGAAAGAAATATTATTGTACAAATGATGTAAAGATAAACTTATTCAGAGCCTATTGCACTCCTCTGTATACTGCAAGCCAGATGTTTGTTAGTGTTAGGGTGCCCACTTACTCAGCGTTGCTACGCAATCTCATGTATAAGTTTATGTGTAGGGCATCTGAGTCTGAAAATGACATAATCACTGTGATTACGAACCCTGGCCGCAGTTCTGTTATTTACTCATCTGGAGTGTGGAATCATTGGCACACATGTTTGTATGTCAGAAACTGACATTTGGGCTTTATGTTTTATTGTTTTGTTTAGTTTTTAATGTTTTATTGTTTTGTTTTTAATGTTTTGTATTGTGTTTTTATATGTTCAATGGATCTTAAGGTCTGCAATAAAGATTGATGATATATATAGATCAATCAATCAATCAATCAATCAATCAATCAATGTTTATTTATATAGCCCTAAATCACAAGTGTCTCAAAGGGCTGCACAAGCCACAACGACATCCTCGGTATAGCCCACATAAGGGCAAGGAAAAACTCACCCCAGTGGGACGTCGATGTGAATGACTATGAGAAACCTTGGAGAGGACCGCATATGTGGGTAACCCCCCCCCTCTAGGGAGACCGAATGCAATGGATGTCGAGTGGGTCTAACATAATATTGTGAGAGTCCAGTCCATAGTGGATCCAGCATAGCAGTAAGAGTCCAGTCCACAGTGGGGTCAGCAGGAAACCATCCCGAGTGGAGACGGGTCAGCAGCGCAGAGATGTTCCCAACCAATATACAGGCGAGCGGTCCACCCCGGGTCCCGACCCCGGACAGCCAGCACCCCCTATACAGGTATATATATATATATATATATATATATATATATATATATATTATATGTATGTATATATATATATATATATATATATATATATATATATATATATATATATATATATATATATATATATATATATATATACACATATATACTTAATACATATTTATATATATATATACATATACATATATACACATATATACATATCTATATATAAATATACATATATATATATACATATATATACATATACACATATATTTATATACATATATATAAATATATATATACATATATATATAAATATATATATATATATATATTTATATATATATATATATATATATATATATATATATATATATATATATATATATATATATATATATATATATATATATATATATATACATACATATAATATATATATATATATATATATATATATATATATATATATATATATATACCTGTATAGGAATACATATATGTGTATATATTTAATCTAAGTCTATGAGCATGGACAGATGAAGCTTTCTTGACTGAGAGGCAAAACGTCTTCTAAGACAAACCAGACAGTCCAGTTGAGATCGGTTGAATGCCCTGAGAAAACATTTGGTAATATTATAAATTGTAAATATACTCAAAGTTCCCCCTAAAATTGATAGAATATTAAATCACAATAAGGAAGAATTTGGGACAAGCCTGAATAAAATACCATACAGGATAAATTACACAAAAACAAATATGGGACTACAACGAAAAGGGACTACAGCTTTAATTTGGTTGTGACAGCTGGGATAAAACTGCATCTATGCCAACTAGTTTTGCCTCCTAAGACTAAAAACCTCGATCCAGAGGGGAGAAGCTGACAATAGTTGTGTAGGGAGTGAAATACATGAGTGAAAATGGAGGAAGCTATTTGCACTACCTGTTTATTGTACAGGATGGCTGAAGACAGCTGAGACTCACCAATTAATTTACTTGACACTTTAACAATTTGATTAAGGGAAGTATTGTCCTTTAGTGACAGGTGACTCAACCATGAGACCAGGAAGAAATACAAAGCAGGTTCTTCAAAAGTAGAATAAAATATGATCACTGTGGTCTTGTCAACCATAAAATGAGACCGTATAAACGTTGGTGAGCCTTCATACACACGGCATCACAATTAGCTTCAAATTTCAGTTTTCAATTTAGTCTCGTGATATTTATGAGTTTGCAATATTCAATTACCTGATTTTTGATTGACATTTGGTTGGTTCACATGTGGTCTCTTCCTAAAGTTTATCAGCATGCATTTTGTTTTTAGTATGATGCGCTTGAACTAAGACTCGATCACACCAACAAAATCGTTAATAATTTGGCCGTGACTGCTTTCATATCCATTTACCAAACAATTCCTGAATCATCAGAATTTTTAATTATTATTCTGTTGCCATATGTTTGTGTACAAAATAAACAACTGGGGAGAAAACACACAACCTTGTGGCGAGCCGGTAGAAGTGTCTTTCCTCACAGACAAGGTATCATTGACCCTGACTTTCTGGGTTCTGGTTGTAGAAAAGTCTACAAATAAAAGTCTGGCATGGGTTCCATTTTTGTCCAAATGTTTTAAAAGCAGATTTAAAAGAGTTACAGTGGCACCCTCCACACATTTGTGGGCTCTATATGCAAACGGCAGAGGATCTAAATGTGTTTGCTTTAAAATCTCAGCCCTGACCATCTTCTCTAAAATCTTTGTAACAATGGAGGTCAAAGCACTGGTCTAAAACCGTTTATTATTTTTGGCCTGTTAGATTTAAGGACAGACGAGTTTTTCCCAAGTTAAGGAACATTTGGTGTCGGCAGGGACTTATTAAAAATACAACACAATACGGGACTTAATTCTTTAGCTCATGTTTCCAGTACATGTCTGTCCACAGATATTGTCTCGACCACGTTTTTTAGGTACTTTTTCTGAGCAAAATGTTCTTTCAATATCCTGCTGAGTGACTTTAAAATGCTGGTTGTCCCTCAGACTATGGTTTATTTCCAAAACTTCCCTGCTAAAATTGAATGTGTCAACACAACAATAAAAACAGTTAATAGCATTAGCCAAATCCAAATCTGCGCTAAGATCATCTAAAAGAACACAGTTGCTGTACCCTGCATTTTGACTCCCTGTCATGGATTCCATTGTTTACCAAGCTGAACCAAGATTATTTTCTGCCAGTTTATCCTCCAGTTTGAATTTATAGTTTTGTTTGGCTTTCAGAATTTCACGTTTGAGCTCCTTTTGTAGCAGAAAGCTGATCATGTGCTGTTCCTTAGTATTTGTCTTCCTTTCGACTGTAAACAGGACATAACAGAAGTGGACACCCATGGCTTATTCTGGGGATTTTGTTTTTTCACCTACTTGCAGGCGATGATCATTTCCCTGCAAAAAGCAACATATGAAGAGACAACGTCTAATTGAATGTCCACAGGACTCAGTAAGCAAGTCCCGGTCAGTGCAGTTGTCACACTCCTGCAAACAGAGACGACTCTTCTGGCCAGACTTGTATTTCCTTCGTTACTGCGTTCTCTCTTTTCAATACAGTTTTGTACTTTGGCAGAAGGTGTGCACAGTTGTGGTCAGCGGAGCCAAAGTTTGGAAGTGATAGAGCAGGGGTGTCAAACTCATTTTAGATCGGGGCCCACATGCCGAACTGGTAAAATCACGGCACGATAACTTAAAAATAAAGACAACTTCAGATTGTTTTCTTTGTTTAAAATTAGAACAAGCACATTCTGAAATTGTACAAATCATAATGTTTTTTGTTTTTTTTACACTTACATGTTGCGGTTAATAGTATTCTATCTTTATTTGTCGTTATTTATATTTTCTGAATAAATGATGTGATTTTTCATCAGTCAAGTCATTGGTGTTCATTTTCAATCCATCAAGATAAAACAATGATATCAAAATCAAATTACAGGATGTTATTTATGTAGTTTGCTCACGGCGTGGCGCAGTGGGAGAGTGGCCGTGCGCAACCCGAGCGTCCCTGGTTCAATCCCCACCTAGTACCAACCTCGTCATGTCCGTTGTGTCCTGAGCAAGACACTTCACCCTTGCTCCTGATGGGTGCTGGTTAGCGCCTTGCATGGCAGCTCCCTCCATCAGTGTGTGAATGTGTGTGTGAATGGGTAAATGTGGAAGTAGTTTCAAAGCGCTTTGAGTACCTTGAAGGTAGAAAAGCGCTATACAAGTACAACCCATTTATCATTTATTTATTTATTTCCTCGACTGATGTACTAACATGTGGTTTATTTTGTACATATGTAGCATCATCTACAATTTTACAAAGAATTGCTATTGCGACATCCAGTGGACACATTTAGAACAGCTGTTTCTTTCATTAAAACATTTCAGGTTAATTTTTATACCTAGCAAACTCATCCCGCGGGCCGGATAAAACCTGTTTGCGGGCCGTACGTTTGACACAAACCTGTGATAGAGCTTTATATACATTCTTTACTGACCCATAATATAGATCAAGTGTTTTTTTCTGTCTGGTTGGGCAGGTGACATACTGTTAGATGTTTTGAGTGTTTTTTCGAGAGACGTGGTCAAGTGTGGCACATCTAGTGAGATGGACTGTAATTTCCGCACTACGTCATCATGGGCGGTCCTGGAGGCCAGTGCAGAGTTTACCTTTGGATGAGTATAAACAGAGGTGATAACAAGTTGAGGAAACTACTGAACAGGGATGCACAACCTCTCACAGTCACAGAGCTGCAATAGCGTTTATTGACGTACAACCAGACGGCGAACAAACCGATATTTGCTCATCAATGTTTCCTCTGTGCATCGGTCCAGGCGGAAGTGAGTACCAAAGCCACTAGCAGTCAGAGTGACCTCCCGGTCGTGTTCTTTTTAATTACAGTAATGGACAATTATTGGCCAAATGTGTATTTTTAGAGTAACTCATATATTGCCTCATATACACCTAGTATTCAAAGTCAGTGATTCTCTAGTGGTACGCGGGCTCCATATAGTGGTACGTATTAAAGTACAGTGTTTTAATACAGTATATTAGAACACATTGTTACCGTTCAAACTGTGTGCAATGTTACAATAGCCAAAAATATTAAATGTACTTGTCAAATAAAACCGCTGCCTTGTTGTTAATGAATACTTATGCCTACCACACTAGTGCGTTTTAATGTTGGTCATTATGGTGGTTCTTGAAAAGCCAAGTTTTTTTTCTGAGAGGGTACTTGGTGAAAAAAGTTTGAGAACCACTGGTCTAGGTGTACCTAATATGTTGGCCTCTGCTGCATCTTATATTTAGGCCCAAATATTTTGGCCTTAGGTCTAGCTAAAAAAAACAAAAACCCAGAATCTAATATTTTGGGCATAGATAATATTTTGACGTCAGTTATACCTTATTTTTGGGGGAGCTGTCGCGCATAATATAATGGACTCATTTGTACCTAATGTTTTTTATGTATCTAATATTTTGAGGGTAGCAAATATTTTGATTGTTGGCACACCTAGTATTGTGAGCATAACTAATACTTGTTTATTTAACATTTTTGTACTTAAACTTTTGGCCCCATGTGTTTTGCTAATAGACCTCTATTATATGTTAAGTATAAAACATGTTGGGAAAGAAACTGATTTTTTTTGTGTTATTTATACAAAAAAGAAAATGATGAATCATGCGTTTAAGTTTTTTAATAGTTTTTTGCACAGAGAAGCAATTTTCATTCAGGATGTTATGAGCAATATACTTTGTCATATTTAAAAAAACCATTTGGGAATTAAAGTAATTGCAAATACGAGCAAATATAGTGTGATTTGTGTATTTGTTTACCCATTACATTGTTGTACAGCACAGCCAGTAATGTGATATTGCGTTGCAGGAATACACATCTTCACTTAATATCTTATTAGCTACCCAAACAAACCTCAATACTTGCCTATTTTGGATTATTGTCACCATTGTTTGATTCTGAAACGCTAAATGCAATGAAAATATATATTACCGATCGATCTATATATTAAAATAATACACTGGGGTTGATGCTAGTGCTGGCAGGACAGTAACCATGACAACAGCCCAAGGCAGGATGCGCCGATGATGCTCGTCAAGTGGCTCGCTCCGCTTGAAACTTCTACAAACGTGAAGAATTTTTAGTGTGATTTTGTATGTTAATTTGTTTTGAAGAAACCAACAAAAGAAATGAACTTACGCATGCCGTTCACAAAAATGGACGTGGTGTTTACGTTGAACGCCGTGATGTTCGGCGCAGCGGCAATCAAAACATTCCCAATGGCGGTGTTGTTGGGCACCGACCCCGAAGTGAACCTCAGGTCCATGTTGTTGATGATTGAGCCATTACTAATCAAAAAAACATTGTAAGATGAATACATAGCACCAGAACAAAGAAAAAACGTTTTTATAAACAATAAAATACCTAAATGACGTTGCTGTCAAAGAGTTGAACGATGAGAAGGCCCTGCTGTAGAAAGGCTCAAGCTGCAGAGAAATAGTGATATACATTTATTGATGAATGAACAATGGCTGACATGACCCATTTAATTGTGCAGAAAAAAGTGTGATATCTCTTCGTTTTACAGTTCTTTTACTATGTTTGAAAAGTAAAAGTGTTCTAAATACCAGTAACTCAAGCCCATTTTTACAGCATTTGCAGAGACATGCAAGAAACATTGCAAAGCAAATGATGTTACAATGTACAGGTGTCAAAATCAAGACCCAGGGGCCAGATGTGGCCCACCACATCATTTCATGTGGTTCCCACGGAAGCCTGGAATTAATATGCTCACACTTTTCTTATTAAATGTATTAACTTTACATTTTTACAGAAAACAATAAATGTACTGCAAGTAATTTCATATCTTTTAAGCTCAATCTAATATTGCAACAAATATAACATATAACATACATTACAAACAATTTTTGATAAAATCAAAATAAGTACTTTAATATTGGCGTAACTCATGTTTTCAAAGCAAGTTATCCATCAAATTGTACGCTGTAAAAATTATGTTTACTGTTAAAAAAAAAGTTGCTAGAATTTTACCGTAAATAAACTAAACTAACTGTGGCACATTTTTCCATTTACAGTAATACATTTTACAGTAAACACATTGGTACTGTTTATCCATTTCCTTTTATATCCTCAAAAGTTAAAAAAATACTGTAAAATGTAAACATGTTTTTAGTGTATGCAAATATATATATATATATATATATATATATATATATATATATATATATATATATATATATATATATATATATATATATATATATATATAATTAGTAATTATATATATTCATATATTATTTACTATTGTAATGGGCCCTCTGAAGGCAGCCATAACTGCCATGTGGCCCTCAATGAAAACGAGTTTGACACCCCTGTATCGTGTGTAATACTGTATGTCTGAGCTTGATTCAAATTTAAAACATTTTGGAGCTGTTAAAAAACATACAGCATACAGTGGCAAATTATGATTAATTCCAACGAACAAACGTGAGTGTTTTCTAATCATGGCAGACTTGGTAAAAGATGACAATTTTTGGAAAATGAGGAATCACAACCTTATCTTTTTGAAGCTGAAAATACGGAGGATGAACTACTGCTTAGAGAAACCAGCACAAAGAGAGGCTGAAAAGTTGGAGCAGACGGAAGCTGAAAGAATGAGGTCGGCGTCACTTTGACGCTGTAAATTTGGAACTTGGAGCCAAGCTATTTCGACATAAATGGAGTGCTTACCCAAAATAAATCTGTCCGGGGACAGCTGGACCAAACACACAACTGTCCATCAAGTAAGTCACTATAATATTGATCATGATACAAGCAGCATCTCATGCGTGTTATTACAACTACAGTACATATACTGTTGAGCAAGCTAGCTGTGTGCAAACAAAACATAAAATTTGGGCTAATACTTTACAGATACTGTAATATGATTGTTCATGATTATTGTCTTATCGCATTGTGTTGTGCATCCATCCATCCATCCATTTACTACCGCTTATTCCCTTCGGGTCGCGGCCCAATGAGATTTGGGTGCTGACGTAGAAGCGAGCTGATCTCTTGCCGTAGCTAGCTTTTACGGCTAATACCGAAGCATGTCAATGTGTTACTACGCTGGAAAAAGAGTTTGCCAGTGTTCTCTTACAAAAACAGCCTCTCTTTGTGCTGGTTTCTCTAAGCAGTAGTTCATCCTCCGTATTTTCAGCTTCAAAAAGATAAGGTTGTGATGCCTCATTTTCCAAAAATTGTCATCTGTTACCAAGTCTGCCATGATTAGAAAACACTCGCGTTTGTTAGTTGGAATTAATCATAATTTGCCACTGTATGCTGTTTGTTTTTTAACAGCTCCAAAATGTTTTAAATTTGAATCAAGCTCAGACATACAGTATTACACACTATACAGGGGTGTCAAACTCGTTTTCATGCATATATATATATATATATATATATATATATATATATATATATATATATATATATATTTATATATATATATATATATATATATATATATATATATATATATATATAGAACGAACAAGTTACGAACCGTAAATGAAGTATTGTTGACGGTTTTTAATGCATATTTAAACTGATTTAGAGTTCGAATGGATTGCTTCCATTAGCTGCATTGCGAGACACCTAGAATTAGCCATTTTTTTACATGTTAGATTGCAAAAAAGAAACTTTTGTCTTTATGTCTTTCATAAAGATTATGAAGAATAGGCAAAATTCCCCAAAAAGTGCAGTTCTCCTTCAAAGAAAAAATGAGCATGCACCTTCAAAATAAATTGTATGATTAATTTGTGTGTATACATGATTAATGCAATACTTTTTTGTGATTGATCACATGAGTTAAATCGTTATTTTTCATAGCATTGTTTTTTTTTTATAATTTAGTGAATGCTGAGAATCAAACATCCATCCATCCATCTTCTACCGCTTGTCCCGTTCGGAGTCACGGGGGAAATGTGTATTTTACTTCACACTGTGGGTTCTTTTAACCCTAAAACATGTTTTCACCCACAATTAGTAAGTGCTCAGATTTAAACATTCATGGTGTTGCTAATCTTCATGTCAATGTTAATGCTAAAGTTAATGTTAATGTTAGGCTTGAGCATATCTGCTCAAATAGTATTTGTATAATTTTGAAAATGCTGCGACATAAATTCTTATCTGGTGTAATTTATCAAATTATGTGAATGCTGGTAATCAAACTCACTACATACAGTGCTGCAGTGTACTACAGTATAGTGTGCCTAAACACTTGCATTTTGGATTCTATTGTTAACGCTGTGAATTAAGCATTCATGCTAACTAATGTTGTTACATTGCTGACTACTACGTGTTGAATATTTTTGGTAAAACTTTGGGAATGCTGAGAATCAAGTATTCATAGTAATTTTGTTTTGCCCCCGCCACAAAATTGTATAAACTTTTTTTAGGTGTAATTTCGGATTTTTATTGGGAATCAAGCATTCACACTAACTATTGTTGTCCATTCATCTTCAACCGCTTATCCGGAATCGGGTTGCAGGGACAACAGCTCCAGCAGAGACCCCCAGACTTCCCTCTCCAGAGGAACATTAGCAACCTTCGGGATCCTGGGGGATCCCGAAGCGTTCCCAGGCCAGGGAGGAGATGTAATCCCCCCATCTGGTCTCCTCCCAGTGGGACGTGCATTGGGTTTGTGGGCTTGTATAAAGCCTCAGGGAGTTGAACGCCCCTGCCTTACATAGTTCCGGGTCACCTTTGCCCAAGAGTGACACCTGGGCAAGTAGCACCCGAATGCCCCGCCCCATCAGGGTTACAATTAGAGATGTCCGATAATGGTTTTTTTGCCGATATCCGATATTCCGATATTGTCCAACTCTTAATTACCGATTCCGATATCAACCGATACCGATATATACAGTCATGGAATTACACATTATTATGCCTAATTTTGTTGTGATGCCCCGCTGGATGCACTAAACAATGTAACAAGGTTTTCCAAAATAAATCAACTCAAGCTATGGAAAAAAATGCCAACATGGCACTGCCATATTTGTTATTGAAGTCACAAAGTGCATAATTTTTTTTAACATGCCTCAAAACAGCAGCTTGGAATTTGGGACATGCTCTCCCTGAGAGAGCATGAGGAGGTTGAGGTGGGGGGAATAGGGGGTAGCAGGGGGTGTATATTGTAGCGTCCCGGAATAGTTAGTGCTGCAAGGGGTTCTGGGTATTTGTTCTGTTGTGTTTATGTTGTGTTACGGTGCGGATGTTCTCCCGAAATGTGTTTGTCATTCTTGTTTGGTGTGGGTTCACAGTGTGGCGCATATTTGTAACAGTGTTAAAGTTGTTTATACGGCCACCCTTAGTGTGACCTGTATGGCTGTTGAACAAGTCTGGCTTGCATTCGCTTGTGTGTGTGAGAAAAGCCGTAGATATTATGTGACTGGGCCGGCACGCAAAGGCAGTGCCTTTAAGGTTTATTGGCGCTCTGTACTTCTCCTTACGTCCGTGTACACCACGGCGTTTTAAAAAGTCATAAATTTTACTTTTTGAAACCGATACCGATAATTTTGAAACCGATACTGATCATTTCCGATATTACATTTTAAAGAATTTATTGGCCGATAATATCGGCAGCCCGATATTATTGGACATCTCTAGTTACAATACCCCCATGGACCACAGAAGATGCGTTAGCCAGCCCGGAACTAGGCCCGGAGGCAGGGCTCGTTAGCGAGCGCCTGGTGGCCGGGCTAGCCCAGCCCGAAGAAGCTACGTGGACACACCAGCTTCTCTGCCACATGGGCCCACCACCCGCAGTCCCAACCAGTGGGGTCGGGTGCGCTGCCAATTGGATGGCAGTGAAAGTGGTGGCTCCAGACGGACTATTGTTGTGCTTCCAAAAAGGTTTTATTATTAGCATGAATGCTAAAAATCGGGCATACTACATACTATTGAGTGATACTTTTCATATTATTTTAGAATGCCAAGACCCAAGAACTCAAACCAGCTCATGCTATTTTATTCTATTGTCTGTAAACTAGTTTTTCTTACCGTCGTCTTGATTATCCTCGCTCGGTCAACAAATGCAGCTGACGACTGATTGAGCAAGTCACTGGTAAACGTCTCGTCAGACGTAAACCTTAACGTCCGCGTTGTTAGCTGCACTGGCGTCATCGTTGTCTTTTTGGTGGTGGAAGAAGGTTTTGCCGTCGTTGAATTTGCTCTATTTGGGGATTCTGTCAACATTGGGGAAGACTTCATTGAAAAAAATAACAGAGCGAATGACAAATCTGGCCATGAAAATGACGGTTAACTCACGTATGACTTTAATGGAGTCCTGAACGATGCTGATGTTTAACGAGTTGTTGGGTTGCCTCAGCGTTTCCTCCAAGGTGGTAACAACGTCGTCGTTCTGTGGGGTTGACTCAATGTCTCTGAACTCGAGTCCCACGTCCACTTGCGTGTTGTCCATTCGCGTGATGACGACCGCACGGCTGTGTCGCACACAAATGGCAAAGTTTTACGATCTTTTACAAAAAAAATAACTTGCAATGTTCACGTCATCCGTCAAAAATCTTACATAATTCTGATGACGAAGGTGCGGAGGAAGATTAGACCAAATCTCTCCCTGTAGATCATGTTGCACTGTAATGTGGATACATTGCGTTAAAATCATTGGAAAGTGTATGCAGCTATATTAGAGCCAAAAGTTTTGGAACATTTGAAACTAAAAAAACAAGTTTTGATGTTGAATTTTGTCAAACACACCAGTGTATTTATTTCAAAACTAAGTGCACAAACAAATTCTGGTTCAATACAATCATAATTCACTCTGATGATTCTTTTGAGTACATTATTTATTTTCAATCTAAATTTCGTATATTTCTATATATAGGATTCAGTTGTTTTTTTCAGCTATAAATATATATTTTTTACAGTTAATTTTTTTTCTTGAATTTCAGTTTCAGGTTGAAATGTTTTCTTTATATCTTCAGATTTCGTGTGAGGTTACGGTAAAAACATCCACACACACATTCACTGTGCAAACATACATATACACATATTGTACAAGCACATATGCATACATACACTCATGCATATAATCACGTTTCATCAAATATATATTAATGTTGTTGCCCTAGGGGAAACTGGGTAACACACGGCACCCTGATAAAGCTTAACTTATGGTTTCTATAACAATCTACAAGGTTAATGTAGTTGGCTTCTCTTTCTTCCCCTTCATTTATGTGCTTTCTTTTGTATTTCAAGTTATCATTACATTTATGTATTGTTGCATTTGAAACCATTGAATTGTTGATAATAGAGGTTGTTATTATTTATTACCAATAGGGCTATTTCTGTTGGTATTTGTATCGTTCCATTTGTAGTGTAACAATGTTCAGTGTCATTTATGTGTTATTATTATTGACTTCACTAACTGCTTCTTTGCTATCACTTTTACTATCATATTTGTACATTACCTATTTGCTGATGCTGTTCTGTTGTTGTTGTTGTTATTGTTGTTTGTGGTTGTTTTCGTCTCTCTGTCTTATCCCCCTTGTTGACCCCGCAATTTCCCCCTCTGACTTCCTTTTTTCTGTTTCTATCCCCTCCTGCTCTGGCCCGGCTGCACCAAATAATAATATAAATCCATTTAATAAAGTCAAATACAAATAAGGTAACAAGAGAAGTATCCCACACTTCCTTTTTTAAAGTAAATCTGTACAGCGAAAATGGGCATCTACATCAACAATGTGATTTGCCTGAGTAGCTGGACAGGTCAAAAAGAAAAAAAATAACGCTTTAAAACATGCCTCGCCAAAGGGGCCAAGACCACCTGCTCTTCAAACATTTAAATAACAATAATTCAAACCTGCACAATAAGTGTAAAGATAATGTAGTTAACTCACAGTCCTGCTGTGCACATATACGTAGCGCCACTTAATGCGAGGGAAATGACGTAATTTTGTAACAAATTGTTCTAATTTGTGTTTTATCTTTAACAATGTGTTTTACCTGTTACATGTCCTATCTGTGTACTTTTCGCCCTAGTATTGATTTTAGTATTTACTAATGATTTTATTTGTCTTAAAGCACAAACCAAGAGTGGCAACAATAATCATGAATCATTTATTAAAATGTCAAAGCCTACTATTCCAATCCAACCTAATCCTAGATTATGGCAGGCTACATGTAATATATCAAATTGCACAATGTTCTTTGAGTGCAACAAGAACAGCCCAATGTGTTAATGTCTTTTATTTTTTGTTTTAATCTTTGAAAATTGTTCTTTGAGTGCAATAAGAACCATATGTTTAATATATTGTAAGATTTTTTTTAATGAATCCAAAAATACCTTTTATTTTGAAAAGTATCCAAAAGTATCGAAATACATTTAGGTACTGGTACCGAAATATTGGTGTCTGGACAACCCTAACACACACATATATATATATATATATATATATATATATATATATATATATATATATATATATATATATATATATATATAGTAACACACACATGCTGTATATACAGTATATGGCATTATAACAGCAGGATATTTCTGTGTAACAGAGGAGTGACTGACTGATGATTGTGTGACAATATTCACTGGTCTTATTCTTATATTTATGATTTTTAACATGACACTGTCAGTTGTCTGTTTCTAATGGTTTTTTATACATACAGTGTCACGCATTTTGCTGTAAGTGTGCTTGGTTCCCTTTTTTAAGGAACACTTTAAACATGTTTAGGTTGTTCAGCATTGGTAAAATAAATTCCTAAAATGCTGTAGAAAAGAGTCAAAGCTAAACACACAATACAAATACAAACAATATGGCTGATAAAATTCTAAAAATATTACAGACCACCTCAAAAAACTAATTGGAATTTTACAGCCTTTATGCTGCATAAAATAAGGTACATGAAAATAAATAATGTGGGATTTGTGATATGAATTAATAAGATATGTACAGTACATCTCTACTCTCTACCTCCCAGTCGAACGTCTTGAGATCGATCTTTATAATAAAGCAAAATGCAACAAACACCGTGAAAAATGAACGGAAAGGACAAAAAAAGACCCACAGATCCATGTATTATAACTCTTCTGCAAAACAGAACTTTGTTGTAGAAATCTGCTTCCGTGTCCCTCCCTGACACTCATGTCTCAGGCTAGCTGCTGTAAGCAAACCCCGCCCACTCCGCTTCTTGCCTCGCCTGCTTGGAGCTGCTGTGACGTACTGTAGATCACCGAAATACCTCGTATATCCATACTTGCCAACCTTGAGACCTCCGAATTCGGGAGATTGGGGGGGCGGGTTTGGTGGTAGCGGGGAGTGTATATTGTAGCGTCCCGGAAGAGTTAGTGCTATGAGGGATTCTGGGTATTTGTTCTGTTGTGTTTATGTTGTTACGGTGTGGATGTTCTCCCGAAATGTGTTTGTCATTCTTGTTTGGTGTGGGTTCACAGTGTGGCGCATATTTGTAACAGTGTTAAAGTTGTTTATATGGCCACCCTCAGTGTGACCCGTATTCACTTGTGTGTGTGTAAAAGCCGCATATATTATGTGACTGGTCCAGCACACTGTCTGTATGGAGGAAAATCGGACGTGATGACAAGTTGTAGGGGATTTTCGGGAGGGGCACTGAAATTCAGGAGTCTCCTGGGAAAATCGGGAGGGTTGGCAAGTATGCGTCTATCAGGTATCGTCTATCAGGTATAGCACAAATCCCAACCATTGGAATACTCTATGTAGTTCAAGGCTTACGGTAATACAAAACCAAAAACCAATTGAGTTGGCACGTTGTGTACTTTGTAAATAAAAACAGAATACAATGATTTGCAAATCCTTTTCAACCTAAACCCAATTGAATAGACTGCAAAGACAAGATATTTAATGTTCGAACTGAGAAACCAATTTTTTTTTGGCAAATAATCATTAAGCTAGAATTTAATGGCAGCAACACATTGCAACAAAGTTGGCACAGGGGCATTCTTACCACTGTGCTACATGGCCTTTCCTTTTAACAACACTCAGTAAACGTTTGGGAACTGAGGAGACCAATTTTTTAAGCTTTTCAGGTGGAATTTCTTTCCCATTCTTGCTTGATGTTCAGCTTAAGTTGTTCAACTGTCCGGGGTCTCTGTTATGGTATTTTAGGCTTCATGTTGCGCCACACTTTTTCAATGGGAGACAGGTCAGGACTACAGGCAGGCCAGTCTAGTACCCGTACTTTTTTACTATGAAGCCACGCTGTTGTAACACGTAGCTTGGCATTGTCTTGCTGAAATAAGCAGGGGCGTCCTTGATTAACGTTGCTTGGATGGCAACATATGTTGCTCCAAAACCTGTTATGTACCTTTCAGCATTAATGGCGCCTTCACAGATGTGTAAGTTACCCATGCCTTGGGCACTAATACACCCCCATACCATTACAGATGCTGGCTTTTGAACTTTGCGCCTATGCCAATCCAGATGGTTATTTTCCTCTGTGGTCCGGAGGAAACAACGTCCACAGTTTCCAAAAACAATTTGAAATATGGACTCGTCAGACCACAGAATACTTTTCCACTTTGCATCAGTCCATTTCAGATGAGCTCGGGCCCAGCGAAGCCGGCAGCGTTTCTGGGTGTTGTTGATAAATGGCTTTCGCTTTGTATAGTAGAGTTTTAATTTGCACTTACAGATGTAGCGACAAACTGTAGTTACTGAAAGTGGTTCTCTGAAGTGTTCCTGAGCCCATGTGGTGATATCCTTTACACAATGAAGTCGCTTTTTGATGCAGTACCGCCTGGGGGTTCGAAGGTCCGTAATATCATTGCTTACGTGCAGTGATTTCTCAAGATTCTCCCCATCTTTTGATGATATTATGGACCGTAGATGGTGAAATCCCTAAATTCCTTGCAATAGCTGGTTGACAAATGTTCTTAAACTGTTCGACAATTTGCTCACGCATTTGTTCACAAAGTGGTGACCCTCGCCCTATCCTTGTTTGTGAATGACTGAGCATTTCATGGAAGATGCTTTTATACCCAATTGTGGCACCTACCTGTTCCTAATTTGCCTGTTCACCTGTGGGATGTTCCAAATAAGTGTTTGATGAGCATTCCTCAACTTTCTCAGTCTTTTTTGCCACTTGTGCCAGCTTTTTTGAAACATGTTGCAGACATCTAATTCCAAATGAGCTAAATTTGCAAAAAATACCAAAGTTCTCCAGTTAGAGCGTTAATTATATTGTCTTTGCAGTCTATTCAATGGAATATAGGATGAAAATGATTTGCAAATCACTATATATATCTATATATGTATATATATATATATATATTTTTTTTTTTTTACGATTTACACAACGTGCCAACTTCACTGGTTTTGGGGTTTGTAAAAAAAAAGCACTGCATATCGGATTGGCGGCTTGGTTGAAAAGCTGAACAGGCTGTAATATGCCCAGGTCTGATGTACATGTTGTTCAAGTTGATAGTAGTATCGCAAAGCAGGTGGGCTAAATATTCTTTGAAGACTAGATTAAAACACACTGTAATGCAATTCTTAGTTTCACTCTTTCCAACTTTTAAGACATTAAGGCAACATGAGATGGGACGGTCTGTATAGCCTTTTTGTGAAGCAATTGATGACATAACCCCCACGTAAAATCTGTTCCAAACATCATAACGAAAGATCTGGAACAGAAACGTTACAAAAAAATACTGAAAAATCTAAAAAAAAGAATCTCATTTATCAAAATATATGTCAATGAAAAATGTATATAAACACTTTGTTCAAAATAATTGATTGTCATATGAATTGACATGATTGACCTGAATTTTGTGTGTGCACCTATGTTTATTTTTAAAACACTGACGTATTTTTAAAACATTTAACAAAATTGGATTTTTCCGCTTCTAATTGAATTTTTTCATTGACAAAAAACATTTGGCCCTTCTATATATAACTCAGTAGAAGTGGATAAATATACAAAATGGTAAAGTAGACTTACCGCAGAGACAACTTGTGTTTCAAGATCTCTGTACTGCACACTAGTAATATTGTTGAAATCTTCCGTAAAAACTACCTCCAAAGTTGCAGAAAGAATGACAACAGGTTGTGAAGAAGTGGCTGCAGCAGTGGTTACAGAAGTCATTGGTGTCAGAGTAGTTGGTGTGGGCCCATGCATTGTTGTTGGTGCATGGATTGTTGTTGGTCCATTAGTTGCAGGCACCTGGATGGTGGTTGGCCCATGGGTAGTTGTTGGCTCATGCGTCGTGGGGGTCTGGGAGGTGGTGGGTCCATGAGTTGTGGTTGTGTGGGTGATTGGTTCCAAGGTGGTTATTTGCCCATGAGTTGTTGGTACCAGGAGTGTTGTTGGTACCAGGGTGGTTGTTTGCTCATGAGTTGTTGGTACCAGGGTGGTTGTTTGGCCCTGAGTTGGGGAGACCTGGTTGAATGTTGGTCCATTCATTGTTGATACCAGGGTGGTTATTGGTCCATGAGTTGTTGTTAACTCGGTGGTTGTTTGTCCATTAGTTGTGGATACCTGAATGGTTGTTGGCCTATGAGTTGTGGTTACCTGTGTAGTTGTTGGCCCGTGAGTTGTGGAAACCTGGGTGGTTGTTGGCCCTTGAGTTATTGGTTCCAAAGTGGTTGTTTGCCCATGAGTTGTTGGTACCAGGAGTGTTGTTGGTCCATGAGTTGTTGGTACCAAGGTGGTTGTTGGTCCATGAGTTGTTGGTACATGGGTGGCGGTTGGTCCATTAGTTGTTGGTACCGGGGTGGTTAATGGTCCATTAATTGTTGGTACCAGGGTGGTTTGTTGCCCATTTGTTGTGGAGACCTGGGTGAAAGTTGGTCCATTAGTTGTTGACACCATGGTGGTTGTTGGTCCATGAGTTGTTGTTAACTGGAAGATTGTTGGTCCATTAGTTGTTGGTATCTGGGTGGCTGTTTGCCCATTAATTGTTAACAGAGTTGTTGTTGGTCCATTAGTTGTTGGTACCAGGGTTGTTGTTTGTCCATTAGTTATAGAAACCTGGGTGGTTGTTGTCCTATGATTTGTGGGTACCTGTGTAGTTGTTGGCCCGTGAGTTGTGGAAACCTGGGTGGTTGTTGGCCCTTGAGTTATTGGTTCCAAGGTGGTTGGTTGCCCATGAGTTGTTTGTACCTGGGTGGTTGTTGGTTCATGACTTGTTGGTACTAGGGTGGTTGTTGGTTCATGAGTTGTTGGTACATTGGTGGCTGTTGGTCCATTAGTTGTTGGTACCGGGGTGGTTAATGGTCCATGAATTGTTGGTACCAGGGTGATTTGTTGCCCATTTGATGTGGGGACCTGGGTGAATGTTGGTCCATTAGTTGTTGATACCATGGTGGTTGTTGGTCCATGAGTTGTTAACTGTGTGGTTGTTGGTCTATTAGTTGTTGGTATCTGGGTGGCTGTTTGCCCATTAATTGTTAACAGAGTTGTTGTTGGTCCATTAGTTGTTGGTACTAAGAGTGTTGTTGGTACCAGGGTGGTTGTTTGCCCCTGAGTTGTGGATACCTGTGTGGTTGTTGGTTCATGACTTGTTGGTACCAGGGTGGTTGTTGGTCCCTGAGTTCCTGGTACATGGGTGGCTGTTGGTCCAGTAGTTGTTGGTACCAGGGTGGTTAATGGTCCATGAGTTGTTGGTACCAGGGTGGTTTGTTGCCCATTTGTTGTGGAGACCTGAGTGAATGTTTGCCCATGAGCTGTTGGCACCAGGGCTGTTGTTGGTCCACGAGTAGTTGATATCAGGGTGGTTGTGGGTCCCTGAGTTGTCGGTACATGGGTAGCTGTTTGCCGATGAGTTGTTGGTACCAGGGTGATAATTGGTCCATGAGTTGTTGTTGACTGGATGTTTGTTGGTCCATTAGTTGTTGGTACCATGGTAGTTTGTTGCCCATGTGATGTGGTGAATGTTGGTCCATTAGTTGTTGATACCAGGGTGGTTGTTGGTCCATTAACTGTTGGCACCAGGGTTGTTGTTGGCCCTTGAGTTGTGGATCCAGGGGTAGTTGATTCTGGTTCTTCAGGTAGGTAATAAATGATAGGACAACATAACAAGATTTTGGTTATTTTACTCTTTAAAAAGAGACAGAAATCAATAAAACCAATGCAATGTTGACTTACGAACGACTGCTATTGAGTCTGAATCCAAAGTGAGGTTAAAAGTGTTGTTGGGACTATTCAAAGCCTGTACCAATGTGTCTACCACCACATCAGCTTCTGGAATTTGATCAGTCGATACAGAATTGTTGAACTGTAGCTCCACCTCTACTTGAGTGTTTCCCTTTTGTGGCCTTAATTGTTAAAAGTCCACAGTTAATTCCAATTTAATTCAGAATAGTGTAAATTGAGGCACTTCTTGTATTACCTGAATCCAATAACAATGGTTCTGATGAAAATACTTCCAAACGTTTCAAAGAAAATGAAGTCACACTGTAAAAAAAAGTACAGTTTTGAGTCATTTTAGCTAAAACAGTGCATACTTCTAAATGTAAATGATTATTTACCATTGATATAACTTGTGTTTGAAGAGTTTGGTATTGTTCACTGTTGGGATCATTAAATTCTTGAACAAAGGGTTCTTCAACAGTTGCTTCAATAGACACAACTGGTGATGGAACTGAAGTGACTGCAGTTGTTGGTCCATGAGTGGTCATTGGTGTACTGTTTGTTGGTCCATTCGTTGGTGGTACCAGGATGGTTGTTGGCCCTTGAGTTGTGGATACACGGGTTGTTGTTTCTGGTTCTTCAGGTAGGTAATAGAGACAATGGAAAACATAACAACATTTTAGTAATTAAACTCTTTAAAAAGTGACACCAACTTAATAAAACCAATGCAATGTTGACTTACGAATGACTTTTATTGAGTCTGAATCCAAAGTAAGATTGAAAGTGTTGTTGGGACTATTTACAGCCTGTACCAATGTGTCTACCACCACATCAGCTTCTGGAATTTGATCAGTCGATACGGAATTGTTGAACTGTAGCTGCACCTCTACTTGAGTGTTTCCCATTTGTGGCCTTAATTGTTAAAAGTCCATAGTTAATTCCAATTTAGTTCAGGATCATGTAAATTGAGGCAATTCTTGTATTACCTGAATCCAATAACAATGGTTCTGATGAAAATACTTCCAAACGTCTCAAAGAAAATGAAGTCACACTGTAAAAAAAAAGTACAGTTTTGAGTCTTTTTTAGCTAAAACAGTGCATAATTCTAAATGTAAATGATTATTTACCATTGATATCACTTGTGTTTGAAGAGTTTGGTATTGTTCACTGTTGGGATCATTAAATTCTTGAACAAAAGGTTCCTCAACAGTTGCTTCAATAGACACAACTGGTGATGGAACTGAAGTGACTGCAGTTGTTGGTCCATGAGTGGTCGTTGGTGTACTGTTTGTTGGTCCATTCGTTGGTGGTACCAGGATGGTTGTTGGCCCTTGACTTGTGGATACACGGGTAGTTGTTTCTGGTTCTTCAGGTAGGTAATAGAGACAATATAAAAAAAAACAGAACGACATTTTAGTAATTACAGTCTTTAAAAAGTGACACCAACTCAATAAAACCAATGCAATGTTGACTTACGAATGACTGCTATTGAGTCTGAATCCAAAGTAAGATTGAAAGTGTTGTTGGGACTATTTACAGCCTGTACCAATGTGTCTACCACCACATCAGCTTCTGGAATTTGATCAGTCGATACGGAATTGTTGAACTGTAGCTGCACCTCTACTTGAGTGTTTCCCATTTGTGGCCTTTATTGTTAAAAGTCCATAGTTAATTCCAATTTAATTCAGAATAATGTAAATTGAGCCACTTCTTGTATTACCTGAATCCAATAACAATGGTTCCGATGAAAATACCTCCAAACGTTTCAAAGAAAATGAAATCACACTGTAAAAAAAAGAACAGTTTTGAGTCATTTTAGCTAAAACAGTGCATATTTCTAAATGTAAATGATTATTTACCATTGATATCACTTGTGTTTGAAGAGTTTGGTATTGTTCACTGTTGGGATCATTAAATTCTGGAACAAAAGGTTCTTCAACAGTTGCTTCAATAGACACAACTGGTGATGGAACTGAAGTGACTGCAGTTGTTGGTCCATGGGTGGTCGTTGGTGTACTGTTAGTTGGTCCATTCGTTGGTGGTACCAGGATGGTTGTTGGCCCTTGAGTTGTGGATACACGGGTAGTTGTTTCTGGTTCTTCAGGTAGGTAATAGAGACAATGGACAACAGAACAACATTTTATTAATTTCACTCACTAAAAAGTGACAGCTACTCAATAAAACCAATGCAATGTTGACTTACGAATGACTGCTATTGAGTCTGAATCCAAAGTGAGGTTGAAAGTGTTGTTGGGACTATTCACAGCCTGTACCAATGTGTCTACCACCACATCAGCTCCTGGAATTTGATCAGTCGATACGGAATTGTTGAACTGTAGCTGCACCTCTACTTGAGTGTTTCCCATTTGTGGCCTTGATGGTTAAAGGTCCATAGTTAATTCCAATTTAATTCAGAATAATGTAAATTGAGGCAATTCTTGTACTACCTGAATCCAATAACAATGGTTCCGATGAAAATACCTCCAAACGTTTCAAAGAAAATGAAGTCACACTGTAAAAAAAAGTACAGTTTTGAGTCATGTTAGCTAAAACAGTGCATACTTCTAAATGTAAATTATTTTTTACCATTGATATCACTTGTGTTTGAAGAGTTTGGTATTGTTCACTGTTGGGATCATTAAATTCTGGAACAAAAGGTTCCTCAACAGTTGCTTCAATAGACACAACTGGTGATGGAACTGAAGTGACTGCAGTTGTTGGTCCATGAGTGGTCGTTGGTGTACTGTTAGTTGGTCCATTCGTTGGTGGTACCAGGATGGTTGTTGGCCCTTGAGTTGTGGATACACGGGTAGTTGTTTCTGGTTCTTTAGGTAGGTAATAGAGACAATGGACAACAGAACAACATTTTAGTAATTACACTCTTTAAAAAGTGACACCAACTTAATAAAACCAATGCAATGTTGACTTACGAATGACTGCTATTGAGTCTGAATCCAAAGTAAGGTTGAAAGTGTTGTTGGGACTATTTACAGCCTGTACCAATGTGTCTACCACCACATCAGCTTCTGGAATTTGATCAGTCGATACAGAATTGTTGAACAGTAGCTGCACCTCTACTTGAGTGTTTCCCATTTGTGGCCTTAATGGTTAAAAGTCCATAGTTAATTCCAATTTAATTCAGAATAATGTAAATTGAGGCACTTCTTGTATTACCTGAATCCAATAACAATGGTTCCGATGAAAATACTTCCAAACATTTCAAAGAAAATGAAGTCACACTGTAAAAAAAAAAAAAGGACAGTTTTGAGTCATTTTAGCTAAAACATTGCATACTTGTAAATGTTAATGATTTTTTACCATTGATATCACTTGTGTTTGAAGAGTTTGGTATTGTTCACTGTTGGGATCATTAAATTCTGGAACAAAAGGTTCCTCAACAGTTGCTTCAATAGACACAACTGGTGATTGAACTGAAGTGACTGCAGTTGTTGGTCCATGAGTGGTCGTTGGTGTACTATTAGTTGGTCCATTCGTTAGTGGTACCAGGATGGTTGTTGGCCCTTGAGTTGTGGATACACGGGTAGTTGTTTCTGGTTCTTTAGGTAGGTAATAGAGACAATGGAAAACAGAACAACATTTGAGTAATTACACTCTTTAAAAAGTGACACCAACTCAATAAAACCAATGCAATGTTTACTTACGAATGACTGCTATTGAGTCTGAATCCAAAGTGAGGTTGAAAGTGTTGTTGGGACTATTCACAGCCTGTACCAATGTGTCTACCACCACATCAGCTTCTGGAATTTGATCAGTCGATACGGAATTGTTGAACTGTAGCTGCACCTCTACTTGAGTGTTTCCCATTTGTGGCCTTAATGGTTAAAAGTCCATAGTTAATTCCAATTTAATTCAGAATAATGTAAATTGAGGTACTTCTTGTATTACCTGAATCCAGTAACAATGGTTCCGATGAAAACACTTCCAAACGTTTCAAAGAAAATGAAGTCACACTGTAAAAAGAAAAAGTATAGTTTTGAGTCATTTTAGCTAAAACAGTGCATACTTCTAAATGTAAATGATTATTTACCATTGATATCACTTGTGTTTGAAGAGTTTGGTATTGTTCACTGTTGGGGTCATTAAATTCTGGAACAAAAGGTTCCTCAACAGTTGCTTCAATAGACACAACTGGTGATGGAACTGAAGTGACTGCAGTTGTTGGTCCATGAGTGGTCATTGGTGTACTGTTTGTTGGTCCATTCGTTGGTGGTACCAGGATGGTTGTTGGCCCTTGAGTTGTGGATACACGGGTAGTTGTTTCTGGTTCTTCAGGTAGGTAATAGAGACAATGGACAACAGAACAACAATTCAGTAATTACACTCACTAAAAAGTGACACCATCTCAATAAAACCAATGCAATGTTGACTTACGAATGACTGCTATTGAGTCTGAATCCAAAGTGAGGTTGAAAGTGTTGTTGGGACTATTTACAGCCTGTACCAATGTGTCTACCACCACATCAGCTTCTGGAATTTGATCAGTCGATACGGAATTGTTGAACAGTAGCTGCACCTCTACTTGAGTGTTTCCCATTTGTGGCCTTAATGGTTAAAAGTCCATAGTTAGTTCCAATTTAATTCAGAATAATGTAAATTGAGGCACTTCTTGTATTACCTGAATCCAGTAACAATGGTTCCGATGAAAATACTTCCAAACGTTTCAAAGAAAATGAAGTCACACTGTAAAAAGAAAAAGTATAGTTTTGAGTCATTTTAGCTAAAACAGTGCATACTTCTAAATGTAAATGATTATTTACCATTGATATCACTTGTGTTTGAAGAGTTTGGTATTGTTCACTGTTGGGATCATTAAATTCTGGAACAAAAGGTTCCTCAACAGTTGCTTCAATAGACACAACTGGTGATGGAACTGAAGTGACTGCAGTTGTTGGTCCATGAGTGGTCGTTGGTGTACTGTTAGTTGGTCCATTCGTTGGTGGTACCAGGATGGTTGTTGGCCCTTGAGTTGTGGATACACGGGTAGTTGTTTCTGGTTCTTTAGGTAGGTAATAGAGACAATGGACAACAGAACAACATTTTAGTAATTACACTCTTTAAAAAGTGACACCAACTTAATAAAACCAATGCAATGTTGACTTACGAATGACTGCTATTGAGTCTGAATCCAAAGTGAGGTTGAAAGTGTTGTTGGGACTATTTACAGCCTGTACCAATGTGTCTACCACCACTACAGCTTCTGGAATTTGATCAGTCGATACGGAATTGTTGAACTGTAGCAGCACCTCTACTTGAGTGTTTCCCATTTGTGGCCTTAATGGTTAAAAGTCCATAGTTAATTCCAATTTAATTCAGAATAATGTAAATTGAGGCACTTCTTGTATTACCTGAATCCAATAACAATGGTTCCGATGAAAATACTTCCAAACGTTTCAAAGAAAATGAAGTCACACTGTAAAAAAAAAAAAAAGGACAGTTTTGAGTCATTTTAGCTAAAACAGTGCATACTTCTAAATGTAAATTATTATTTACCATTGATATCACTTGTGTTTGAAGAGTTTGGTATTGTTCACTGTTGGGATCATTAAATTCTGGAACAAAAGGTTCCTCAACAGTTGCTTCAATAGACACAACTGGTGATGGAACTGAAGTGACTGCAGTTGTTGATCCTTGAGTGGCCGTTGGTGTACTGTTAGTTGGTCCATTCGTTGGTGGTACCAGGATGGTTGTTGGCCCTTGAGTTGTGGATACACGGGTAGTTGTTTCTGGTTCTTCAGGTAGGTAATAGAGACAATGGACAACAGAACAACATTTTAGTAATTACAGTCACTAAAAAGTGACACCATCTCAATAAAACCAATGCAATGTTGACTTACGAATGACTGCTATTGAGTCTGAATCTAAAGTAAGATTGAAAGTGTTGTTGGGACTATTTACAGCCTGTACCAATGTGTCTACCACCACATCAGCTTCTGGAATTTCATCAGTCGATACGGAATTGTTGAACTGTAGCTGCACCTCTACTTGAGTGTTTCCCATTTGTGGCCTTAATGGTTAAAAGTCCATAGTTAATTCCAATTTAATTCAGAATAATGTAATGTGGGGCACTTCTTGTATTACCTGAATCCAATAACAATGGTTCTGATGAAAATACCTCCAAACGTTTCAAAGAAAATGAAGTCACACTGTAAAAAAAAGTACAGTTTTGAGTCATTTTAGCTAAAACAGTGCATACTTCTAATTGTAAATGATTATTTACCATTGATATCACTTGTGTTTGAAGAGTTTGGTATTGTTCACTGTTGGGATCATTCAATTCTTGAACAAAAGGTTCCTCAATAGTTGCTTCAATAGACACAACTGGCGATGGAACTGAAGTGACTGCAGTTGTTGGTCCATGAGTGGTCGTTGGTGTACTGTTAGTTGGTCCATTCGTTGGTGGTACCCGGATGGTTGTTGGCCCTTGAGTTGTGGATACACGGGTAGTTGTTTCTGGCTCTTCAGGTAGGTAATATGGACAATGGAAAACAGAACAACATTTTAGTAATTACACTCTTTAAAAAGTGACACCAACTCAATAAAACCAATGCAATGTTGACTTACGAACGACTGCTATTGAGTCTGAATCCAAAGTAAGATTGAAAGTGTTGTTGGGACTATTTACAGCCTGTACCAATGTGTCTACCACAACATCAGCTTCTGGAATTTGATCAGTCGATACGGAATTGTTGAACTGTAGCTGCACCTCTACTTGAGTGTTTCCCATTTGTGGCCTTAATGGTTAAAAGTCCATAGTTAATTCCAATTTAATTCAGAATAATGTAATGTGGGGCACTTCTTGTATTACCTGAATCCAATAACAATGGTTCTGATGAAAATACCTCCAAACGTTTCAAAGAAAATGAAGTCACACTGTAAAAAAAAAGTACAGTTTTGAGTCATTTTAGCTAAAACAGTGCATACTTCTAAATGTAAATGATTATTTACCATTGATATCACTTGTGTTTGAAGAGTTTGGTATTGTTCACTGATGGGATCATTAAATTCTTGAACAAAAGGTTCCTCAATAGTTGCTTCAATAGACACAACTGGCGATGGAACTGAAGTGACTGCAGTTGTTGGTCCATTCGTTGGTGGTACCAGGATGGTTGTTGGCCCTTGAGTTGTGGATACACGGGTAGTTGTTTCTGGTTCTTCAGATAGGTAATAGAGACAATGGACAACAGAACAACATTTTAGTAAATACACTAACTAAAAAGGTGACACCAACTCAATAAAACCAATTCAATGTTGACTTACGAATGACTGCTATTGAGTCTGAATCCAAAGTAAGATTGAAAGTGTTGTTGGGACTATTCACAGCCTGTACCAATGTGTCTACCACTACATCAGCTTCTGGAATTTGATCAGTCGATACGGAATTGTTGAACTGTAGCTCAACCTCTACTTGAGTGTTTCCCAATTGTGGCCTTAATTGTTAAAAGTCCATAGTTACTTCCAATTTAATTCAGAATAATGTAAATTGAGGCACTTCTTGTATTACCTGAATCCAATAACAATGGTTCCGATGAAAATACCTCCAAACGTTTCAAAGAAAATGAAGTCACACTGTAAAAAAAAGTACAGTTTTGAGTCATTTTAGCTAAAACAGTGCATATTTCTAAATGTAAATGTTTATTTACCATTGATATCACTTGTGTTTGAAGAGTTTGGTATTGTTCACTGTTGGGATCATTAAATTCTTGAACAAAAGGTTCCTCAATAGTTGCTTCAATAGACACAACTGGCGATGGAACTGAAGTGACTGCAGTTGTTGGTCCATGAGTGGTGCTTGGTGTACTGTTAGTTAGTCCATTCGTTGGTGGTACCAGGATGGTTGTTGGCCCTTGAGTTGTGGATACACCGGTAGTTGTTTCTGGTTCTTTAGGTAGGTAATAGAGACAATGGACAACATTTTAGTAAATACACTAACTAAAAGGGTGACACCAACTCAATAAAACCAATGCAATGTTGACTTACGAATGACTGCTATTGAGTCTGAATCCAAAGTAAGATTGAAAGTGTTGTTGGGACTATTTACAGCCTGTACCAATGTGTCTACCACCACATCAGCTTCTGGAATTTGATCAGTCGATACGGAATTGTTGAACTGTAGCTCAACCTCTACTTGAGTGTTTCCCATTTGTGGCCTTAATTATTAAAAGTCCATAGTTACTTCCAATTTAATTCAGAATAATGTAAATTGAGGCACTTCTTGTATTACCTGAATCCAATAACAATGGTTCCGATGAAAATACCTCCAAACGTTTCAAAGAAAATGAAGTCACACTGTAAAAAAAAGTACAGTTTTGAGTCATTTTAGCTAAAACAGTGCATATTTCTATATGTAAATGTTTATTTACCATTGATATCACTTGTGTTTGAAGACTTTGGTATTGTTCACTGTTGGGATCATTAAATTCTTGAACAAAAGGTTCCTCAATAGTTGCTTCAATAGACACAACTGGCGATGGAACTGAAGTGACTGCAGTTGTTTGTCCATTCGTTGGTGGTACCAGGATGGTTGTTGGCCCTTGAGTTGTGGATACACGGGTAGTTGTTTCTGGCTCTTCAGGTAGGTAACAGAGACAATGGAAAACAGAACAACATTTTAGTAATTACACTCTTTAAAAAGTGACACCAACTCAATAAAACCAATGCAATGTTGACTTACGAATGACTGCTATTGAGTCTGAATCCAAAGTAAGGTTGAAAGTGTTGTTGGGACTATTTACAGCCTGTACCAATGTGTCTACCACCACATCAGCTTCTGGAATTTGATCAGTCGATACGGAATTGTTGAACTGTAGCTCCACCTCTACTTGAGTGTTTCCCATTTGTGGCCTTAATTGTTAAAAGTCCATAGTTACTTCCAATTTAATTCAGAATAATGTAAATTGAGGCAATTCTTGTACTACCTGAATCCAATAACAATGGTTCCGATGAAAATACCTCCAAACGTTTCAAAGAAAATGAAGTCACACTGTAAAAAAAAGTACAGTTTTGAGTCATTTTAGCTAAAACAGTGCATACTTCTAATTGTAAATGATTATTTACCATTGATATCACTTGTGTTTGAAGAGTTTGGTATTGTTCACTGTTGGGATCATTAAATTCTTGAACAAAAGGTTCCTCAATAGTTGCTTCAATAGACACAACTGGCGATGGAACTGAAGTGACTGCAGTTGTTGGTCCATGAGTGGTCGTTGGTGTACTGTTAGTTGGTCCATTCGTTGGTGGTACCAGGATGGTTGTTGGCCTTTGAGTTGTGGATACACGGGTAGTTGTTTCTGGTTCTTCAGATAGGTAATAGAGACAATGGAAAACAGAACAACATTTTATTAATTACACTCTTTAAAAAGTGACACCAACTCAATAAAACCAATGCATTGTTGACTTACGAATGACTGCTATTGAGTCTGAATCCAAAGTAAGATTGAAAGTGTTGTTGGGACTATTTACAGCCTGTACCAATGTGTCTACCACCACATCAGCTTCTGGAATTTCATCAGTCGATACGGAATTGTTGAACTGTAGCTGCACCTCTACTTGAGTGTTTCCCATTTGTGGCCTTAATGGTTAAAAGTCCATAGTTAATTCCAATTTAATTCAGATAATGTAATGTGGGGCACTTCTTGTATTACCTGAATCCAATAACAATGGTTCTGATGAAAATACCTCCAAACGTTTCAAAGAAAATGAAGTCACACTGTAAAAAAAAGCACAGTTTTGAGTCATTTTAGCTAAAACAGTGCATACTTCTAATTGTAAATGATTATTTACCATTGATATCACTTGTGTTTGAAGAGTTTGGTATTGTTCACTGTTGGGATCATTCAATTCTTGAACAAAAGGTTCCTCAATAGTTGCTTCAATAGACACAACTGGCGATGGAACTGAAGTGACTGCAGTTGTTGGTCCATGAGTGGTCGTTGGTGTACTGTTAGTTGGTCCATTCGTTGGTGGTACCAGGATGGTTGTTGGCCCTTGAGTTGTGGATACATGGGTAGTTGTTTCTGGCTCTTCAGGTAGGTAATATGGACAATGGAAAACAGAACAACATTTTAGTAATTACACTCTTTAAAAAGTGACACCAACTCAATAAAACCAATGCAATGTTGACTTACGAACGACTGCTATTGAGTCTGAATCCAAAGTAAGATTGAAAGTGTTGTTGGGACTATTCACAGCCTGTACCAATGTGTCTACCACTACATCAGCTTCTGGAATTTGATCAGTCGATACGGAATTGTTGAACTGTAGCTCAACCTCTACTTGAGTGTTTCCCATTTGTGGCCTTAATTGTTAAAAGTCCATAGTTACTTCCAATTTAATTCAGAATAATGTAAATTGAGGCACTTCTTGTATTACCTGAATCCAATAACAATGGTTCCGATGAAAATACCTCCAAACGTTTCAAAGAAAATGAAGTCACACTGTAAAAAAAAGTACAGTTTTGAGTCATTTTAGCTAAAACAGTGCATATTTCTAAATGTAAATGTTTATTTACCATTGATATCACTTGTGTTTGAAGAGTTTGGTATTGTTCACTGTTGGGATCATTAAATTCTTGAACAAAAGGTTCCTCAATAGTTGCTTCAATAGACACAACTGGCAATGGAACTGAAGTGACTGCAGTTGTTGGTCCATGAGTGGTGCTTGGTGTACTGTTAGTTAGTCCATTCGTTAGTGGTACCAGGATGGTTGTTGGCCCTTGAGTTGTGGATACACCGGTAGTTGTTTCTGGTTCTTTAGGTAGGTAATAGAGACAATGGACAACAGAACAACATTTTAGTAAATACACTAACTAAAAGGGTGACACCAACTCAATAAAACCAATGCAATGTTGACTTACGAATGACTGCTATTAAGTCTGAATCCAAAGTAAGATTGAAAGTGTTGTTGGGACTATTTACAGCCTGTACCAATGTGTCTACCACCACATCAGCTTCTGGAATTTGATCAGTCGATACGGAATTGTTGAACTGTAGCTCAACCTCTACTTGAGTGTTTCCCATTTGTGGCCTTAATTGTTAAAAGTCCATAGTTACTTCCAATTTAATTCAGAATAATGTAAATTGAGGCACTTCTTGTATTACCTGAATCCAATAACAATGGTTCCGATGAAAATACCTCCAAACGTTTCAAAGAAAATGAAGTCACACTGTAAAAAAAAGTACAGTTTTGAGTCATTTTAGCTAAAACAGTGCATATTTCTAAATGTAAATGTTTATTTACCATTGATATCACTTGTGTTTGAAGACTTTGGTATTGTTCACTGTTGGGATCATTAAATTCTTGAACAAAAGGTTCCTCAATAGTTGCTTCAATAGACACAACTGGCGATGGAACTGAAGTGACTGCAGTTGTTGGTCCATTCGTTGGTGGTACCAGGATGGTTGTTGGCCCTTGAGTTGTGGATACACGGGTAGTTGTTTCTGGTTCTTCAGATAGGTAATAGAGACAATGGACAACAGAACAACATTTTAGTAAATACACTAACTAAAAAGGTGACACCAACTCAATAAAACCAATGCAATGTTGACTTACGAATGACTGCTATTGAGTCTGAATCCAAAGTAAGATTGAAAGTGTTGTTGGGACTATTTACAGCCTGTACCAATGTGTCTACCACCACATCAGCTTCTGGAATTTGATCAGTCGATACGGAATTGTTGAACTGTAGCTCCACCTCTACTTGAGCGTTTCCCATTTGTGGCCTTAATTGTTAAAAGTCCATAGTTACTTCCAATTTAATTCAGAATAATGTAAATTGAGGCAATTCTTGTACTACCTGAATCCAATAACAATGGTTCCGATGAAAATACCTCCAAACGTTTCAAAGAAAATGAAGTCACACTGTAAAAAAAAAGTACAGTTTTGAGTCATTTTAGCTAAAACAGTGCATACTTCTAATTGTAAATGATTATTTACCATTGATATCACTTGTGTTTGAAGAGTTTGGTATTGTTCACTGTTGGGATCATTAAATTCTTGAACAAAAGGTTCCTCAATAGTTGCTTCAATAGACACAACTGGCGATGGAACTGAAGTGACTGCAGTTGTTGGTCCATGAGTGGTCGTTGGTGTACTGTTAGTTGGTCCATTCGTTGGTGGTACCAGGATGGTTGTTGGCCTTTGAGTTGTGGATACACGGGTAGTTGTTTCTGGTTCTTCAGATAGGTAATAGAGACAATGGAAAACAGAACAACATTTTATTAATTACACTCTTTAAAAAGTGACACCAACTCAATAAAACCAATGCATTGTTGACTTACGAATGACTGCTATTGAGTCTGAATCCAAAGTAAGATTGAAAGTGTTGTTGGGACTATTTACAGCCTGTACCAATGTGTCTACCACCACATCAGCTTCTGGAATTTCATCAGTCGATACGGAATTGTTGAACTGTAGCTGCACCTCTACTTGAGTGTTTCCCATTTGTGGCCTTAATGGTTAAAAGTCCATAGTTAATTCCAATTTAATTCAGAATAATGTAATGTGGGGCACTTCTTGTATTACCTGAATCCAATAACAATGGTTCTGATGAAAATACCTCCAAACGTTTCAAAGAAAATGAAGTCACACTGTAAAAAAAAGCACAGTTTTGAGTCATTTTAGCTAAAACAGTGCATACTTCTAATTGTAAATGATTATTTACCATTGATATCACTTGTGTTTGAAGAGTTTGGTATTGTTCACTGTTGGGATCATTCAATTCTTGAACAAAAGGTTCCTCAATAGTTGCTTCAATAGACACAACTGGCGATGGAACTGAAGTGACTGCAGTTGTTGGTCCATGAGTGGTCGTTGGTGTACTGTTAGTTGGTCCATTCGTTGGTGGTACCAGGATGGTTGTTGGCCCTTGAGTTGTGGATACACGGGTAGTTGTTTCTGGCTCTTCAGGTAGGTAATATGGACAATGGAAAACAGAACAACATTTTAGTAATTACACTCTTTAAAAAGTGACACCAACTCAATAAAACCAATGCAATGTTGACTTACGAACGACTGCTATTGAGTCTGAATCCAAAGTAAGATTGAAAGTGTTGTTGGGACTATTTACAGCCTGTACCAATGTGTCTACCACAACATCAGCTTCTGGAATTTGATCAGTCGATACGGAATTGTTGAACTGTAGCTGCACCTCTACTTGAGTGTTTCCGATTTGTGGCCTTAATGGTTAAAAGTCCATAGTTAATTCCAATTTAATTCAGAATAATGTAATGTGGGGCACTTCTTGTATTACCTGAATCCAATAACAATGGTTCTGATGAAAATACCTCCAAACGTTTCAAAGAAAATGAAGTCACACTGTAAAAAAAAGTACAGTTTTGAGTCATTTTAGCTAAAACAGTGCATACTTCTAAATGTAAATGATTATTTACCATTGATATCACTTGTGTTTGAAGAGTTTGGTATTGTTCACTGTTGGGATCATTAAATTCTTGAACAAAAAGTTCCTCAATAGTTGCTTCAATAGACACAACTGGCGATGGAACTGAAGTGACTGCAGTTGTTGGTCCATTCGTTGGTGGTACCAGGATGGTTGTTGGCCCTTGAGTTGTGGATACACGGGTAGTTGTTTCTGGTTCTTCAGATAGGTAATAGAGACAATGGACAACAGAACAACATTTTAGTAAATACACTAACTAAAAAGGTGACACCAACTCAATAAAACCAATGCAATGTTGACTTACGAATGACTGCTATTGAGTCTGAATCCAAAGTAAGATTGAAAGTGTTGTTGGGACTATTCACAGCCTGTACCAATGTGTCTACCACTACATCAGCTTCTGGAATTTGATCAGTCGATACGGAATTGTTGAACTGTAGCTCAACCTCTACTTGAGTGTTTCCCATTTGTGGCCTTAATTGTTAAAAGTCCATAGTTACTTCCAATTTAATTCAGAATAATGTAAATTGAGGCACTTCTTGTATTACCTGAATCCAATAACAATGGTTCCGATGAAAATACCTCCAAACGTTTCAAAGAAAATGAAGTCACACTGTAAAAAAAAGTACAGTTTTGAGTCATTTTAGCTAAAACAGTGCATATTTCTAAATGTAAATGTTTATTTACCATTGATATCACTTGTGTTTGAAGAGTTTGGTATTGTTCACTGTTGGGATCATTAAATTCTTGAACAAAAGGTTCCTCAATAGTTGCTTCAATAGACACAACTGGCGATGGAACTGAAGTGACTGCAGTTGTTGGTCCATGAGTGGTGCTTGGTGTACTGTTAGTTAGTCCATTCGTTGGTGGTACCAGGATGGTTGTTGGCCCTTGAGTTGTGGATACACCGGTAGTTGTTTCTGGTTCTTTAGGTAGGTAATAGAGACAATGGACAACAGAACAACATTTTAGTAAATACACTAACTAAAAGGGTGACACCAACTCAATAAAACCAATGCAATGTTGACTTACGAATGACTGCTATTGAGTCTGAATCCAAAGTAAGATTGAAAGTGTTGTTGGGACTATTTACAGCCTGTACCAATGTGTCTACCACCACATCAGCTTCTGGAATTTGATCAGTCGATATGGAATTGTTGAACTGTAGCTCAACCTCTACTTGAGTGTTTCCCATTTGTGGCCTTAATTGTTAAAAGTCCATAGTTACTTCCAATTTAATTCAGAATAATGTAAATTGAGGCACTTCTTGTATTACCTGAATCCAATAACAATGGTTCCGATGAAAATACCTCCAAACGTTTCAAAGAAAATGAAGTCACACTGTAAAAAAAAGTACAGTTTTGAGTCATTTTAGCTAAAACAGTGCATACTTCTAAATGTAAATGATTATTTACCATTGATATCACTTGTGTTTGAAGAGTTTGGTATTGTTCACTGTTGGGATCATTAAATTCTTGAACAAAAGGTTCCTCAATAGTTGCTTCAATAGACACAACTGGCGATGGAACTGAAATGACTGCAGTTGTTGGTCCATGAGTGGTCGTTGGTGTACTGTTAGTTGGTCCATTCGTTGGTGGTACCAGGATGGTTGTTGGCCCTTGAGTTGTGGATACACGGGTAGTTGTTTCTCGCTCTTCAGGTAGGTAATATAGACAATGGAAAACAGAACAACATTTTAGTAATTACACTCTTTAAAAAGTGACACCAACTCAATAAAACCAATGCAATGTTGACTTACGAATGACTGCTATTGAGTCTGAATCCAAAGTAAGATTGAAAGTGTTGTTGGGACTATTTACAGCCTGTACCAATGTGTCTACCACCACATCAGCTTCTGGAATTTGATCAGTCGATACGGAATTGTTGAACTGTAGCTGCACCTCTACTTGAGTGTTTCCCATTTGTGGCCTTAATGGTTAAAAGTCCATAGTTAATTCCAATTTAATTCAGAATAATGTAATGTGGGGCACTTCTTGTATTACCTGAATCCAATAACAATGGTTCTGATGAAAATACCTCCAAACGTTTCAAAGAAAATGAAGTCACACTGTAAAAAAAAGTACAGTTTTGAGTCATTTTAGCTAAAACAGTGCATACTTCTAAATGTAAATGATTATTTACCATTGATATCACTTGTGTTTGAAGAGTTTGGTATTGTTCACTGTTGGGATCATTAAATTCTTGAACAAAAGGTTCCTCAATAGTTGCTTCAATAGACACAACTGGCGATGGAACTGAAGTGACTGCAGTTGTGGGTCCATGAGTGGTGCTTGGTGTACTGTTAGTTGGTCCATTCGTTGGTGGTACCAGGATGGTTGTTGGCCCTTGAGTTGTGGATACACGTGTAGTTGTTTCTGGTTCTTCAGATAGGTAATAGAGACAATGGAAAACAGAACAACATTTTATTAATTACACTCTTTAAAAAGTGACACCAACTCAATAAAACCAATGCATTGTTGACTTACGAATGACTGCTATTGAGTCTGAATCCAAAGTGAGGTTGAAAGTGTTGTTGGGACTATTTACAGCCTGTACCAATGTGTCTACCACCACATCAGCTTCTGGAATTTGATCAGTCGATACGGAATTGTTGAACTGTAGCTCCACCTCTACTTGAGTGTTTCCCATTTGTGGCCTTAATTGTTAAAAGTCCATAGTTAATTCCAATTTATTTCAGAATAATGTAAATTGAGGCACTTCTTGTATTACCTGAATCCAATAACAATGGTTCCGATGAAAATACCTCCAAACGTTTCAAAGAAAATGAAGTCGCACTGTAAAAAAAAGTACAGTTTTGAGTCATTTTAGCTAAAACAGTGCATATTTCTAAATGTAAATGATTATTTACCATTGATATCACTTGTGTTTGAAGAGTTTGGTATTGTTCACTGTTGGGATCATTAAATTCTTGAACAAAAGGTTCCTCAATAGTTGCTTCAATAGACACAACTGGCGATGGAACTGAAGTGACTGCAGTTGTTGGTCCATGAGTGGTGCTTGGTGTACTGTTAGTTAGTCCATTCGTTGGTGGTACCAGGATGGTTGTTGGCCCTCGAGTTGTGGATACACGGGTAGTTGTTTCTGGTTCTTTAGGTAGGTAATAGAGATAATGGACAACAGAACAACATTTTAGTAAATACACTAACTAAAAGGGTGACACCAACTCAATAAAACTAATGCAATGTTGACTTACGAATGACTGCTATTGAGTCTGAATCCAAAGTAAGATTGAAAGTGTTGTTGGGACTATTTACAGCCTGTACCAATGTGTCTACCACCACATCAGCTTCTGGAATTTGATCAGTCGATACGGAATTGTTGAACTGTAGCTGCACCTCTACTTGAGTGTTTCCCATTTGTGGCCTTAATGGTTAAAAGTCCATAGTTAATTCCAATTTAATTCAGAATAATGTAATGTGGGGCACTTCTTGTATTACCTGAATCCAATAACAATGGTTCCGATGAAAATACCTCCAAACGTTTCAAAGAAAATGAAGTCACACTGTAAAAAAAAGTACAGTTTTGAGTCATTTTAGCTAAAACAGTGCATACTTCTAAATGTAAATGATTATTTACCATTGATATCACTTGTGTTTGAAGAGTTTGGTATTGTTCACTGTTGGGATCATTAAATTCTTGAACAAAAGGTTCCTCAATAGTTGCTTCAATAGACACAACTGGCGATGGAACTGAAATGACTGCAGTTGTTGGTCCATGAGTGGTCGTTGGTGTACTGTTAGTTGGTCCATTCGTTGGTGGTACCAGGATGGTTGTTGGCCCTTGAGTTGTGGATACACGGGTAGTTGTTTCTCGCTCTTCAGGTAGGTAATATAGACAATGGAAAACAGAACAACATTTTAGTAATTACACTCTTTAAAAAGTGACACCAACTCAATAAAACCAATGCAATGTTGACTTACGAATGACTGCTATTGAGTCTGAATCCAAAGTAAGATTGAAAGTGTTGTTGGGACTATTTACAGCCTGTACCAATGTGTCTACCACCACATCAGCTTCTGGAATTTGATCAGTCGATACGGAATTGTTGAACTGTAGCTGCACCTCTACTTGAGTGTTTCCCATTTGTGGCCTTAATGGTTAAAAGTCCATAGTTAATTCCAATTTAATTCAGAATAATGTAATGTGGGGCACTTCTTGTATTACCTGAATCCAATAACAATGGTTCTGATGAAAATACCTCCAAACGTTTCAAAGAAAATGAAGTCACACTGTAAAAAAAAGTACAGTTTTGAGTCATTTTAGCTAAAACAGTGCATACTTCTAAATGTAAATGATTATTTACCATTGATATCACTTGTGTTTGAAGAGTTTGGTATTGTTCACTGTTGGGATCATTAAATTCTTGAACAAAAGGTTCCTCAATAGTTGCTTCAATAGACACAACTGGCGATGGAACTGAAGTGACTGCAGTTGTGGGTCCATGAGTGGTGCTTGGTGTACTGTTAGTTGGTCCATTCGTTGGTGGTACCAGGATGGTTGTTGGCCCTTGAGTTGTGGATACACGTGTAGTTGTTTCTGGTTCTTCAGATAGGTAATAGAGACAATGGAAAACAGAACAACATTTTATTAATTACACTCTTTAAAAAGTGACACCAACTCAATAAAACCAATGCATTGTTGACTTACGAATGACTGCTATTGAGTCTGAATCCAAAGTGAGGTTGAAAGTGTTGTTGGGACTATTTACAGCCTGTACCAATGTGTCTACCACCACATCAGCTTCTGGAATTTGATCAGTCGATACGGAATTGTTGAACTGTAGCTCCACCTCTACTTGAGTGTTTCCCATTTGTGGCCTTAATTGTTAAAAGTCCATAGTTAATTCCAATTTATTTCAGAATAATGTAAATTGAGGCACTTCTTGTATTACCTGAATCCAATAACAATGGTTCCGATGAAAATACCTCCAAACGTTTCAAAGAAAATGAAGTCGCACTGTAAAAAAAAGTACAGTTTTGAGTCATTTTAGCTAAAACAGTGCATATTTCTAAATGTAAATGATTATTTACCATTGATATCACTTGTGTTTGAAGAGTTTGGTATTGTTCACTGTTGGGATCATTAAATTCTTGAACAAAAGGTTCCTCAATAGTTGCTTCAATAGACACAACTGGCGATGGAACTGAAGTGACTGCAGTTGTTGGTCCATGAGTGGTGCTTGGTGTACTGTTAGTTAGTCCATTCGTTGGTGGTACCAGGATGGTTGTTGGCCCTCGAGTTGTGGATACACGGGTAGTTGTTTCTGGTTCTTTAGGTAGGTAATAGAGATAATGGACAACAGAACAACATTTTAGTAAATACACTAACTAAAAGGGTGACACCAACTCAATAAAACTAATGCAATGTTGACTTACGAATGACTGCTATTGAGTCTGAATCCAAAGTAAGATTGAAAGTGTTGTTGGGACTATTTACAGCCTGTACCAATGTGTCTACCACCACATCAGCTTCTGGAATTTGATCAGTCGATACGGAATTGTTGAACTGTAGCTGCACCTCTACTTGAGTGTTTCCCATTTGTGGCCTTAATGGTTAAAAGTCCATAGTTAATTCCAATTTAATTCAGAATAATGTAATGTGGGGCACTTCTTGTATTACCTGAATCCAATAACAATGGTTCTGATGAAAATACCTCCAAACGTTTCAAAGAAAATGAAGTCACACTGTAAAAAAAAGTACAGTTTTGAGTCATTTTAGCTAAAACAGTGCATACTTCTAAATTTAAATGATTATTTACCATTGATATCACTTGTGTTTGAAGAGTTTGGTATTGTTCACTGTTGGGATCATTAAATTCTTGAACAAAAGGTTCCTCAATAGTTGCTTCAATAGACACAACTGGCGATGGAACTGAAATGACTGCAGTTGTTGGTCCATGAGTGGTGCTTGGTGTACTGTTAGTTGGTCCATTCGTTGGTGGTACCAGGATGGTTGTTGGCCCTTGAGTTGTGGATACACGAGTAGTTGTTTCTGGTTCTTCAGATAGGTAATAGAGACAATGGACAACAGAACAACATTTTAGTAAATACACTAACTAAAAAGGTGACACCAACTCAATAAAACCAATGCAATGTTGACTTACGAATGACTGCTATTGAGTCTGAATCCAAAGTAAGATTGAAAGTCTTGTTGGGACTATTTACAGCCTGTACCAATGTGTCTACCACCACATCAGCTTCTGGAATTTGATCAGTCGATACGGAATTGTTGAACTGTAGCTCAACCTCTACTTGAGTGTTTCCCATTTGTGGCCTTAATTGTTAAAAGTCCATAGTTACTTCCAATTTAATTCAGAATAATGTAAATTGAGGCACTTCTTGTATTACCTGAATCCAATAACAATGGTTCCGATGAAAATACCTCCAAACGTTTCAAAGAAAATGAAGTCACACTGTAAAAAAAAAGTACAGTTTTGAGTCATTTTAGCTAAAACAGTGCATACTTCTAAATGTAAATGTTTATTTACCATTGATATCACTTGTGTTTGAAGAGTTTGGTATTGTTCACTGTTGGGATCATTAAATTCTTGAACAAAAGGTTCCTCAATAGTTGCTTCAATAGACACAACTGGCGATGGAACTGAAGTGACTACAGTTGTTGGTCCATGAGTGGTGCTTGGTGTACTGTTAGTTAGTCCATTCGTTGGTGGTACCAGGATGGTTGTTGGCCCTTGAGTTGTGGATACACCGGTAGTTGTTTCTGGTTCTTTAGGTAGGTAATAGAGACAATGGATAACAGAACAACATTTTAGTAAATACACTAACTAAAACGGTGACACCAACTCAATAAAACCAATGCAATGTTGACTTACGAATGACTGCTATTGAGTCTGAATCCAAAGTAAGATTGAAAGTGTTGTTGGGATTATTTACAGCCTGTACCAATGTGTCTACCACCACATCATCTTCTGGAATTTGATCAGTCGATACGGAATTGTTGAACTGTAGCTCAACCTCTACTTGAGTGTTTCCCATTTGTGGCCTTAATTGTTAAAAGTCCATAGTTACTTCCAATTTAATTCAGATAATGTAAATTGAGGCACTTCTTGTATTACCTGAATCCAATAACAATGGTTCCGATGAAAATACCTCCAAACGTTTCAAAGAAAATGAAGTCACACTGTAAAAAAAAGTACAGTTTTGAGTCATTTTAGCTAAAACAGTGCATACTTCTAAATGTAAATGTTTATTTACCATTGATATCACTCGTGTTTGAAGAGTTTGGTATTGTTCACTGTTGGGATCATTAAATTCTTGAACAAAAGGTTCCTCAATAGTTGCTTCAATAGACACAACTGGCGATGGAACTGAAGTGACTGCAGTTGTTGGTCCATGAGTGGTCGTTGGTGTACTGTTAGTTGGTCCATTCGTTTGTGGTACCAGGATGGTTGTTGGCCCTTGAGTTGTGGATACACGGGTAGTTGTTTCTCGCTCTTCAGGTAGGTAATATAGACAATGGAAAACAGAACAACATTTTAGTAATTACACTCTTTAAAAAGTGACACCAACTCAATAAAACCAATGCAATGTTGACTTACGAATGACTGCTATTGAGTCTGAATCCAAAGTAAGATTGAAAGTGTTGTTGGGACTATTTACAGCCTGTACCAATGTGTCTACCACCACATCAGCTTCTGGAATTTGATCAGTCGATACGGAATTGTTGAACTGTAGCTCCACCTCTACTTGAGTGTTTCCCATTTGTGGCCTTAATTGTTAAAAGTCCATAGTTACTTCCAATTTAATTCATAATAATGTAAATTGAGGCACTTCTTGTACTACCTGAATCCAATAACAATGGTTCCGATGAAAATACCTCCAAACGTTTCAAAGAAAATGAAGTCACACTGTAAAAAAAAGTACAGTTTTGAGTCATTTTAGCTAAAACAGTGCATACTTCTAATTGTAAATGATTATTTACCATTGATATCACTTGTGTTTGAAGAGTTTGGTATTGTTCACTGTTGGGATCATTAAATTCTTGAACAAAAGGTTCCTCAATAGTTGCTTCAATAGACACAACTGGCGATGGAACTGAAGTGACTGCAGTTGTTGGTCCATGAGTGGTGCTTATTGTACTGTTAGTTGGTCCATTCGTTGGTGGTACCAGGATGGTTGTTGGCCCTTGAGTTGTGGATACACGGGTAGTTGTTTCTGGTTCTTCAGATAGGTAATAGAGACAATGGAAAACAGAACAACATTTTATTAATTATACTCTTTAAAAAGTGACACCAACTCAATAAAACCAATGCATTGTTGACTTACGAATGACTGCTATTGAGTCTGAATCCAAAGTGAGGTTGAAAGTGTTGTTGGGACTATTTACAGCCTGTACCAATGTGTCTACCACCACATCAGCTTCTGGAATTTGATCAGTCGATACGGAATTGTTGAACTGTAGCTCCACCTCTACTTGAGTGTTTCCCATTTGTGGCCTTAATTGTTAAAAGTCCATAGTTAATTCCAATTTATTTCAGAATAATGTAAATTGAGGCACTTCTTGTATTACCTGAATCCAATAACAATGGTTCCGATGAAAATACCTCCAAACGTTTCAAAGAAAATGAAGTCGCACTGTAAAAAAAAGTACAGTTGTGAGTCATTTTAGCTAAAACAGTGCATATTTCTAAATGTAAATGATTATTTACCATTGATATCACTTGTGTTTGAAGAGTTTGGTATTGTTCACTGTTGGGATCATTAAATTCTTGAACAAAAGGTTCCTCAATAGTTGCTTCAATAGACACAACTGGCGATGGAACTGAAGTGACTGCAGTTGTTGGTCCATGAGTGGTGCTTGGTGTACTGTTAGTTAGTCCATTCGTTGGTGGTACCAGGATGGTTGTTGGCCCTCGAGTTGTGGATACACCGGTAGTTGTTTCTGGTTCTTTAGGTAGGTAATAGAGACAATGGACAACAGAACAACATTTTAGTAAATACACTAACTAAAAGGGTGACACCAACTCAATAAAACTAATGCAATGTTGACTTACGAATGACTGCTATTGAGTCTGAATCCAAAGTAAGATTGAAAGTGTTGTTGGGACTATTTACAGCCTGTACCAATGTGTCTACCACCACATCAGCTTCTGGAATTTGATCAGTCGATACGGAATTGTTGAACTGTAGCTCAACCTCTACTTGAGTGTTTCCCATTTGTGGCCTTAATTGTTAAAAGTCCATAGTTACTTCCAATTTAATTCAGAATAATGTAAATTGAGGCACTTCTTGTATTACCTGAATCCAATAACAATGGTTCCGATGAAAATACCTCCAAACGTTTCAAAGAAAATGAAGTCACACTGTAAAAAAAAGTACAGTTTTGAGTAATTTTAGCTAAAACAGTGCATACTTCTAAATGTAAATGATTATTTACCATTGATATCACTTGTGTTTGAAGAGTTTGGTATTGTTCACTGTTGGGATCATTAAATTCTTGAACAAAAGGTTCCTCAATAGTTGCTTCAATAGACACAACTGGCGATGGAACTGAAGTGACTGCAGTTGTTGGTCCATGAGTGGTGCTTGGTGTACTGTTAGTTGGTCCATTCGTTGGTGGTACCAGGATGGTTGTTGGCCCTTGAGTTGTGAATACACGGGTAGTTGTTTCTGGTTCTTCAGATAGGTAATAGAGACAATGGACAACAGAACAACATTTTAGTAAATACACTAACTAAAAAGGTGACACCAACTCAATAAAACCAATGCAATGTTGACTTACGAATGACTGCTATTGAGTCTGAATCCAAAGTAAGATTGAAAGTGTTGTTGGGACTATTTACAGCCTGTACCAATGTGTCTACCACCACATCAGCTTCTGGAATTTGATCAGTCGATACGGAATTGTTGAACTGTAGCTCAACCTCTACTTGAGTGTTTCCCATTTGTGGCCTTAATTGTTAAAAGTCCATAGTTACTTCCAATTTAATTCAGAATAATGTAAATTGAGGCACTTCTTGTATTACCTGAATCCAATAACAATGGTTCTGATGAAAATACCTCCAAACGTTTCAAAGAAAATGAAGTCACACTGTAAAAAAAAGTACAGTTTTGAGTCATTTTAGCTAAAACAGTGCATACTTCTAAATGTAAATGATTATTTACCATTGATATCACTTGTGTTTGAAGAGTTTGGTATTGTTCACTGTTGGGATCATTAAATTGTTGAACAAAAGGTTCCTCAATAGTTGCTTCAATAGACACAACTGGCGATGGAACTGAAGTAACTGCAGTTGTTGGTCCATGAGTGGTCGTTGGTGTACTGTTAGTTAGTCCATTCGTTGATGGTACCAGGATGGTTGTTGGCCCTTGAGTTGTGGATACACCGGTAGTTGTTTCTGGTTCTTTAGGTAGGTAATAGAGACAATGGACAACAGAACAACATTTTAGTAAATACACTAACTAAAAGGGTGACACCAACTCAATAAAACCAATGCAATGTTGACTTACGAATGACTGCTATTGAGTCTGAATCCAAAGTAAGATTGAAAGTGTTGTTGGGACTATTTACAGCCTGTACCAATGTGTCTACCACCACATCAGCTTCTGGAATTTGATCAGTCGATACGGAATTGTTGAACTGTAGCTCAACCTCTACTTGAGTGTTTCCCATTTGTGGCCTTAATTGTTAAAAGTCCATAGTTACTTCCAATTTAATTCAGAATAATGTAAATTGAGGCACTTCTTGTATTACCTGAATCCAATAACAATGGTTCCGATGAAAATACCTCCAAACGTTTCAAAGAAAATGAAGTCACACTGTAAAAAAAAGTACAGTTTTGAGTAATTTTAGCTAAAACAGTGCATACTTCTAAATGTAAATGATTATTTACCATTGATATCACTTGTGTTTGAAGAGTTTGGTATTGTTCACTGTTGGGATCATTAAATTCTTGAACAAAAGGTTCCTCAATAGTTGCTTCAATAGACACAACTGGCGATGGAACTGAAGTGACTGCAGTTGTTGGTCCATGAGTGGTGCTTGGTGTACTGTTAGTTGGTCCATTCGTTGGTGGTACCAGGATGGTTGTTGGCCCTTGAGTTGTGAATACACGGGTAGTTGTTTCTGGTTCTTCAGATAGGTAATAGAGACAATGGACAACAGAACAACATTTTAGTAAATACACTAACTAAAAAGGTGACACCAACTCAATAAAACCAATGCAATGTTGACTTACGAATGACTGCTATTGAGTCTGAATCCAAAGTAAGATTGAAAGTGTTGTTGGGACTATTTACAGCCTGTACCAATGTGTCTACCACCACATCAGCTTCTGGAATTTGATCAGTCGATACGGAATTGTTGAACTGTAGCTCAACCTCTACTTGAGTGTTTCCCATTTGTGGCCTTAATTGTTAAAAGTCCATAGTTACTTCCAATTTAATTCAGAATAATGTAAATTGAGGCACTTCTTGTATTACCTGAATCCAATAACAATGGTTCTGATGAAAATACCTCCAAACGTTTCAAAGAAAATGAAGTCACACTGTAAAAAAAAGTACAGTTTTGAGTCATTTTAGCTAAAACAGTGCATACTTCTAAATGTAAATGATTATTTACCATTGATATCACTTGTGTTTGAAGAGTTTGGTATTGTTCACTGTTGGGATCATTAAATTGTTGAACAAAAGGTTCCTCAATAGTTGCTTCAATAGACACAACTGGCGATGGAACTGAAGTAACTGCAGTTGTTGGTCCATGAGTGGTCGTTGGTGTACTGTTAGTTAGTCCATTCGTTGATGGTACCAGGATGGTTGTTGGCCCTTGAGTTGTGGATACACCGGTAGTTGTTTCTGGTTCTTTAGGTAGGTAATAGAGACAATGGACAACAGAACAACATTTTAGTAAATACACTAACTAAAAGGGTGACACCAACTCAATAAAACCAATGCAATGTTGACTTACGAATGACTGCTATTGAGTCTGAATCCAAAGTAAGATTGAAAGTGTTGTTGGGACTATTTACAGCCTGTACCAATGTGTCTACCACCACATCAGCTTCTGGAATTTGATCAGTCGATACGGAATTGTTGAACTGTAGCTCAACCTCTACTTGAGTGTTTCCCATTTGTGGCCTTAATTGTTAAAAGTCCATAGTTACTTCCAATTTAATTCAGAATAATGTAAATTGAGGCACTTCTTGTATTACCTGAATCCAATAACAATGGTTCCGATGAAAATACCTCCAAACGTTTCAAAGAAAATGAAGTCACACTGTAAAAAAAAGTACAGTTTTGAGTAATTTTAGCTAAAACAGTGCATACTTCTAAATGTAAATGATTATTTACCATTGATATCACTTGTGTTTGAAGAGTTTGGTATTGTTCACTGTTGGGATCATTAAATTCTTGAACAAAAGGTTCCTCAATAGTTGCTTCAATAGACACAGCTGGCGATGGAACTGAAGTGACTGCAGTTGTTGGTCCATGAGTGGTCGTTGGTGTACTGTTAGTTGGTCCATTCGTTGGTGGTACCAGGATGGTTGTTGGCCCTTGAGTTGTGGATACACGGGTAGTTGTTTCTGTTTCTTTAGGTAGGTAATAGAGACAATGGACAACAGAACAAGATTTTAGTAATTACACTCTTTAAAAAGTGACACCAACTCAATAAAACCAATGCAATGTTTACTTACGAATGACTGCTATTGAGTCTGAATCTAAAGTGAGGTTGAAAGTGTTGTTGGGACTATTTACAGCCTGTACCAATGTGTCTACCACCACATCAGCTTCTGGAATTTGGTCAGTCGATACGGAATTGTTGAACTGTAGCTCCACCTCTACTTGAGTGTTTCCCATTTGTGGCCTTAATGGTTTAAAGTCCATAGTTAATTCCAATTTAATTCAGAATAATGTAAATTGAGGCACTTCTTGTATTACCTGAATCCAATAACAATGGTTCCGATGAAAAAACTTCCAAACGTTTCAAAGAAAATGAAGTCACACTGTAAAAAAAAAAGGACAGTTTTGAGTAATTTTAGCTAAAACAGTGCATACTTCTAAATGTAAATGATTATTTACCATTGATATCACTTGTGTTTGAAGAGTTTGGTATTGTTCACTGTTGGGATCATTAAATTCCGGAACAAAAGGTTCCTCAACAGTTGCTTCAATAGACACAACTGGTGATGGAACTGAAGTGACTGCAGTTGTTGTGTTGACCATTGTGGTTGAAGTCATATGAATCGTTGTAGGCTCCAAAGTAATTGTTGATGGTCCCAATGTAGTGGTGGTTGTTCCTTTTTAAAACAACAGCATTCAGAGTCTTATTTTTAGAAAACATGGCTAAAGGAGAAATTAGGGCTGCCAGATTAATACTTTTTAAATAATGAAATATAATATACTATAGGGTTGTCACCATACCAACATTTTGGTACCGGTACTGATGAAAATCTTATGATACATTAAACATACTTTTCTTATTGCAACTTGAGAACCATTTTGTCATTAAATAACATACTGAACACACTAGACATCTTCTCTTTTAGTAGTAAGTAAGCAAACGCGTTACAAAAGCTCCTAGTTTGGCTGCTGACATATGCAGTAACATATTTTGTCTACTACTATTTTGTCAATTTATGAGGGACAAGCAGTAGAAAATGCATGGAATATTTATCTACTTGTTTATTTACTGTTAATATCTAGTTACTTTCTGTCTTAATGTGTTCTATCTACACTTCTTTTAAAATGTAATAATCACTTATGCTTCTGTTGTTTGGATTCTTTACATACGTTATGGATGATACTACAAATTGTGGTATCAATCCAATACCAAGTAGATATCGTATATCCTGAGTTTATAAACAATAAATAATGACAAAAGATTTTGTGAAAATAAAGAATATTGATGTAATAAATGTAGTATTGGCTATATACGGCTCTTTTACTTGGTATCGTTACAGCTGATCTGTATAGATCCACCCATTTGCTTACATTCAAGAGCGCTAGCTTGCTGTTCGCGGTTAGGGTGTGTAGTAAAGCATGTTTAGCTATTCCTAGTCCTAGGATTATTTGTTTATTTATCGCCATGGAGGCGATGATTAATGATTTAGAAGTAGCTAAAACAGTGCTGACTGCGGATGGACATTAGCTGATAGCTTGATAGTCATGTTTTAAAGCAATGCTTGCTTGCTGGCGTTTCAGTGCTATAGCATCACCTTTATTGTTAGTATTTAAACCAAAATGTGTTTATCCTCCCTTTTCTGTCTACACACATTGTCTGCGTGTAAGTACTCTGTGCTTGTGCGTTGCCTAACATGCGCTTCTGCTCGTTAAACCAGCAATGTCATGACGTGACGGCGAAGTGCCACTCATGTCCTAAAAAAAATAGTACTGGTATTTTTGTATTTGTAAAAGTATTTTGACCTGCTCAGTGGCCTTGTGGTTAGAGTGTCCGCCCTGAGATCGGTAGGTCGTGAGTTCAAACACCGGCCGAGTCATACCAAAGACTATAAAAATGGGACCCATTACCTCCCTGCTTGGCACTCAGCATCAAGGGTTGGAATTGGGGGTTGCCCACTGCTCCCCTCACCTCCCAGGGGGTGATCAAGGGTGATGGGTCAAATGCAGAGAATAATCTCGCCACACCTAGTGTGTGTGTGACAATCATTGGTACTTTAACTTTAACTTTAACTTTAAATCACCAAAATGATTCCCAGGGGGTGGAACAAGGGAATGGGTCAAATGCAAAGGGTAATTTCACCACACTTAATGTGTGTGTGTCACTATCTGTTGTACTTTAACTTTGTACTATCGTTATTAATTCATTCGTACTTTCGTACTTACCGTATTTTTCGGACTATAAGTCGCAGTTTTTTTCATAGTTTGGCCGGGGGTGCGACTTATACTCGGGAGCGACTTATGTGTGAAATTATTAACACATTACCGTAAAATATCAAACAATATTATTTAGCTCATTCACGTAAGAGACTAGACGTAAAAGATTTCATCGGATTTAGCAATTAGGAGTGACAGATTGTTTGGTAAACGTATAGCATGTTCTAGTTATTTGAATGACTCTTGCCATAATATGTTACGTTAACATACCAGGCACGTTCTCAGCTGGTTATTTATGCATCATATAACATATTCTTTGTTTATTATAAATTGCCTTTCAAATGTCTATTCTTGGTGTTGGCTTTTATCAAATAGATTTCCCCCAAAAATGCGACTTATACTCCAGTGCGACTTATATATGTTTTTTTCCTTATTTTCGGCCGGTGCGACTTATACCCCGGAGCGACTTATACTCCCAAAAATACGGTAATTAGTATTTGTATACAGTACCACTCTAATATTCTGTATAATCATAATAACCTAAAATTACGACAATGTTAAAAAAAAAAAAATCGGTAACATTTTAGTATGAGGAACATATTCACCATTAATTAGTTGCTTACTAACATGCAAATTAGTAATATATTGGCTCTTAATTAGTCATTATTAGGTACTTATTAGGGGGTAGGTTGATTGGCAACACTAAATTGGCCCTAGTGTGTGAATGTAAGTGGGAATGTTGTCTGTTTATCTGTGTTGTCCCTGCGATGAGGTGGCGACTTGTCCAGGGTGTACCCCGCCTTCCGCCCGATTGTAGCTGAGATAGGCTCCAGCGCCCCCCGTGACCCCGAAGGGAATAAGCGGTAGAAAATGGATGGATGGATAGGTACTTATTAATGCCTTATTCCGCATGGCCTTATTATACAACAACCCTAACCCTAACCAAATAACTCTAAATTATTTGTCACTTACAATATGTTCCCGTAGTGTCCAAATAACTCTTAATTAAGTCTTTGTTACTTAGAATATGTTCCCCATACTAAAGTGTTACCAGAAAATAATTAAATCAAATCAAATTGGCCCCCTCACAAATGTGGCCTTTACTTTGCCAGAGATTTGGGTGCAGCAGAAGGGTTCTGTTATGCCAATGTTGCAACTTTGTCGTTATATTTAGCTAGTAGAAGTATGCAATAAGTGAAAAGGCAGGCGTGTATCTTGCGTCGTGCGTTTATTCAGGAATCAAACACAAGTGGGTCGAGAAAGGTAAAGTTTTTGGCACGTGAGCAGAGGTCCGGAGACTGCCGGAAATTTCCAGAAGCAACCCAACATTTATTGCTTCCATATGCGCTGACAATACACTGGCTTCAAGACACTCGGCCTTCTTGGTGAAATGCTGAACCAGTTGTGTTCATAATGTGGCCCAGGTGCTATTTGTGGAGTGTGGCAGGGTTTTTTTTGGGCCCGAGGAACATTGTAGAAATAAAAACCAATCCAAAATAGAAAAATATGACAAAAATGTATAAAGTAGGGAGAATAAGATGAGATTCTGATACTAATAATAATTAAAGACACAAAGATTTGTCTTAACCTGCTCAGTGGCCTTGTGGTTAGAGTGTCTGCCCTGAGATCGGTAGGTCGTGAGTTACCCGGCCGAGTCATACCAAAGACTATAAAAATGGGACCCATTACCTCCCTGCTTGGCAGTCAGCATCAAGGGTTGGAATTGTGGGTTAAATCACCAAAATGATTCCCGAGCGTCGCCACCGCTGCTGCTCACTGCTCCCCTCACCTCCCAGGGGGTGGAACAAGGGGATGGGTCAAATGCAGAGGTTAATTTCACCACACCTAGTGTGTGTGTGACTATCAGTGGTACTTTAACTTTAACTTTAATAATGTTTCTATTATGTTTCTAATACCTATGATGTTTCTATTGTTTATTATAATAGATGTTTCTAATGTTTCTTTAGCCTTTTTGTCAGCCTATTTCATTAGAGATAACAAGATGTCAGCAACACCCACCTCTCTGTTGTCTTTCGTAGTGTTTACCCCTAATCATAATTGAAAATTTAGTTTTCCTGGGGAAAACATCTGGATTTTTTGGGGGGCTAAAATCTACAGATTTGAAGGAATTTTAGTTGACTTACGAATTACTGCGATGGATTCTGGATCCACAGCAAGTTTGAAGGGGTTGCAGGAGTTATTCGCCACCTGTACCAACGTTTCTACCAGCAGGTCGTCTTCCGGGACTGGGTAGGACGATGTATTGCTGAACTCCAGCGCCACTTCTACTGTTGTGTTTCCCATTTGTGGACTTAAATGGAAAAACATTTTTTTATTTTTTACGACTGTTTTGAAAAAATGTGCTTGTTTCTATAAAATTAAAGTTACCTAAATCCAACAATAGTGGTGTTGATGAAATTAGCTCTAAATGCTTGGGTGAAGATCAAGTCACACTGTAAAGTTTATTACATGAAAGGGTTTTAAATGAAATGTAAGGGAATTGCCATGAATTTGCATAAAGTGTACTTACCATCGTTAATACTTGCGTTTCTAGCTTTTTGTATTCGTCGCTGCTGCGATTATACAACTCTGCTATAAAAGCTTCGTCCAAAGTTGCCACAAGCGACACGATCACAGTCGATGTCGCTGTAAACCCGTCATCAATGCTACAGATTTGTGCTCTGGAAGGCGTATAAATAGCCGCAGCTACTGTAGTAGAAAAAAATACAGTGAATACAGCAAACTTGGATTAATTAATTTTTCACAGTAAGATTATGTTTTGTACTCACTTAGCAGCACTAAAATAGTGCCAACGCCCATAATGTCCCCTATTGCACCTGTAAAATAATTTAGTAAAGGGAATTATAAAAAAAGAAAGAAAAGTATCGGACAAGAAAGGGACTTGAAGATGGTCTGTTAAACATAACCAAAGCAAGGTTGTGACAAAATAACCACCATCAAATGTTATGTAGACCAGTGTTTTCCAACCACTGTGCCGAGATGCAGTCTGGTGTTCCGTGGGAGATTATGTAGTTTCACCTATTTGGGTTAAAAGTATTTTTTGCAAACCAGTAATTATAATCTGCAAATAATGTGCCGTTGTTGAGTGTCGATGCTGTCTCGAGCTCGGCAGAGTAACCATGTTATACCGTACTATATCAGTAGGTGACAGCAGGTAGCTAATTGCTTTGTCGATGTCGGGAACACGTCATGTGAGACGACGATGGTTTGTCGTGATCATAATATGCAGACGACAGTGGGAGGCAGCGTGCAGGTAAAAAGGTATCTAATGCTTCACACAATAAAAAAACCCAAAAACTTGAAATAAGTCACGGCGTGATGTGACTGATCGTGACAGTACACCTACTTTGAGACAAGAGCTATAGTGATGCATGCTTGGTTATGGTTTGAATTCATATCCAACAATTGCGACGACGACTTGTTATTGTCTACTGAGTTTCATTTCTTAATGATTTCTGCTGGTGGTGTGCCTCCGGATTTTTTCAATGAAAAAAATGTGCCTTGGCTCAAAAAAGGTTGGAAAACACTGATGTAGACCACGAGGAAGTGATTTAAATGTAGGGGGGGAAAAAACATAATATGCCCCCTTTAAAAAAGAAGGGAACACTTAGCATGTTTATTAAACACCATTTATATCGTCGTCATGTTCACAAAAAAAACTTTTTTTTTGTTTAGTCTGTTTTTTATTAAACAAACATTAGTTCACATTAATGTGTCGCTCGTTTTGTGTTGTTAATGTGCTATTTTCAGATGGAAGTGCTTCGGTGAAAAGGAAACTCACTGTTGAGTGCATCTTACTTATTTTGTTGCATCATGGGTTTTTTTGTACCCAGTTTTCCCAGCAACTTTCTTCCATATTGACTTGTTTGGTTCTGTAGCCTGTCACTACTGGATCAAGTCCCAGTTTACGTGTTCACAATGATAACACTACTTGGAAAGAATGTGTTGAACAAATGTGTGCCAAGAAACATTTCAGGGATTTTGAGTCATTCTGGGCTGTATTTCAGTCATAAAATTACAACCTATTTCATTGCAATATTACAATTTGTTTTTGAAAAAATACAACTTTACTCTTACTAATTTACAGCTTTGTTTTTCCCAAATCTGCAGCTGATTACAGTATTACGACTTGGCGCTTGTAAAATTACAATCTTTTTCAAAAATCTACGACCTTTGTTTCGAAACATTCCAACTATAGTCACGTAAACAATTAAAAAAATTTCTTGGAAAACTGTTACTCTTGTAGAAGTTCCCTAAATCTTAAATTTATTCTCTAAAATTGGCGGGGGGGGGTTAATTGTGATTTATATTATTTATTTTCTTGTCTTGTAAAATTGAAACTTTTTTCTCACGTTAAATTTTGATTTTATTTCAATTGTGAATTGCTATGGGGTTTTTTTCTGTCAAAAAAGGGCCCTCTGAACTCTTTCTGGCAACAATCGAAGATGGCCAATAAAATACAACAAAGATAAATGTATTTACGTATTACATCATGTATTATATGTTTTTTTTATATTAAAGTTTGTCTTAAATTTTCAATTGCATGATATTTTATTATATATTACGAAGGATTTTTGCTTCACAGTTTTCCTGGTAAAAAAATCTAGTTATGTGTTCCTAAGTGATGTTTTCTTTTTGCTTTTGTTTTCAAATTCAAACTGTGTTTTTGTAATTCTCTTGCATACGTTTCTGCAGAATTGTGTAGTATGCTTGAAATTAGAAGCTTAATGTGTGACTTTTCTTCAAATAATCATATATTTTACATGGCAGCACATGGATAGAATAACCAAATAGTATAACAATGAAATGATACACTTACCTAAAGTAAAAGAAAAGACAAGTGTTTAGTCTTTATTCCTCTTCACGTCGACGATCAAACCTTTTGTGGCAAACTTTGAAAACAACCGAAGCCTATTTATTGGTAGTGTGAGGCATCGTTTAGAAATTTGGAATGATAATCCATTGACAATATGAATCTCGTCAACGATGACAGAGCCTTGGCCTCGTGTCACAAATGTTCCTTTCTTTTGTTCACCAATAACAATTTCAAACAACTCCCTATGATCACTTGTCAATCAAAATAGGGCTTTGACAGATGGTTTAGAATCTAAAAGATTGACACTGACAAAAAGCACATAATGTGATGATTTTAATATTATAAAAAAACATTTAAAATATTAATATTAATAATATAAATGTATTGATAAATATTAAAATGTGTGTTTTTTCCACCCAGCGCAAAAAGCAACAAACACCAGCTTTCTACATGCTTACGTTAAGAGGAAAAAACAAAAACACACACATATATATATATATATATATATATATATATATATATATATATATATATATATATATATATACACATACATACACATACAGTATATATATACATACATACATACACATATGTATGTGTATATAAATACGTATATATATATATATATATATATATATATATATATATATATATATACATACATATGTATATATATACACATACATATGTGTATGTATGTATGTATATATATACTGTATGTGTATGTATGTGTATATATAAATATATATATATATATATGTGTGTGTATATATACGTATATATATATATGTGTGTATGTATATACACAAATATATGTGTGTGTATATATACGTATATATATATGTGTGTATGTATATACACAAATATATATATGTGTATATATATATATGTGTGTATATATATATATATATATATATATATATATATATATATATATATATGTGTGTGTATGTATATATATATGTGTGTGTATATATATATATATATATGTGTGTGTATATATATATATATATGTGTGTGTGTATATACAAACCCCGTTCCCATATGAGTTGAGAAATTGTGTTAAATGTAAATATAAACGGAATACAATGGTTTGCAAATCCTTTTCAACCCATATTCAATTGAATGCACTACAAAGACAAGATATTTGATGTTCAAACTCATAAACTTTTTTTTTTTTTTTTTTTGCAAATAATAATTAACTTAGAATTTCATGGCTGCAACACATGCCAAAGTAGTTGGGAAAGGGCATGTTCACCACTGTGTTACTTTCCTTTTAACAACACTCAATAAACGTTTGGGAACTGAGGAGACACATTTTTTAAGCTTCTCAGGTGGAATTATTTCCCATTCTTGCTTGATGTACAGCTTAAGTTGTTCAACAGTCCGGGGGTCTCCATTGTGGTATTTAAGGCGTCATAATTCGCCACACATTTTCAATTGGAGACAGGTCTGGACTACAGGCAGGCCAGTCTCGTACCCGCACTCTTTTACTATGAAGCCATGTTGATGTAACACGTGGCTTGGCATCGTCTTGCTGAAATAAGCAGGGGCGTTCATGGTAACGTTGCTTGGATGGCAACATATGTTACTCCAAAACCTGTATGTACCTTTCAGCATTAATGGCGCCTTCACAGATGTGTAAGTTACCCATGTCTTGGGCACTAATACACCCCCATACCATCACACATGCTGGCTTTTCAACTTTGCGCCTATAACAATCCGGATGGTTCTTTTCCTCTTTGGTCCGGAGGACACGACGTCCACAGTTTCCAAAAACAATTTGAAATGTGGACTCGTCAGATCACAGAACACTTTTCCACTTTGTATCAGTCCATCTTAGATGAGCTCAGGCCCAGCGAAGCCGACGGCGTTTCTGGGTGTTGTTGATAAACGGTTTTCGCCTTGCATAGGAGAGTTTTAACTTGCACTTACAGATGTAGCGACCAACTGTAGTTACTGACAGTGGGTTTCTGAAGTGTTCTTGAGCCCATGTGGTGATATCCTTTACACACTGATGTCACTTGTTGATGCAGTACAGCCTGAGGGATAGAAGGTCACGGGTTTAGCTGCTTACGTGCAGTGATTTCTCCAGATTCTCTGAACCCTTTGATGATATTACGGACCGTAGATGGTGGAATCCGTAAATTCCTTGCAATAGCTGGTTGAGAAAAGTTTTTCTTATACTGTTCAACAATTTGCTCACGCATTTGTTGACAAAGTGGTGACCCTCGCCCCACCTTTGTTTGTGAATGACTGAGCGTTTCATGGAATCTACTTTTATACCCAATCATGGCACCCACCTGTTCCCAATTTGCCTGTTCACCTATGGGATGTTCCAAATAAGTGTTTGATGAGCATTCCTCAACTTTATCAGTATTTATTGCCACCTTTCCCAACTTCTTTGTCACGTGTTGCTGGCATCAAATTCTAAAGTTAATGATTATTTGCAAAAAAAAAAAGGTTTATCAGTTTGAACATCAAATATGTTGACTTTGTAGCATATTCAACTGAATATGGGTTGAAAACGATTTGCAAATCATTGTATTCCGTTTATATTTACATCTAACACAATTTCCCAACTCATATGGAAACGGGGTTTGTGTATATATATATATATATATATATATATATATATATATATATATATATATATATATATATATATATATATATATATATATATATCCATCCATCCATCCATTTTCTACCGCTTATTCCCTTTGGGGTTGCGGGGGGCGCTGGAGCCCATCTCAGCTACAATCGGGCGGAAGGCAGTGTACACCCTGGACAAGTCGCCACCTCATCACAGGGCCAACACAGATAGACAGACAACATCCACACTCACATTCACACACTAGGGCCAATTTAGTGTTGCCAATCAACCTATCCCCAGGTGCATGTCTTTGGAGGTGGGAGGAAGCCGGAGTACCCGGAGGGAACCCACACAGTCACGGGGAGAACATGCAAACTCCACACAGAAAGATCCCGAGGCCGGGATTGAACTCACGACTACTCAGGACCTTCGTATTGTGAGGCAGACGCACTAACCCCTCTTCCACCGTGCTGCCCTATATATATATATATATATATATATATATATATATATATATATATATATATATATATATATATATATATATATATATATATATGTACATATATATATATGTATATGTATATATATATATATATATATATATATATATATATATATATATATATATATATATATATATATATATATATATATATATATATCAGTGACGTGCGGTGAGGTTCATGGCTGGTGAGGCACTGACTTCATCACAGTCAGATTTACAAACATATGAACCCTAAAGAGTATCTTATTCACCATTTGATTGGCAGCATTTAGTTAACGGGTTATGTTTAAAAGCTCATACCAGCATTCTTCCCTGCTTGGCACTCAGCATCAAGGGTTGGAATTGGGGGTTAAATCACCCAAAATTATTCCCGGGCGCGGCGCCGCTGCTGCCCACTGCTCCCCTCACCTCCCAGGGGTGATCAAGGGGATGGGTCAAATGCAGATGACAAATGTCATTACATCTAGTGTGTGTGTGACAATCATTGGTACTTTAACTTAACTTTAACTTTACACATACAAACTGTAGCACACAAAAAAGCACATTTAATTAAAAAAAACGTTATTATGGTCTTACCTTTACTTATAAATGAAGTCCATGCGCCGCTGTTGTGCTGGATTAATGCACCCCCTGACGGGAGTGTTATATCAACTAAAGCCCTCACTTAAACTTTCCACGTGCAAGATTGAATCTATTTAAAAAAGTGTAACCGAGGGTTTATAAATGTCGCCTATACTGTATGAAACTACAAAATAACAAACACGGAGGCTCCAGTTTACACGAGGACCACTTTATTTACCTTCTTTCAAAAACCTCCGCTCCACTCCAAAGTGTCATCACTTCCGCTCTTAGCGCCTTCAAAATAAGAGCTGAAGGCATATACTGTATAACAGCGCATAACAGGAACTTAACATCACAGAGAGGAAAGCCCATAAAAATAGGTTACATAAGTTATTTAATAAGAAGCCAAAAAGTGGAAAAACAATACTGTTCGTGTTGGAGGAGTTGTGAATTAGGTACACCTGCAGTCTGCAGGTTTACCTAATGTTGTGGCCCTGCAGTCATTCACAACTCCTCCAACACAAACATTATTGTTTTTGCACTTTTTGGCTTCTTATGAAATAACTTTTTTAAATAGATTCAATCTTGCACGTGGAACGTTTAAGTGTGGGCTTTAGTTGATATAACACTCCCGCCAGGGGGTGCATTCTACGGCGGGGGTGCAGGAGGCGGGATTACTGCGAGCCTCAGCCAGTGCGTCTTTTGCAGCCGTTTTATGATCACTCAGCACAAGAAATACGTTACACACATACAGTTGTTGACAAAATACACTGTACATTATATACCTCAGCTAACTAAACTATGGAAATGTATAATATAGTTCATGTAGCAATACGGTCTCACTGCACAGCAGGCCAGCAGTTAGCCGAGTCCGCAATCCATGTTGAGGCACAACGCAGTGACGTGCCTCAACTGGCTGCTGTTCACCGTACCGTCTCTTCTCAGTATTTGAACGGCAAATGTGAAAATTCAGCGATTTTAAATAAAAATAATCTAAAACTGGTGAAGTTAAATGGAAAATATTGTCATAGTATAATCACTGGATACATATAACAATTTAATAAAAATGTTTTCTTTTTGACATTTTTTTTCTTTCCATGATGGCAGGTGACTGCATGTCACTGATATATATATATATATATATATATATATATATATATATATATATATATATATATATATATATATATATATATATATATGTACGTGTATGTATATATATATTGTGTGGCGCATTATGAAGCCTAAAATACCACAACGGAGACCCCCGGACTGTTGAACAACTTAAGCTGTACATCAAGCAAGAATGGGAAAGAATTCCACCTGAGAAGCTTAAAAAATGTGTCTCCTTAGTTCCCAAACGTTTACTGAGTGTTGTTAAAAGGAAAGGTCATGTAACACAGTGGTGAACATGCCCTTTCCCAACTACTTTGGCACGTGTTGCAGCCATGAAATTCTAAGTTAATTATTATTTGCAAAAAAAAAATAAAGTTTATGAGTTTGAACATCAAATATCTTGTCTTTGTAGTGCATTCAATTGAATATGGGTTGAAAAGGATTTGCAAATCATTGTATTTCATTTATATTTACATCTAACACAATTTCCCAACTCATAGGGAAACGGGGTTTGTATATATATATATATATATATATATATATATATATATATATATATATATATATATATATATACATATATACATACAAACATTACACTTTTACGTATGTACAGGGCATCCGGAAAGTAGTCAGTCACAGCACTTCACTTTTTCCACATTTTGTTGTGTTACAGCCTTATTCCAAAATGGAATTTGTTCGTTTGTCCTCAAAACTCTACAGACAATACCCCATAATGAAAATGTGAAGATCTTTTTTTTTTTTTTTTATCATTAAAACTTTACAAATGTATTAAAACTTTAAAAACATATGTACACAAGTATTCACAGCCTTTGCTCAATACTTTGTTGATGGACCTTTGGCAGCAATTACAGCCTCAAGTCTTTTTGAACACAATGCCACAAGCTTGGCACACCTATCTTTGGGCAGTTTCTCCCATTACTCTTTGCAGCACCTCTCAAGCTGCATCAGTTTGGAGGGGAAGCCTTAGTTTTCATACAGGATGTCTTTGTACATTGCTGCATTCATCTTTCCCTCTATCCTGACTAGTCTCCAAGTTCCTGTTGGTAGAAACCATCCCCGCAGCATAATGCTGCAAACCACCATGCTTCACTGTAGGGATGGTATTGGCCTGGTGATGAGCGGTGACTGGTTTCCTCCAACTATGACGCCTGGCGTTCACGCCAAAAACTTAAATCTTTGTCTCATCAGACCAGAGAATTTTGTTTCTGTCTGAGAGTCTTTTAGGTGCATTTTGGCAAACTTTTCACTAAGAAATGGCTTTCGTCTGCCCACTATACCATACAGGCATGATTGGTGGATTTCTGCAGAGATGGTTGACCTTCTGGAAGGTTCTCCTCTCTCCAAAGAGAAAAATGTGAAAAAAGTGAAGCGCTTTGAGTACCTTCCAATACTTTCTGGATACATTGTATTTGAATATTAATGCCGTAATATTTTTTTACAATAGTCATAATTTCATTTGATCAACTTATATTTGTGTGATGAAAAAGTCAAAATGTTGTTTAGCGTAAAATAAGTAACAGAATGATAAAAAACAATATAGCTGTACAAAAAGGCAAGGATGACATTTCTGTCCTCGCGTTGGGAATTTCTTAGTGCGTTATTATTTAGTTATGAACAAGTTCAACCAGTTGACCCAGCGTCTTGTTTAAAATAACAATATTTTACGTTTATAGCAACTGAGTAAATAGACTTCATCGAACTGCCATGTGCTATGTGTCAGGAATGTTCAAGGATCACAGAAGACAATTTTTCAAATATTTTATTCTATTATATATTCATAATAATTTAAGTGCACTTAAATAAAATACAATACAATGCTATGGTCCATATAACATGCTTGAGCTGTCAATGCACACGTCATGGCAAAACAATATTTAAATAATTTAAAAAAAGTAATTTATCAAGAAAAATCATTTGTGATGATAAAATCTAAATATCGGAATCAGATTTAGAAATACAATTGTAACAGTAATGATAACATCTACATTTGATGGCAGTAAAAGCCATAATTAGAGTTGATAACAGGAAATAAAGTTATATCAAAGTCAGGATGTTATGACAATAAAGAGTTTTATTGATCTATAATGAAGTGTGTATCGTTAAACTTATTTGACAGGAACGCAACAATGCTACTATTATTGGTTAGATAGTATCCATGGCAACAGCGCGAGACAGGATGCAGTGATGATGCTTGTCTTGTGGCTCGCTCCGCTGGAAACTTCTACAAACATCAGAGAAAAGAAATGTCAGTCATGAGACAACTGTTTCAAGAAATGAGCGTGTCTTGGCTTACGAGCGCCATTCACAAAAATGAACGAGGTGTCCACGTTGAAGGCATTGATGTCCGGGGCAGCGTTGATCAAAACATTGGCAATTGCGGTGCTGCTTGGCACCGACGCAGATGCAAAACTCAAGTCTAAGTTGTTGATGATGGAGCCATTACTGCAAAAAACAAATAGACGCAGTTGTTATGTTTCTACTTATTATAGCTACTAATGAATTAATGCCACCTGAATGAAACCACGGTCACAGATCGGAATGAAGAAAATAATCCTTGGTAGATAGGCTGAAACTGTGGAAGCACAAGCAAAACATGTAAATAAAATGTTGTAAATTGCATTAAAATAATGTCATAATATTATTAAAAAAATATTTGCTGTTTTAAATTTAAATAATTTAATTGAATTTGAACTTTTTTCAGAGTGAAGGAACAATATTATGACAAAAGATAATGCAATGAAACATATGTATTTATTTTCTTAAAGCATATTTTACAATATTTTAGTCCTAAAGTAAGTGTTTTCAAGCATAAAAATTACGAAATAAAATGTAAAAATATATATCAAGACTACAGTAGAATTGGCCAGGAGAAGAGATTAAACCCATCAAAGCTGGCTATTTAGTATCTGATTGGATCAGCCTCAGACAGGATTATTTTATTGGATTAAAAAGTCACTAAATGGTGTATTTTCATGTCTCGAGGGTTGTCACAATGGGAAAAAAAACATTTATAAGGTTGTAAACAGGTTGTAGCTATGAAAAATATTTCATTAATAATTAATTATTTCTACTTTGCAGTAATTTTTTTTTTATGGTCATCTCGGCACCTAATTAGCAGTGATAAATGAGGGACTGTATACAAATAGATTGTAAATACTACCCGAAAAAAAAGTGTTTTACAAGAATACATACGTTTCTGATATTTATTTTAATAATAATAAAGATATTTAAAAAAAGTCATAGCCCCACAAGAAAGTTGTAATAATACAAGAAAGAAGTATTTTAAAAATAAAATTATAACTATTGTGATGATGTCACAACTTTACAAGAACAAACCTTTAATGCAATACAATTGTGATATTACACGGCCAAGGGTCGTAAATTTACAGAACATTTTTTTTAGTATGGTAATAGGTTCAGTAACAGCATTATAGGAATAAAATTGCAATATTATGACAAAATAGTAGCAATTCCACCAAAAGTTCAAAATTATAAAAAAATAACGTTTGTAGATGTATAGGATAAAATATTCACAAAATTAAAGTTATGATTTTATGATGAGGCATTTTAATGTTAGAGGAAAATGTCATTTTACAAAAGAAAATATACCATTATTAGATATTGTGTTGCAACCAAAAACTGTTTCAAAATTTTAAATAGTGAAAAAATCTTGTTAGTTGCATTTATTGTTGTAATATCTTGTTGTAACTTACTGTCGTCCCAATGAGGGTGGCGCGACTTTGGAACGCAGGGGAAGACGAATCTAGCAAGTCTGTCGTGAACTCCTCGCCGGCGGATCGGAATGTCAAGCGTTGTAATGTGAGTGCCTCGATGGGTGCAGTTGCTGGTGCAGCAGTTGTCGTTGTTACATTTCTCTCTGAAAAGAACCAGTTAAAACATTTAATATGTAAAATTATATGAAATAACAGCAGTTACTGCATATTTGATCAAATATGGTTGTTATTGTTACAAACCAGTGATGACGAGAGAGTTAGTATCAAACGATAAAGTGAAGTTGTTGTCTGGATTCTCCAAATCCGTCCTTAAATTTGTCACTATTTCGTCCGAACTCGGAATTTCCTCCGACGTCTCTGTGTTGACAAACTCAATGTCCACATCCGACTCCACCTCATCATTTCGCGTTACTCGTGTACTTAGTCTGCATTAATGGAAAATGCTATCAGTATCATATTTATTCTTTTAAATGTCATTGATGGGGTGTTACCTGAAGCGTCTGACGACACAGCGACTGTATGTGTTGTATCTCGCTCTGAAGGTCGTATCGTACTGTGGCAAGGAAGACAACATTAAAATGCAAACAAAGCGCCAATACTATACAGTGTTTTCATTTTTGACAGCGGAGATACTTTTTTTTTTTTAACCAAAATAGTCGTAATTTTCCAAAGAAAACCTTTAACCAGAATAAAGTTAGAATAATATGAGTAGAATGTTATAGTTTATCAGAAGTTGTAATTACGAGGAAAAAAGTCATAATTTTACAAAAATGTATTCAGAATATTACGGAAAAAAAGTTGTTATATTAACAGAACAAGGTTGTAATATTATGAAAAAAAAAGTTATTTTATCAGAATAAATCACCAGAATAATTAGGAACAATACAGAATAATTAGGAACATTACAAAGATATTGTTAAAATGCAAATAAAATTGCTGTCAGTGACAGTATACTCACCACGATTAAAATCAATTGAGCAAGCTCAGAAAATTGTTCACTATTTGGGTCAGTGAGCTCTGGTTCGAACGGCACCAACACTATTGCTACAAGAACAACTACTACAGATGGACGGGGTGCAACAGCAGTTGTGGTCGTCGTTAGCGCTGTTGTAGGTCCTCCAGTTGTAGTTGGAGAGAGACTGGTGGTCATGCCAGTTGTGCCTCCAGTCGTTGTGGCTCCAGTCGTTGTGGCTCCAGTCGTTGTGGCTCCAGTCGTTGTGGCTCCAGTCGTTGTGGCTCCAGTCGTTGTGGCTCCAGTCGTTGTGGCACCAGTCGTTGTGCCTCCAGTCGTTGTGGCTCCAGTCGTTGTGGCTCCAGTCGTTGTGGCTCCAGTCGTTGTGGCTCCAGTCGTTGTGGCTCCAGTCGTTGTGGCTCCAGTCGTTGTGGCACCAGTCGTTGTGCCTCCAGTCGTTGTGGTTCCAGTCGTTGTGGCTCCAGTCGTTGTGGCACCAGTCGTTGTGTCTCCAGTCGTTGTGGCTCCAGTCGTTGTGGCTCCAGTCGTTGAGGCACCAGTCGTTGTGCCTCCAGTCGTTGTGGCTCTAGTCCCAGTTGTGCCTCCAGTCGTTGTGGCTCCAGTCGTTGTGGCTCCTGTCGTTGAGGCTCCAGTCGTTGTGGCTCCAGTCGTTGTGGCTCCAGTCGTTGAGGCACCAGTCGTTGTGCCTCCAGTCGTTGTGCCTCCAGTCGTTGTGGCCCTAGTCACAGTTGTGGCTCCAGTCGTCGTGGCTCCAGTCGTTGTGGCTCCAGTCGTTGTGGCTCCAGTCGTTGTAGCACCAGTCGTTGTGCCTCCGGTCGTTGTGGCTCCAGTCGTTGTGCCTCCAGTCGTTGTGGCACCAGTCGTTGTGGCTCCAGTCGTTGTGGCTCCAGTCGTTGTGGCTCCAGTCGTTGTGGCACCAGTCGTTGTGCCTCCAGTCGTTGTGGCTCCAGTCGTTGTGGCTCCAGTCGTTGTGGCACCAGTCGTTGTGCCTCCAGTCGTTGTGGCTCCAGTCGTTGAGGCACCAGTCGTTGAGGCACCAGTCGTTGTGCCTCCAGTCGTTGTGGCTCTAGTCACAGTTGTGTCTCCAGTCGTTGTGGCTCCAGTCGTTGTGGCTCCTGTCGTTGAGGCTCCAGTCGTTGAGGCTCCAGTCGTTGTGGCTCCAGTCGTTGTGGCTCCAGTCGTTGTGGCTCCAGTCGTTGAGGCACCAGTCGTTGTGCCTCCAGTCGTTGTGGCCCTAGTCACAGTTGTGGCTCCAGTCGTCGTGGCTCCAGTCGTTGTGGCTCCAGTCGTTGTGGCTCCAGTCGTTGTGGCTCCAGTCGTTGTGGCTCCAGTCGTTGTAGCACCAATCGTTGTGCCTCCGGTCGTTGTGGCTCCAGTCGTTGTGGCTCCAGTCGTTGTGGCACCAGTCGTTGTGCCTCCAGTCGTTGTGGCTCCAGTCGTTGTGGCTCCAGTCGTTGTGGCACCAGTCGTTGTGCCTCCAGTCGTTGTGGCTCCAGTCGTTGTGGCTCCAGTCGTTGAGGCACCAGTCGTTGTGCCTCCAGTCGTTGTGGCTCTAGTCACAGTTGTGCCTCCAGTCGTTGTGGCTCCAGTCGTTGTGGCTCCTGTCGTTGAGGCTCCAGTCGTTGTGCCTCCAGTCGTTGTGGCCCTAGTCACAGTTGTGGCTCCAGTCGTCGTGGCTCCAGTCGTTGTGGCTCCAGTCGTTGTGGCTCCAGTCGTTGTGGCACCAGTCGTTGTGCCTCCAGTCGTTGTGGCTCCAGTCGTTGAGGCACCAGTCGTTGAGGCACCAGTCGTTGTGCCTCCAGTCGTTGTGGCTCTAGTCACAGTTGTGCCTCCAGTCGTTGTGGCTCCAGTCGTTGTGGCTCCTGTCGTTGAGGCTCCTGTCGTTGAGGCTCCAGTCGTTGTGGCTCCAGTCGTTGTGGCTCCAGTCGTTGTGGCACCAGTCGTTGTGCCTCCAGTCGTTGTGGCCCTAGTCACAGTTGTGGCTCCAGTCGTTGTGGCTCCAGTCGTTGTGACTCCAGTCGTTGTGGCTCCAGTCGTTGTGGCTCCAGTCGTTGTAGCTCCAGTCGTTGTGGCACCAGTCGTTGTGCCTCCAGTCGTTGTGGCTCCAGTTGTTGTGGCTCCAGTCGTTGAGGCACCAGTCGTTGTGCCTCCAGTCGTTGTGGCTCTAGTCACAGTTGTGCCTCCAGTCGTTGTGGCTCCAGTCGTTGTGGCTCCTGTTGTTGAGGCTCCAGTCGTTGTGGCTCCAGTTGTTGTGGCTCCAGTCGTTGTGGCTCCAGTCGTTGAGGCACCAGTCGTTGTGCCTCCAGTCGTTGTGGCCCTAGTCACAGTTGTGGCTCCAGTCGTCGTGGCTCCAGTCGTTGTGGCTCCAGTCGTTGTCGCTCCAGTTGTTGTAGCATCAGTCGTTGTGCCTCCGGTCGTTGTGCCTCCAGTCGTTGTGGCTCCAGTCGTTGTGGCTCCAGTCGTTGTGGCACCAGTCGTTGTGCCTCCAGTCGTTGTGGCTCCAGTCGTTGAGGCACCAGTCGTTGTGCCTCCAGTCGTTGTGGCTCTAGTCACAGTTGTGCCTCCAGTCGTTGTGGCTCCAGTCGTTGTGGCTCCTGTCGTTGAGGCTCCAGTCGTTGTGGCTCCAGTTGTTGTGGCTCCAGTCGTTGTGGCTCCAGTCGTTGAGGCTCCAGTCGTTGAGGCACCAGTCGTTGTGCCTCCAGTCGTTGTGGCCCTAGTCACAGTTGTGGCTCGAGTCGTCGTGGCTCCAGTCGTTGTGGCTCCAGTCGTTGTCGCTCCAGTTGTTGTAGCACCAGTCGTTGTGCCTCCGGTCGTTGTGCCTCCAGTCGTTGTGGCTCCAGTCGTTGTGGCTCCAGTCGTTGTGGGACCAGTCGTTGTGCCTCCAGTCGTTGTGGCTCCAGTCGTTGAGGCACCAGTCATTGTGCCTCCAGTCACAGTTGTTCCTCCAGTCCCTTCAGACTTAGTTACAATTGCATTGCAATTTAACACTGCAAAGATTAGACAGATTAGTTGCATGAGTAACTCACCAAAATTATACCCAAATCTTTTACAGAAATTACATATTTACCCAAAAGCACCAGCCACATTTTTGAAATCGGTCCAATATCCATTGTTGCTATCCTTAAACCTGCAAAATGTAACAACATTAACTAAAGCATTGCTCATAAAATGCAAAATATCGATTTCTGAGTCAGACTATTATTCCTTTCTGCCTGAAATTCTCCATTGTCGCCTCACTTCCCAAGCAGAACCCCATCAACAGTTTAGATAACTATGGCCCCATGGCACTTAAACCAATAATCACAAAGTAAAGAAAATATCAAACCAAATTAAATCTAATTTAGAAACTTTCAGTCAGATTACAAATAATTTAAGGACGCAAGCTATCTAACTCTAAACTAACCTATTAGTTTAAATGGATACTTGAAATGTTCCATGAATGCGGTCAGTCCGTTGTGTCGTCCGCCTCTTGCCTAAAGTCAGCTGGGATCAGCTCCAATATACCCTTGACCCAAATTAGGATAAGCAGTATAGAAGATGGATGCAAGGATGGATTCAAGCAGCAAAGACACTCAGTGGTACCTAACATGACTTGTATTTTGATATACGAGCTGTGTGTCGGTTTTTTGTTGTGGTTTAAGTTGCGAGCATCAATTTCAATAACGAGTATGTTGCGTGCCCTCGACATGAAGAAGAAGGAGATGGTACTAAGTAGTTATTGCTAGTAACGAGTGTCTCAAAATACTGCCTTAAAATATCCCGTCTTAATAGCCAAAGACACCTACTGAGTTGGTGGTGTAGTTTTTTGTCATAGCAATGCTAAGCACGAAGAAGAGGAAGACGAAGCCCCGCCCAATTTCCGATACATGAGTCACGTCTGCTTAAGTGACTTTACAAGTGCATGGATTTCCAGCCGGCTGTTACGCAAAGCTCGCTGCAAACTGTGGAGTGGATCTTTGGAACAGAGGCGTGTCTCAATGAGAAGTGGAGTGATGAGACTCATTTCTGTTGAGGAATCCATCCATCCATCCATCTACCTGTTGTTCCGTTCGGGGGTGCTGGAGCCTATTTCAGCTGCATTCGGGTGGAAGACGGGGTACACCCTGGACAAGTCGCCACCTCATCGCAGGGCCAACACAGATAGACAGACAACATTCACACTCACATTCACACACTAGGGCCATAGTGATCAATTCCTTTATTTTCAGTCAGCTCATTGGAGCAAAATTGAACATCATTGAAGCTAACCAACGTTTTATTACAACATGGCCGCTGTGTGGAAATAGTTTACTCTAGAAATATCACAAAGCCAGAAAGGAACGTGCAATACATGTTTGCAAAACTATTGTACCGAAAGGTGGAAGCTTTGTGGTGACCTGCAATACAACACATTTATTTAACGACCTCTTCTCCGACGCCTGCTCGCCGAAGAGAAACCAGTACTGACAGCATCAAAAGTGAACTCCTTTAAGCTGTTGTCACTTAGGTGGATGCTGGAAACAAACACATCGGGCAGATTTTTTTGGCCTCCTTCAGTTTGTTGTCGCTTTAAGAGCCAGCATTCTTAATTTGTGCTGATAACAAAGCAAGCCGTTGTATTTTATTTGGACAGATGTACAAAGAGAAGTTTACACTTTTGTGCCAGGGGTCCCCAAACTACGACCTGCAGGGCTTTTCCGGCCTGCAGGACGTATCAAGTAAATATAATATATATAATATACGTTAGGTCAGGAAAAAACACAGAGGCTATTTCATCCCTACAAGGATATATTTATATATGTATTTCTTTATCAACAACAACTTTGAATAATCATGCTAAACTTCATGTAAGGCAACAAAGACTACTTTGGGCCAAATGAAGAGCCATAACTTTATATTTTTAAGACTGAATATACGGAGGATGAGCTACAAGTTTTAGAAGCTGAGTGACAAGCAGATAGCCTACAGCAAGTTGCACTATTGCTAAGTGCTAAACAAGAAATGCAAATTTAGAACATAATAAAAAATCAACAATGTCTAATCTCACTGGGATGCCAACTGATGAGATGTTCATCTCATCATTCCCACTTAGATAAAGAATTAATCATAATACTCACGCAGGTAAAACAAAAACAAAAAAACAGGCGTCTTTTTGTGCCTTTCTTACAATCTTTGGCTCTAAATTGAATGTCAAAGTTGACTAACTTCTCGGTTTATAACCACAACCTTCTTTCAAGGTGAGAGGCATGATTTATAATCTAGAAGTAACTTTCACCAACTCCGAGGAGATGCAGCAGCTCACTGGCTCAGTATGTTAATAGTTGCATACGCCAGTTACCTGTCATCATGGCGCTGTTGAAAGTAGCACTTCAACGTTAGCGCTTATAACAACAATATTGCTAATACTTGGTTAATATTCGGGTCACGAGATGTCAATGGGGTATTGTTGGTGTTTTTTTTTTTATGTTTTTAGAGGGCTTTATGGAGCAATATATGAATCCCATTTGTTTCAATGTTAGCCACCTCATACATAAAAAAATAAATTTATGTTTTTGTCTTACATAGGTATTGTGACTGATAAGCAAACGTTAAAAAAAACTCCAGTTGCCCTTTAAGTGCCATTCATCATAGCAACACAAATAAAGATACCTCAAATGTGTAACAGTTATAAAAACACTCCCTCACATTCAGGGGCGCCGAAAAGGGGGGGTAAAGGAGACGGATTCTAGGGGCCCATGATGGAGGGGGGCACAGAGAGGCCCCTAATGATGATGAAATTATAATACAGAAAAAATAATGACACTGTGTTGGGGGCCCTGTAAAGATTCTTTTCATGGGGCCCAAAATCCCTAGCGGCGCCCCTGCTCACATTAAAACATATTGCACGTTAGATTGTTATTTCAAGACTCAATATTTCACATGCAAGAACAAACATTTGGCATTGTCCCTTTAAAAAAATTGGCAGAATTTAACACAATGTACAATCAGACATTACGCCTCTATTTAATGGCAGACGAGAAAAGCACTTGGAGAGCGCAGACCTCTGACAAGCACTATCTCTTAATAGTCAAAAAGTCCTGAATCCAGACAAGTGATCTGAAACGCCTCAAGACATAATGACTTGTTCCTCATTCAAATTTCTGACATTTCCTGAAATGTAGATGACAATCTGCTTATATATTTTTGATCTACCTATAGTAAAATGAAAGAAAGAGTGAAACTTCTTGTCAGTCATCTACTCTCGTTGTCTCTGTGAGGGGAGCAATGACGCCAGCATACACACACACACACACCCATGTCATACTTGGGGCGTGGTTGGGGGCGTGGTTAAGAGGGGAGGAGTCAAGTATTTCATATATATATATATATATATATATATATATATATATATATATACTGTATACATAAGAAATACTTGACTTTCAGTGAATTCTAGCTATATATATATATATATATATATATATATATATATATATATATATATATATATATATATATATATATATTTATTTATTTTATTATATATATATATAAATAAATATATATATATATATATATATATTTATATATGTATATATATATATATATATTTATATATGTATATATATATATATATATATATATATATATATATATATATATGTATATATATATATATATATATATAAAAATATATATATATAAATAAGAGAAATACTTGAATTTCAGTGTTCATTTATTTACACATATACACACACATAACACTCATCTACTCATTGTTGAGTTAAGGGTTGAATTGTCCATCCTTGTTCTATTCTCTGTCACTATTTTTCTAACCATGCTGAACACCCTCTCTGATGATGCATTCTGCTTCGTCTCCTTGTTGTGTGCGCAGTTGTGCAATGCACTCTCTAAAAGCCCTAGATGTTATTGTCACATATGCATGTACAGTAGATGGCAGTATTGTCCTGTTTAAGAGTGTCACAACATTGCTGTTTACGGCAGACGAACTGCTTTACGGTAGACGAAAACGTGACTGCTGTTGTTGTGTGTTGTTGCCGCGCTGGGAGGACGTTAATGAAACTGCCTAACAATAAACCCACATAAGAAACCAAGAACTCGCCCTCGATCATTCTACAGTTATAACGCGATTGGGCAGGCACGCTGTTTATATTGTGGGAAAGCGGACGTGACAACAGGCTGTCGACACGTCACTCAGGTCCGCCTGAATTTCGGGAGATTTTTGGGAGAAAATTTGTCCCGGGAGGTTTTCGGGAGAGGCGCTGAATTCCGGGAGTCTCCCGGAAAATCCGGGAGGGTTGGCAAGTATGACATATGTTGACGCTCGTAACTCAAGTTAACGTAGTAAAAATGTTTTGGATCAGGCCCAAAATGTAAAGACTGCTTACTGACCGTAAGCGCCATTTGCTACAAAAGGCATTACTCATATTGCTCCATTGTAACGGTACCTTAATTTGAAGGTTTGCGACTTCCGCCTGTATGTGAGCTAAACAGGAAGTGATGTTTTATGTAAATGTGTTCTTTGATTTCAATAAAGAAGTTGATGGCTACGGGAGAGCCACACGATTGTTCTACCGTGTGAGTTGACACCCAGCCGACTCAATGAGTAACTCCAAATCCTGTGTCATCACTTCTGAAGTGGTTGTGCTGGAGCCATGCTTCGAGGACAGGAGGTAGCCAGTCGAAATAGCCACTATACTGACATTTCTTGGAATGGAGATTAAAATCTGCCCATAAATATTGGCGCTATCTATAGCGGCACGAAAGAAACAGAGTGAACACTCTTGTCTGTTTCGACTCTTTGGCTTTGCAGGAAGCTAGCTGACACACATACGCACAGAAGTGTAAAGGTAAGGTAACGTAATAGAAATGACGCAGATCAGGCCCAAAATCATCAACATTGTTCTTTTTCCCATTTTGAACATTTCGTGAAAGTTTGATACGTTTTTGATTTCCTTAGTTTAGTAACTAACAGACAGACTAACAATGTCCCTTCTCTGCACCATTCAATTAGTGCAGCAACAGCATCATCAAGTTTGCTGGAGCTTATCACCTGAGAGGGTGAGTCTGAATACCGGGCTTGGTTTTGGAGCAGCTTACAGTGTGGTGCAAGGACAGCAACCGAAGCAGAGACTGAATTTTCGGAGGATTCTCAGGCCATATCTACACTAGGTCGTTTAACACCTTAAACAAATAATTATTTAGCCTAAGCCCCGTTTCAGTCACACTAAACCAGCGTTTAAGGTCCCCCTCCTCGGACAAATCTTTACACGGGTAAGTGCGCCGTGTATTTCTTGAATCTCCGGCACTTAGCTTTGTATGGACTCATTGATCGTTTACAAACTGAGTTCGGAGAGGAAGTGATGCCAGAAAGGCCGCGCCCACACAGGAAGTGACATCAGAAAGAACACGCCACAGCCAGCTTTATGATAAAGAGGTTTCGTAACTCGGAGCTAACCACTGGAAATATGAAGGCGAGTCATTCAGACATGCCCGTGTTTCTCCTTCGTCTACATGTACAGACGCTAGTGGAAATCACACATGAATACCTTAAGAGAAAGCGATTGCAGCTATTTCGGATACAACACTTCTCAGACGGCAAGAGAACATTGAAATGTTCTGGTCAGCTGTGATTCCACTTACCGAAAAACTTTGTCCATTTGTCTAAGGAGAGACAACGAGAATGCGAGCTCCCGTGGATGTGATAAAAAAGGTAGCGTGTGCTTTGTATTACCTGGCCGTCGAGGGAAGCCTACGGAAAACGGCGAATGCTTTTGGACTGGCAAAGCAGACTGTATCTGTTATTGTTCGCCATGTATGTCGCGGACGCAACGTCTAGGTCCAGAGTATATAAAGTCACCAAAAACGAATGGACAATGAAGGTGAAGGCAAAAGAGTGCGGAGTGTCCTGACCAGATATCTAGATCCCGAGATTGATTATTGTAAAATGTTCTTTGTCACATTGTGTACTTTCACATGTTTATTAAATATCTGATTATTTTTATGAAGTCTCAGGGGTGATTCACTACAATAGGGCCCCACAGCACACTGGATTCCAGTTAATTGAAATACCACAACACTGGATAATGTTCAGATAAGTTAAATTTAAGAACTTGCACACAAAGCTGATGTGCACATTTTCCGCGCATGCGTATTAGGTCGCGTTGCGCCGGCGAATGGAGGGGGAAGGGGTCTTAAACGGTGGCATTGTTGTGTGTGGACACGGATAAGGTTAGGTGGGATTTACCCTGGATAACATTATCCGGCTTAGTGTAAACGGGGCCTCAGAAATCCGCTTGTCCGTTTGCTCCATTGAGAGTATCTTAACACTTGGTTCTGGCGAATCGTGCTCCCCTTTGGAATTCAAGCACCCCTTGCGTCTGCGCATGTGTCTGAATTCAATGAATGCTGAAACGAAATTGTGCATTGAAGGAATCTTGTATGTGAGTACAATTGTGATACTACATTTTTGTATTTTGTCATTTAATACACATGTCTACAAACTGTTACACAATGTAATGTACAATTCATTAAGGTTATGGTTTCATGTGGTGGAAGCACTTTCAGTTTCCCGGCGAAAAAACCATAACCGTTTAATCACACATTTGATTGTTAAAGTAGTGTGAAACATATATTAAAGAGTCCTTCAATGCGCAATTTAATTTAGGTATTCCTTGGATTTATACACATGCACAGATGCTTGGGGTTCATGAATTCCAAGAGGGCACATTTCTTGCCAGAACCCAGAACTCCGGGGCATCCTGGGCCCACTTTCAGCTGTTACCTACTGGCAGATGCTTTAAGACATTAAAAGCCAGAACTAACACACAACAATTTTTTTTGTGAGAACCGTGAGTGCTTTGAACATTGCCAAAATATATTTCACGTTTACAAGAAATTTCATATTCCTCTTTAATCTTTCATACTGAACTTTAATTAAAACTGGTATCCTCTTTTGGTATATACTGTGTGAGTTTGTATTATTATCATGTGATATACTTTTATTCGGAACATTAGGAAAATGCACTTTCAATTTCGCTGTACCTGTTACTATGACAACCAAGACATTCTTTTCTATGCTATTCTATAAAGCAGACATGGGCAACACTTTGCATGTAAGCTTTCTAAATCAGGTCCAACTTGTCCTGATTAAGATCTCCTGAACGGAGAGGGTTGGGGGGCTTCTCACGGAAGTCATTGCTGAGCCACTCCCTGAAAGCCCATTTCAGCAGGGTAGATGATACCCAGCTTTGGCAACCATAACCATAATCAGGGCCCTCGTACCCAGGCCGATTTGGATGTTGTTTTACTCTTTTTTTTCTTATTTCATTTGTATTTTATAAATTTTTTACAAATTTCAATGTGTTTTAGTGTGTCAAGAAGGAACATCTTTTTTTTTTTTTTGCAATTGCCCAGCTGTAGCCCGGAGCTAAAATGTGAAACAAAAAAGTAATTATGTGACATTTACAACAATATTAACAATGATAATTACGGTGATTAACTATAAAATTGGAATTAATTATATCAGTGATGGTTGTATACTGGTTCAAAAATAAATGTGGTATTTAATTAATCATGTAGTTTAAAAGATTGAAAGAAAGAAAAAATCAAATAATGTCATTTAAAATAATTCCAACAATGATTATTTAATTTTTTTGTTTACATAAAATGTACATTAATTTAGTTTAAAAAAAGTACAATAATAAAAATTAGCAAAATATACCATTTGCAAATGATTGAAATTCATAACAACAATAGTAATAATAATAATGAATTCATATATAAATAACAATCACAATAATTATTCATTAGTGTTTTTTTATTTTATTAAAATAATATTAATAATAACTATTATTTTATTATTATTACCAATGTTGATATAATCATTATTATTATTATCATTGTTATCATGTGCTTACCTTAACACGGACAGTCTTTTTTTTTTAGATTGGCTTTTAAAAAATGTTCAACAATTGCCTTTTTGTTGTTGTCTGTTTATTTATTACACTGATGGTTAAGTCTTTTTTGAGCCAAAAACAAGGTATTTAAAAAGTTTTTTTGAAACATTGTTTTATTTTTTGCAGAATAATAATATACAATATATTTTTAATTAGCTGTCTATGCTCAGGAATATGGCACTATAAAATATGTAGTAGTATAAGTAATACTACTAAGAATTTGTATTATATTAAAGATGTATTTCAATACATTTCCGAAAGAATGCACAATGGAGAAAATATACATTATATAAATTACAGTTGTCAAGTTAGGTGACTTTCACGGTAACAATAACATTGAAGATACAATAGGGTTTTTGCACCACTAATAATAATGGTAATAATAATAATAATAATAATAATAATAATAATAATGATAATAATAATAATAATAATAATAATAATAATAATAATAATAATAATAATAATAATAATACACTTACCTTTACCTTGGTACAATTTTTTCTTGCAAATTCATATATTTTTAAAGTTATGTGTTGTCTGTGTGTGTCTCAAAATGCTTCTCAGGGCTACCAACATATGCATTTATACAGCGAACAATGTAACAGGTTGTAGTGACGTAGGTGACGTGGCCTTTTGTTCCATGACATCAGTAAAAAAGAGATAATAAACTGACTGAACCACTGTCTAAAAAAATAGTCTTCGGCCAATTGTGTTGATTGTGACACATTCCACCCAGGCAACGTGTGTTCTTTGTTCTTTGTTGCCAATATTCTTCCCATGTTCATTCTGTGTGTGAGCTAAACAGGAAGTTATGTTTTATGGTAAATATGTTCTTTGATTTCAATAAAAAAGTGTGTTTCGACTCTCTTGGCTTTGCAGGAAGCTAGCTGACACACATACGCACAGAAGTGTAGGGTGACCATTTCCATGACACCAAAAAGGAGGACAGTATGCGGCATATCAATAAATTACTATGGTGTACATAGGACTCTGGTATACTCTTATTTATAGTACAATTTTGAGTGGTTTAAAGATGATGTTTGTGTGGCTGAATAGGAAAAAATATTAAAGTCAAGTGTTTGTTAACAGTATTTGTATTTATTCAATACATTGTAGTGTTCAAAAAGTGACCACTGAGATTAATCTTTTCAAGTGCAGAGTGCCACAAATCATAACATGTGTGGACTTAAATGTAAACAACAATTAACAGGTAACATATATAATTAAAAAATAAAGCTTTTTAAAAAAGCCTGAATAACATTTTATATAAACAACAAAGGAGATTGTAACAAACAAACAAACAAGAAAACATGCAACTGCTCAAAAAGCATAGCATTTCTAAAGTGCTTCAGTCTTTTGGGGACTTGTCTTCAGTGTCTGTGTGTGTGCGCAGCAGACCTGTCTTTAAGCAAACTCCACATTCACCCTCTGTAGCAGCTCAGGATCAACAGCCCCTCTGTCATCATGGCTTCCAAGCCCCCACTGCGCCTGGGCCTTTTATATCCTGCAGAGACTGGTACAAATAACAACATAGCAACAACATAGTTATCAATCTTCCAAAATCTGTATCGTTTTCAACCCAATAAATATAAACATTTCATGTAGCCCATCAGTGAAATCATAAGATTAGTGTACTCACCAAAATAGTTGATTGTCTATCTGAAATATTTCTGTTCTTTCCTGGCTGCATCCAAGAGTTTTTTGTTTAGGGTGAACTTCTTGTACATCTCTGTGCAGGGTTGGGTGAAATTGACACACACTTGCAGCTCAGCCTTGACACTGTCCACATCCAGACGATTCCTCTCGTTTCTCCATGCAGTGGTCATCATTGAAAAGACACGTTCTGTGTGTGTATTGCTGCATGGGATGGAGAAAATGTAGGCGCTGACCTTCCTGAGATTCACAAATGGTACATCTGCTTTGGAAAACAGTTTCAAATATCGTTCCTCACTGTGGCAACCTTCCATTTCTGGTGAACTGAAGGAACCTTCCACCATGGCATATTCCTCATACAGTCCATCCATATCAATGTCCAGATTGCAGGCCTGGACAGCAGCACTGTAGTCTTCAAATGGCACAGCAGTTGTGAGGCCAAGCTTGGCTACTTTGCTATGAAAGCTTGTGTCAGAGAAGTCATATCTTTCACTTATGTATTTCTTTGCTCTTTCATAAAAAAGCAGAAAATCAGCCTCACATTTTTTTGACTGGTAAGGGGGCAGCTGCTTCAGTTTGGTGTTGACAGCAAACCCAAAGAACCTGTCCTTCATCCTTCTTTCCAGCTTTTGTTTTAGTTCAGTCATTACCTTAAACACCGATGTAATGCTGAAGGATTTTGCCTCAAGTGCTTTGATCGTGTCGGAGAACACCTTTAGAACATGGCTGAGAAACAGAAAATATGTCTCTGACATCTCATTTCTTTCCTCTCCAAAACATCTCCACACAATTCTGGCACAGTCCCCCTCAGCCTCACTCTGGAAGTAGCTGGTCAGGGCCTTCCAATATTTCAGGATTCTGTCAATGGATGGCAGCAGGGACAACCACCTGGTGACAACATGCCGCAGCAGGTTGCATTCCTCCACCTCCACAAACTCACAGACTTCCTTCAATCATGCTGTTCTGCTTGCTGATATGCTGAAATGGCTGTAAATCTTCAGCACAGCATTTTCCACATCAACATCAAGGCTGCTTGCTGCATATCTGGTTGCGTTATGCAGAATATGGGCCAAACAGTTTGCAGGGAGCACATATTTTTGGCTCAGTTTCAGCTTCTGATACACACTGTTATGTTTGCCATAATTGACACTGGCATTGTCTGCTACATATGCAGACATGTTTTTCACCTCTAAGCCAGACATCTCAAGTTTTGCCAGCAGCTGGTTTGTTATGGCTTCTGACGTTTCGTTGCTGTCACTATAAAAATCCAACAGGACATGTTGGATGCCTTCATCAAAGTGAAAATACCTTACCACAATGGGAAAACACTTATTTGAGGCGTCGGTTGCCACGGAAAAGGGTAGGTTGTTTTCTTTTATGTCGTCGGTATGTTCCTGTACCGAATGGTGAGCGATGACGTTCTCGCACAATGCCTTGGCTTTTGTTCGGCCACAGGCCATCCCTTTAGCTGTGGGCAAGCCACTTAAAATCTCCCGGTCCACTTTCATGCCGCAGTGTAAACTTCTGTAGGACTGGTGATGCTTTACAGCATGGTACACCTTGCACAGCTCTGCAGCGGTTATCTTGTCATCCAGGGGCGACCAAACTTCACGAAAAAATGTCCTCATTGAAGAGGTACCTGCCGCACGTTTATTACTTTTATGTTTATCCGTACCCGCATGCCGTTCAATTGCAGCTTTCCCCTGACTACTTATGTCGACATCACATCGACAAAGTGTGCAGAAGCCATGGAATGAGTCTCGACTGCTTATAAATTCGTGCTCTTTTATCCATTCAGAATTAAACGAGGTCTTGCGTTTTGGCATGATGCTAACTTTCTGTCAATGTCATGCCGCAGCAGCACATGGACCCTTGTTTACTTTTTTAACCAATGATAAGCAGATTTGTATCCGACACCGCTCTTAGCCAATCATTTGATATGTTACTGCGTGGGGGGCATTTTTTTACGGTCTATGATTGGCTATTGCGCTGCAGCCCAGCAAAGATGAAAAAACTCCGCTCTTCAAGCCGGACAGGGCATTAAAAATCCGAACTGTCCGGCCTAAATCCGGACACCTGGTCACCCTACAGAAGTGTAAAGGTAAGGTAACGTAATAGAAATGACCCAGATCAGGCCCAACATCATCAACATTGTTCCTTTTCCCACTTTGAACATTTCGTTAAAGTTTGATAAGTTTTTGATTTACTTAGTTTAGTAACTAACAGACGGACTAACAATGTCCCTTCCCTGCACCATCCAATTAGTGCAGCAACAGCATCATCAAGTTCGCTGGAGCTTATCACCTGAGGCCATGTCTACACTAAATCGTTTAACCCAGGGGTCACCAACCTTTTTGAAAGCAAGAGCTACTTCTTGGGTACTGATTAATGCAAAGGGCTACCAGTTTCCATCCATCCATTTTCTACCGCTTATTCCCATTGGAGTCACGGGGGGCGCTGGAGCCTATCTCAGCTACAATCGGGCGGAAGGCGGGGTACACCCTGGACAAGTCGCCACCTCATCGCAGGGGCTACCAGTTTTATACACACTTAAATAAATTGCCAGAAATAGCCAATTTGCTCAATTTACCTTTAACTCTATGTTATTATTAATAATTAATTATATTTATCTTTGTGGAAACACTGATCATCTTAATGATTTCTCACAATACATATATATAGAAACAGATAAATATCAATATGCAACACTTTATTTTAATATTTTCTCTAAGTGCACATTTTTCAAATTGAACATTTTCAAATGATCACTTCTAAGACAGTCTTGTGAAATCACAATATCCCATTTTAACTAGCTAGCTACTAAAAATTTTTAACAAATCATGAATTACTTTGCACCATGTTTGTACAAATAATAACTCATGTAAAATACAAAAGTCAACTCTCAAATTTTTAAATTAATCATGTCACACTTTGAACTGGACACCAAATCTGTTATCTGTTTCTTTGTCAGTTAGTGAAGACCAAGTCTTTAAAATATTTTCTTGGATTTTCAAATTCTATTTGAGTTTTGTCTCTCTTAGAATTAAACATGTCAGGCAAAGCGAGACCAGCTTGCTAGTAAATAAATAAAATTTAAAAAATAGAGGCAGCTCACTGGTAAGTGCTGCTATTTGAGCTATTTTTAGAACAGGCCAGCGGGCTACTCATCTGGTCCTTACGGGCTACCTGGTGCCCGCGGGCACCGCGTTGGTGACACCTGGTTTAACCCCTTAAAACGAATAATTATTTAGCCTAAGACCCGTTTCAGCCACACTTAACCAGCGTTTAAGGTCCCCCTCCTCGGACAAATTTTTACACAGCTAAGTGCGCTGTGTATTTCTTGAATTTCCGGCACTTAGCTTTGTATAGACTCATTGATCGTTTACAAACTGAGTTGGGACGCCAGAAAGACCGCGCCCCACACAGGAAGTGGCGTCATAAAGAACACGCCACAGCCAGTTTCATAATAAAGCAGTTTGGTAACTCGGAGCTAACCACTGGAAATATGAAGGCGAGTCATCCAGACATGCCCGTGTTTCTACTTCTACATGTACAGACGCTTGTGGACGCTACTTTAAGAGAAAGCGATTGCAGCTATTTTGGATACAACACTTCTCAGACGGCAAGAGAACTTTCGAATGTCGAGGTCAGCTGTGAGTCTACTTAGCGAAAAACTTTGTCCAATTGTCGAAGGAGAGTCAACGAGAATGCAAGCTCCCGTGGATGTGATAAAAAAGGTAGCGTGTGCTTTGTATTACCTGGCCGTCGAGGAAAACAGCGAAGGCTTTTGCACTGGCAAAGCAGGCTGTATCACTTATTGTCCGCCATGTATGTCGCGGACTCAACGTCTAGGTCCAGAGTATATAAAGTCACCACAAACGAATGGAAAATGAAGGTGAAGGCAAACGAATGAGGAATGTCCTGACCAGATATCTAGATTCCTAGTTTGGTTGATGTAAAATGTTCTTTATCACATTGTTTACATGTCTAATAAAGATTTGTTTAATTTATGATGGCTCAGGTGTGATTCACTACAATAGGGTCCCACAGCACACTGGATTCCAGTTAATTGAAATACCACAACACTGGATATTGTTCAGATAAGTTAAATTTAAGAACTTGCACACAAAGCAACATTGGATGTGACTATGACGTGCATTTTCCGCGTATGCGTATTACGTCGCGTTGCGCCGGCGAACGGAGGGGGCGGGGGTCTTAAATGGTGGCATTGTTGTGTGTGGACATGGATAAGTTTAGGTGGGATTTACCCTGGATAACCTTATCCGGCTTAGTGTAAACGGGGCCTAAGAGGGTGAGTGAATACCGGGCTTGGTCTTGGAGCGGCTTACAGTGTGGTGCAAGGACAACCACCTAAGCAGAGACTGAATTTTAGGAGGATTCTCAGAAATCCGCTTGTCTGTTTGCTCCATTGAGAGTATCTTAACACTTGGTTCTGGCGAATCAATCTCCCCTTTGGAATTCAAACACCCCTTGCGTCTCAAAACGCTTCTCAGGGCTACCAACATATGCATTTATACAGCGAACAACGTAACAGTAGTCATTGCACAAGTACAACAAAACTTTTGTTCCATGACATCAGTAAAAAAGAGATAAAAAACTGACTGAACCACTGTCTAAAAAAAGTATTTGGCCAACCGTGTTGATGTGACACATTCCACCCAGGCAACGTGTGTTCTTTGTTCTTTTTTCTTGCCAATATTCTGCTTATGTTACTTTCATTAAAAGCTAGTTCAATAGTTACTAAAAATGTTTTGTTCTCCCTTTTTAAGGTGAATTAGTACAAAAACAACACCCAACATAACAAACAAAAACAAGGGAATTGTTTTTTTTATGGAAATGTGTGGTAATCTTTTCAAATGTAGGTGTGTCCCACTGGAGGAATTCTGTGCTTGTTTTTTTTTGTTTTTTTTAAACAATGTAACTGTCTTGTGTGTTTTTATCACTGTGGAACCACGATCGCTTATCTTAGGAGTCAACAAAAAAAATGGCAAAATATTTTATTACTGTTATCGTACAACATAAATTCAACATGGAATCTGATGTCTGCAGGTTTTTTCGGTGTCGCAGGTTAGACAAAAACGACCCTAAGAAAAACTAAATTGATGAAACATTGTGTGTACATTTTGCAATGCTATTAGGCTATGCTGTTTTCCATCAAATGCTTTAAAACACAATTAATTGTAGTTTTAATGTTTAGTCTTGAGGCCAAAATGATGTTAATTAAATACCTCTGCTTTGCTAGCCAAGTAGCATTTTAACACAGATAGGTCATAGGTTGATTTTAGGACATTAGAGACTAATTTTGCATTGTCTACCAGGGATGGCCATTTTACAAAATTCAAGATCGATTATGGTAAATGGTAAATGGGTTATACTTGTATAGCGCTTTTCTACCTTGAAGGTACACAAAGCGCTTCGACACTATTTCCACATTCACCCATTCACACATACATTCACTTACTGATTTTGGGAGCTGCCATGCAATGCCCTAACCACGACCCATCAGGAGCAAGGGTGAAGTGTCTTGCTCAAGGACACAACGGACGTGACTAGGTTGGTAGAAGCTGGGGATCGAACTGGGAACCCTCAGGTTGCTGGCACGGCCACTCTCCCAACCGCGCCACGCCTTCCCCTTATTATCAACTTTATTTTAAATTTTAACCAGTTTTTTAAAATGTATTATGACATTTCTGCTAATTTGATGTAACTAATCGGACAATTTACACACAATCTACAGAATTTATGAAGATCAATTATGTCACAGCCCTCTGACATGTAGAACAGTTGCTCCTGCAGGCAGGGACTTCGGCCATTGCAATTGGAGCAACTGGGGCTCATAAAAGCAGGGCTCTACTAGCACTCTTTCTGCTAGTGGTGCATGCTAGTGGTGCGAGTAGCCTGTTTACTAGGCCTGTTGCGAGTCATCTCCCTAAGTATAGCTTCAATGTCATGTGCTCTGGCCCCGGGAATACACTTAATAATGGCTGGTTTTCTAAGCTGTATGTTCCGGGTCCCTATGACTAAGGTGTGGTGGGGTGGAGGACTAGCTAAAGGGCTAGATCTATTATGCGTCTCAACCGCTTCACCGTGGCTTGTAGGCCGCTTTAGGCTGCTAAGGCTAGCAAACGTGTCCGCGACGTCTAAAGTTTCGAAATTACTCTGCTCTAACTGGCGGACAGGGTCTTCGAGTAGGGCCAACCTATCCATGAGAACGGTGCACGAAGAGCAGGGAGCCAGACTCACGTCGTTTCTTTCACCGAGTCGAGTTCTTGCTGTCTTAGGAGCAGTAGCAGCAGAATGAGGGAACAGACGCCTCCGTCGCGTAGTTACTTTGAACCGTGATTAGCTTAGCTTTGTTAGCTTAGCAGCTAGCTAGCTGAGAGAGAGGCAGTGAGACAGAGAGTAGGTGCTTTGTAAGTTTGATAAGACTACTAAATATGTCTGAGAAGGAATAAAGAAAGCTGTAAAACGATTAGAAGCACACAAATAGAAAGATAGTACTTAGCTTTTTCGTAGCAACGAGCCAACCATGGGCTCTCAACCAATTTTCTTCAATTCAAGGAAATAAAGAATATCTCTAATCCATCTTGTGTTGCATGGAGGTGCTGCAGCCTTCCAAATGAGCACAATGAGTCTTCTCGCTAACAAAGTAGTGAATTCTACCTAATTATTTTTGGATTTGCTGTGAGAAGATAACAGAGGGGCTACCCCAAGTAGTCCGCTTAGAGGATTCGGTTCAATCTTTTCGGCAATTAGGAAATAATTAAACATTTTAATCCAATACCTGTACAGGGATGGGCAGAGTCAAAACCATCTGTTCATCCGTTTTCTACCACTTGTCCCTCATAGCTATTAAATTAGCTGGAGACTGTTGACACCGACCCCATAATACGGATATTCCGTCATTCATCGTAGCCGGCCGGACCTTGGTATAATGAGTACGATGTACAAACGTTTATATTAGCTTGCATTGAATAAGGCTAGACTTAGACTTAGACTTCCTTTTTATTGTAATTCAAATTTGAACTTTACAGTACAGATAACAACAACATTATGTTGCATTAGCTCATGGTAGTGCAGCATAAAAGAGCAATGAGGTGCAGATATAAATAAATAGATTACTGTACAGATAAATATATTGCACTTTTTCATATGCATCCACGTTTATGGATGTATGTTACAAACCCCGTTTCCATATGAGTTGGGAAATTGTGTTAAATGTAAATATAAACGGAATACAATGATTTGCAAATCCTTTTCAACCCATATTCAATTGAATGCACTACAAAGACAAGATATTTGATGTTCAAACTCATAAACTTTATTTTTTTTTGCAAATAATAATTAACTTAGAATTTCATGGCTGCAACATGTGCCAAAGTAGTTGGGAAATGGCATGTTCACCACTGTGTTACATGGCCTTTCCTTTTAACAACACTCAGTAAACGTTTGGGAACTGAGGAGACACATTTTTTAAGCTTCTCAGGTGGAATTCTTTTCCATTCTTGCTTGATGTACAGCTTAAGTTGTTCAACAGTCCGGGGGTCTCCGTTGTGGTATTTTAGGCTTCATAATGCGCCACACATTTTCAATGGGAGACAGGTCTGGACTACAGGCAGGCCAGTCTAGTACCTGCACTCTTTTACTATGAAGCCATGTTGATGTAACACGTGGCTTGGCATTGTCTTGCTGAAATAAGCAGGGGCGTCCATGGTAACGTTGCTTTGATGGCAACATATGTTGCTCCAAAACCTGTATGTACCTTTCAGCATTAATGGCGCCTTCACAGATGTGTAAGTTACCCATGTCTTGGCCACTAATACACCCCCATACCATCACAGATGCTGGCTTTTCAACTTTGCGCTTATAACAATCCGGATGGTTCTTTTCCTCTTTGGTCCGGAGGACACGACGTCCACAGTTTCCAGAAACAATTTGAAATGTGGACTCGTCAGACCACAGAACACTTTTCCACTTTGTATCAGTCCACCTTAGATGAGCTCAGGCCCAGTGAAGCCGACGACGTTTCTGGGTGTTGTTGATAAACGGTTTTCGCCTTTCATAGGAGAGTTTTAACTTGAACTTACAGATGTAGCGACCAACTGTAGTTACTGACAGTGGGTTTCTGAAGTGTTCCTGAGCCCATGTGGTGATATCCTTTACACACTTATGTCGCTTGTTGATGCAGTACAGCCTGAGGGATCGAAGGTCACGGGCTTAGCTGCTTACGTGCAGTGATTTCTCCAGATTCTCTGAATCTTTTGATGATATTACGTACCGTAGATGGTGAAATAACTAAATTCCTTGCAATAGCTGGTTGAGAAAGGGTTTTCTTAAACTGTTCAACAATTTGCTCACGCATTTGTTGACAAAGTGGTGACCCTCGCCCCATCCATTTCATGGAATCTACTTTTATAGCCAATCATGGCACCCACCTGTTCCCAATTTGCCTGTTCACCTGTGGGATGTTCCAAATAAGTGTTTGATGAGCATTCCTTAACTTTATCAGTATTTATTGCCACCTTTCCCAACTTCTTTGTCACGTGTTGCTGGCATCAAATTCTAAAGTTAATGATTATTTGCAAAAAAAAAAAAGTTTATCAGTTTGAACATCAAATATGTTGTCTTTGTAGCATATTCAACTGAATGTGGGTTGAAAATGATTTGCAAATCATTGTATTCTGTTTATATTTACATCTAACACAATTTCCCAACTCATATGGAAACGGGGTTTGTATGTTGTCTTTATATTCCAGCAAGTTAATCCATTTTGGGGGGGAATTGAAGGGATTATTATGATGCGTTGAAGAGTCTTATGGCCTGAGGGAAGAAGCTGTTCTTCTACGGAGGTTGCGGAACCTCTTTCTTGAGTCCAGCAGTGAAAACAATCCTTGGTGGAGGTGGGAGGAGTCTATGCAGATTTTCTGAGCCCTGGTCAGGCAGCAACTTTTTGCGATCTCCTGGATAGGAGGATGAGGAGTCCTGATGATCTTTTCCGCTGTCCTCGCCACTCTCTGCAGAGACTTCCAGTCTGAGGCACTGCAGGTTCCAGTCCAGACAGAGATGCAGTTGGTCAGTAGGCTCTCTATAGTGCCTCTGTGGAATGGGGGGAGGGATCTGTGCTCTTTTCATCCGACGCAAAAAATGCATGCGCTGTTGAGCTCTTTTCACAGGAGCTCCGGTGTGTAGGGACCAGGTCATATTGTCAGTTATCTGCACACCCAGGAACTTGGTACTGCTTACGATCTCCACTGCTGTGCTGTTGATGAAGAGTGGAGCATGGCTGGACTGGTGCCTCCTGAAGTCGGCGATGATTTCCTTGGTCTTGTCAACGTTCAGGACCAGGTTGTTGGTTCTGCACCAGTCAACCAGATGTTTCACCTCCTCCCTGTAGTCCATGTCGTTGTTGTCATGGATGAGGCCCACTACTGTTGTGTTGTCCGCATACTTCACAATGTGATTAGTAGTAGACCTGGCGCAGCAGTCCTGGGTCATCAATGTCATCATCAATAAGGCTGTGTCGGGCCAAATAGAAGACTTATGAACTCAACTTAAAATCTCTGACCAGCTCTTCTAAGAAAGGGTCACTACTAAGTCACCCTGTTTTGAAAAATTCGGGAGGATATTCATATGGTCCCGGGGATTCACCATTTTGTAATGATGATGCTGGAACATTCAATTCCCCAACAGTAACTGGTCTCTATTATTCTACCGCAGCAGACTGATCAACCGAGGGGTTGGCAAAATAGTTACCAAGCTCAGGAGTTTAACATTGAGGAGATGAGTACAGGGGACCATGTAAATTTTTAAAGCGGCACAAAGTAATTTTTCAACCTTCATAAAACTTTTGGGATAATACATCGACTTACAACTAGTTGAATGGCACCTCTTTCATGGCCTGAGGGGGTCTGAATCGCTTTTGCTAGCACTTACTGACATTGAGGAGGGTGGCCACACAAAAAACTACAAATGTGCTAACTTGCTTTACAACATACGTTACTCTCCCTTTCCCCATCCGTTAAAAAGACGGAAGTCAATGCGACCGCCTACGTGTTGCCAGAAAACAAGAAGAAGAAGAACGCCTACGTGCAATTAACGCTATTATGGCCGAAGCTCTAAAACAGCCAAAGAAACGAAAAGTTTTGTCTGAGGAGACAAAAAAAAATAACTGAGCTTACCCGGATAAAAAGACAGTCCCTCTCTGACGTGAGCTCAAAGACGAGGGATTTCAGACCGATGATGCCTTGGCTGTGTTCCTGCTGGATTAGTAAGTGACTTTCGATACTCAAATCAAAATGATGAAGCCAATGTTAGCAATCAGAAATTTGTGTGGCAGCAATAAATAGCCGCCAGTGTGATAGTTTCACTACTACTTCCTTCAGACCTGCACCCACCCTGATACATTCTTGGTAGTAGCACAATGTAGTGGAATCCAAGATCATTTCTTGATAGTGTCTGCTGTTTAACATCAGTGTAGCCATTAAAGACGTAATATTCGTGCCAATATTACAGCGGGCATCATGCAAGTATGACGCTATATGCGTTAGTCATCATGGGAAATGTGGTCTTCTTCGCAGTGCCGCAGAGCCGAACAAAAATGGTGCATGTCAAAGCTCCAAGTTCATTATGAGATTTACAGACAAAAGTTAAAAGTGTTCAACCAGATGTTAAACATTAGAAGATAACATCACAAAGTATCTTGAACATCCATCCATCCAAATTGACCTCAATCGTATATTATTTAGAAAGATGTATACACCTGTGATTGTGTCATAATTCATTATTTAGATAGTTTTGAATTATTATGGTTCAAGTCCTATCTCGATCACAGGACATACTTTGTCGGAATTGGTAACTGTGTCTCTGACCAAACATCTATGATCTGTGGTGTTCCTCAATGCTCGATTCTGGGACTCCTATTGTTCCACTTGTACATGCTGCCACTAGGCCAGCTAATACGCAACTTCAATTGGTCCTACCACAACTATGCAGATGACACTCAGATATACCTGTCACTGATTTCAGGTGAACGTCGGCCTGTTGATTCACTTTGTCGCTGCATTGGACAGATCAGTGTGTGAATGCAAAAACATTTTCTTTAGCTAAATTCAGACCTAACTGAAATAATTGTCTGTGGCCCACAGAAGCAAAGAGAAACAATTGTTAGTCACCTCGAAACCCCCTACCTGAAACCTAATAATCAGGTTAGAAATCTCTGGGTAATAATAGACTAAGACTTGAACTTCAATAGTCACATTAAGTCAACATTATCATCAGCATTTTACCACCAAAAAAAAATCCAAGGAATAGTTTCAAAAATAGATTTAGATAGACTAATTCATGCCTTTGTCTCCAGCAGGATAGACTGCTATAATGGCCTTCTCACTGGGATCTGTAAATGAGCTGCAGCTCGAGTCCTGCGTAGAACCAGGAAATATGACCATATTAGTCCAACGCTTAGGCCACTGCACTGGCTTCCTGTTGCTCAGAGAATAGACATTAAAAAAGCTCCACTTGTGTAGAAGTTGTTTCATGGTTTTGTGCCAAAGTACATCTCTGACATGTTAGAGCCATATGAACCCTCTCGGGCTCTGAAAACCTCAGGGAGTGGTCTCCTGCCGGTGCCCAGAGTCAACAAGAAGCCTGGTGAAACTAAGTTTCGGTTTTGTGCTCCTGAAATCTGGAATAGTCCTCCTGAAGATGTGAGACAATCCTCAACATTGGCAATGTGCAAATCCTGGCTGAAAATACTTTTTTAAATTGTGCATTTACTGTAACTGAAATTATTTTATCTACACACTTTGATTTTAATTATAAATATGATTGTTTTTATCATGATTTCATTTTTATGATTTTAACTATAATTATGATTACTTTTATGATTATTTAAATGTTATTTTAGCCTTCGTAATTTTCTCTAAATCACTTTGAACTGCCTTGTGTACGAATTAGGCTCACTAAATAAACTTGTCTTGCCTACTAGCTTACAAATATAATTACAGCATGTAGACAATATGTTCAAGGATGTTTTTCAGAGTGCCCTGTAGTCAAAATAGATCAAATCTCCATTACCTGTATTGTTACCTGTAAACACTATCTGTTGATAGTGTTTATTTACACATCTGCGTCACATCTTTACACAGGGTGATTCATACGGACGTATTATTATAGCAAAATGATTTGCAAACGTGTATCTCAATCTGTCCGTGAATAATCCAGTTTGCATGCGTGTGTACTAATTTGTGTTTCTGTATATCAATCAGAGTGTGTGTATTCAGATCCGCGTACGTGTGTTTTACCAATACTTCCATAGTTTCAGGTCCTACAACGTACACCCTCGCGCATGTGACCGAGCCAGGGTTGATCAAGCTCTGACCTGCCTTCCAGCACGGATAAGCCTTTATTATCCAAAGCCTTTTTCTGTGGCTTCACTTGCAGATTGTATTGCCTTCTCCTTGGCTGCTTCTGTGACGCCCAGCCGAAAGAAGTTTCTGCGGAGTGACCAGCCTGCAAAGACTCTACAGCCGACTTTTATAGGCTTATAGAAAAAGTTTTAGAGCCTTTGCCCATGCCTCAAGCCTCCTCCACCACTTCATGGCACTGGGTGTGTTTCCTCTCATTTGCTTCCTCCACGCATTCTTCCCGGGGCACCATCAGTTACACCATGATCAGATTGTTCTGAAGCCTCAGACGTGATGATCATATCTGGCCGGAGTGATGTTATTGCAATTTGAGCTGGGAGGTTAAGTTGTTTTTCCACTTTAACTTACAACTGGCAGTTAAAAACTGTGTGAATTCGACATGTCCTTTTCAGGCATGTTTTAATTAGAAAAACTGAAAATGCACGATGTGATGTACCATATTTTAACTGGATGCATATTCCAAATAAACATACCATAACCGTAATCAAAGTACTTCTCCATCTTTAACTACAACAGTCACTTTATTGCTGATCTGTCTAGAGCTGATGTCATGCAGCAAACTTCTGTTATATGTGGGTCTCTATTTTATTGTTATATCTGAATCCGTGTATTTTATTGTACTGATTATGATGTTAAACACTGATTTGTGATTTTTATGTACAGTAGATCTTTATGTACATTACATGTGTTTTAATGGATTTTGTTGTATGTACCATTAACCTGCCAGGGACTACAAATGGAAATTAGCCTTTGGCTCCAATCCAGCACATTTACATAATGTTCATTAATGTGCATTACCCCATGTAACAAATAAAGATCATAATAGTGGACTGAATTTCATAGGTTTGTGTTTGGCGTGCACTGTTACTTTGAAAAAGAGAAGTTATTTGAATGCCATTTCATTTTGTTTATTCATACTTTTCTGAAAGTGTTTGAGTGCAATAAAAATGTCTAGTATGTTTAATGTCATTGCATTACTTTGCAATGGCATTTTTGTTTGTCAAACTAAATGTATTATTATACCATTGTTCCCCCTGTGTTTCAAAAACTATTGAAACTTTTCTAAATGCCATGTGCTGTGCAGCACAGCTGAGTTAGATCTCAAGATGCAGTCAGAGGTGAATTCAACTGTAATAATCTCTCATGACAATCATGTGTTTCTGGTAGTTTGTTATATTTTCTCTCCAGCGCTCTAGGCTGGAGAGAAAATACTTTTACAGAGCTGAAAATATTTTGTGGCGTACCTCAGGGATCAATACTTGGACCAAATTTTTTCAATCTTTATATAAACCACATTTTTAAAGCTACAAAGGACTTAACGTTTGTATTATTTGCAGATGATAAAACTGCATTTTGTTCAGGAGGGAACACACACAAGCTATTACAAATAATAACAGAAGAAATTAACAAATTAAAAAGATGGTTTGACGAAAACAGACTATCTTTGAATCTCAGTAAAACTTAAAATAATGCTATTTGGTAACACCAGAAGGGAAAGTAAAGCACAAATATGAATAGACGGAGTAGATATCGAAAGGGTAAAAGAAAACACATTTTTGTGTGTAATAATAGATGATAAAATGAACTGAAAATCTCATATAAAAAATATACAACATAAAGTAGCAAGAAATATTTCAATAATGAATAAAGCAAAACATGTTCTGGACCAAAAATCACTTCATATTCTTTTATTGGCAAATAATACAGTTATTGTGTAGAAATATGGGGAAATAACTACAAATGTGCACTTAATTCACTAACGGTGTTACAAAAAAGATCAATTAGAATAATACATAATGCTGGATATAGAGAACATACAAACACTTTATTTATTGAATCACAAATATTGAAATTCAACAACTTGGTGCATTTGCTAACAGCTAAAATTATGTATAAAACAAACTATAACCTGCTACCCAAGAATGTACAACAAGTCTTCTCAACAAAAGAGGAGAAATATAACCTTACAGGAAAATCTAATTTAAAACATTTGTATGCACGTACAACACTTAAAACATTTAGCATATCACTATGTAGAATTAAATTATGGAATGGATTAACCAAAGAAATCAAACAAAGCACCAATATAATTCAGTTTAAAAGACTGTTCAAACTACAAGTGTTCACAAAGTACACAGAAGAACAATTATGATGAACATCTGGAACCCTTTTTTTTTTTTTAAATAAAGATTATTTATGTATTTATTATATTTATTTACTTACTTACTTACTTACTGTAATGAAACAACCGGAAATATGTGATGCATTACATTGTATTGTATGAATGTTCAAAAATAAACTGAAAGTGAACTGAACTGAATTTAACCCTTATTTTCGTTTCTATGTCCTGTTTGACTCCTTTTTGGCTCCCTCACCCTTCCCTGGTTGGACACACCTGTTCTTGGTTGACAATTCGGATGCTTTATATGCCAGCCCTGTCTTCTAGATACACTCTATGCAGCATAGCATTTCCTGCTGCACTATATTTTGTTATTAAATACCTTTTACCTGCACTTTGCCCTCCATCTCTCCATACTGTGATCAAGACCAACACAACTGTGAAATGTTCCAAGCTCTGCTACACCGGAAAGTTCTTTCAATTAAAGCTGTACACAGAAATACACGAGCAAACTAAGGTGAAAGGTAAAAAAAGAACAATGCACCATTTGCACCAAATAAATATCAAACTGGACTCATGCAAGACTAAACTGGATGGCACCGGGAATGGCCAAAACTAGTCTAAGAAGGCAAACCAAGATAAGCAAACAAGCCGCGTAGCATGGAATATAAGTACGTGAAGGCAAATTTGGTATTGGTATGCTGAAGGCTGTAAACCCACACAAAGTGGTGGTAACAGATGGAGGCCTATAGGTTGACCAGCTGTCAGGTGTCCTAACGAGGATCTTTACCACCTCCCTGAAACAAGCGATGGTCCCATTCTGCCTTAAAGTCGCCACCATCGTTCCCGTCCCCCCAAAAAACACCATAAGCAGCCTCAATTATTACAGACCGGTTGCATCAACTTCTGTGGTCATGAAGTGCTTTGAGAAGGTTGTCCTCCCCTATTTCAAGTCCTGCCTCCTTCAAAACCTCGACTTCAACCTGCACCAATTTGCCTACAATGCAAATCGGTCAACAGTCTATGCCATCACCACTGTCCTTCACACTGCTGCACACTTGGAGACACAGGGGACCTATGTCATCATGCTCTTCGTGGACTTCAGCTTGGCCTTTACCACCCTCCTGCCGAGCATCCTGGTCAAGAAGATGACTCACCTGGACTTCCTACGACTCATCTGTAAGTGGATAAATATCCTCCTTACAGCCTGACCACAAACTGTGAGAGCTCGGTCATACGTCATCCACCCTGACGCTCAGCACAGGCACCCCCCAGGGTTGCATGCTGAGCCCTTTCCTGTACGCATTGTATATGTATATCAGTATGCATGACTCCCCTCCCTCCTGCCAATCTAACATCAGTATCAAATTCACTGACGACACCACGGTGGTGGACCTCATCTCCAACGGCGACAAGACAGCAGACAGGGAGGAGGCCCAGACACTCGAGGCGTGGTGCTCAGCGAATAACAAGGAGATGCTGATGGACCGGAGAAAGAAGAGCGGAGACTTCACTCCACTAGAGATGAACGGTGTCATCGTAGAGCAAGTAACATCCTTTAAGTTCCCTGGGTTCATGTGGCTAATGACCTAACATGTTCAACCAAACATGGCAGCAGTGGTCAGGAAAGCCCAGCAGAGACAGCATTTCTTGAGACTTAAAAAAAAAAGTAACATCAAGACAGCACTTCTGGGGTTTTTCTATCGCTGCCTGGTGGGAAGTCTCATGACCTACTGCATTATCGTGTGGTAAGCTGCCTGTACAGCCAAGCACAGGAAAGCCTTCCAGGGGGTCATCAAGTCAGCACATTGCAACAACATGCTGGGAAAACAGAGCCAGGAGGATCCTGTCTGACCCCTCACCTTGTGGCCGGAGTCTCTTCGAGGTACAGGGTCTCATTGAGACGGACAAATTGCCTCAAAAAATTGTTTTACCCATGGGTTATCAAGCTCTTGAACACCAGACAGAAGTCACTTAATTCCACAGATATCCCATTCATTCAAGTCATCCAGGGAGGAGTGGGGCGAGGGTTTATTTTTTTTACGATAGGGAAATGTTTGCATTTTATATTTTATTACAGCATTATTGGGCTGTTGTTGTTTATGCACGGGAGAGATTAGTCCATCATAATTTTGTTGATCACAATGCTGATCAATGACATTACAGACTATTCTATTCTTTATAACCTGAGTACAAACCAAAAGAGGAACTGCACTTTTATTTTGGAATTCTTATGTAAAACGAGGTGGCTAACAATGCAGCTAACGGGAGTACTATTTAGCGCCTATTAAGCCCTCTAAAAAAAAACATCCAAAAACCGCCAACAATATTCTATTTACATGTCATGACATGATTATTAACCAACTTATAGCAATATTGTTACTATAAATTTTGACGCAGACAAACTATTTTTAGCGGCGCTGTGACCACAGAGCTTATTATTATTATTATTAGCTTATGCTGCTTTGCTCATGTACTGAGCCGGTGAGCTGCTGCATTGCCTCTAAATTGGTAAAAGTTAATTCTAGATTATGAATTATGCATCTCTTTTGTATGGTAGAAGGTTTTAGCCAAAAAACAAGAAGTCGGTCAATTTTGACATTCAACTTAAACCTGGAGATGGTGAGAAAGACGCGAAAAAAACCTTTGTTTTTTTGTATTGTTTTTTTTTTTTTTACCTCCGGGTAGATTATGATTAATAATTAATGTAAACAGAAAGATTCGAACACTCCATCAGTCGGCATCCCAGTGAGAGCAGACATTGTACAGTATTTGATTAGGGTTTTGTTATGTTCATAGTTTGTATTTCTTGTATAGCACTTAACAATACTGATAGCTTAATCTGTTTAGCACACGGCTTCTAAAATTTGTAGCACATCCTCCGTATATTCAGGCTAAAAAAATAACGTTCTGGATCATATACTTTGCCCCAAAGTAGTCTTTGATGGCGCAAATTAAGTCTGTCACGATTAATAGTTTGGTTGTTGTTGTTGTTGAAGGGAAAAGCGAACATTGTAATGTGTCTGTGAAATCGATAAACCGCCGTGTGCTTAAACTGACCAAAATATGTAAATATTACATGCTATTATGAAATTGAATGTGCCTGTGACTACATTACATATGTGAAGTGAAGTGAAGTGAATTATATTTATATAGCGCTTTTCTCTAATGACTCAAAGCGCTTTTACAAACCCCGTTTCCATATGAGTTGGGAAATTGTGTTAGATGTTATAAAGTTAATGATTATTTGCAAAAAAAAAAAAGTTTTATCAGTTTGAACATCAAATATGTTGTCTTCAACTGAATATGGGTTGAAAATGATTTGCAAATCATTGTATTCCGTTTGTATTTACATCTAACACAATTTCCCAACTCACATGCAAACGGGGTTTGTACATAGTTAAACCCAATATACAGTATAAGTTACATTTAAACCAGTGTGGGTGGCACTGGGAGCAAGTGGGTAAAGTGTCTTGCTCAAGGACACATCGGCAGTGACTAGGATGGCGGAAGCGGAAATCGAACCTGCAACCCTCAAGTTGCTGGCACAGCCACTCTACCAACCGAGCTACGCCGCCCCATATATACGTAAGCATGTGTATAAAATGTTGATGGAGGTGTTTAGATGTGATAGACAGTGTTGGGTTAGTTACGGAAAACCAGTAACCAGTTACAGTTACTAGTTACTTTATTTCAAAAGTAACTCAGTTACGAACTCAGTTACTTACACCAAAAAGTAATGCGTTACTGTGAAAAGTAACTATTTAGTTACTTCTTTTTTTCTTCTTTTTTTTTTTTAAGGCTGCCATTAATGCCCTTTTAGCCTTCATTTCAGTACTGTTATTGCAGTGGAGAATAATACAATCTGTTGATCAACTTGACATGCATTTGCATCACTGAACTCAGAAAGCAATGTGGTCTACATACAACACACAAAGACAAAGATATGTTTCAAAGGGCCAATTTATTTCAGGCCAGAACAAATTGACAAAACTATTTTAAATAGCTGCAACATATTGGCACTTTAACTTTAACTTTATGTAGATGGGATCTCTGATCCAAGACACAACTTACATTTAACTAAAATGTTCTTTTCTTTGTGCTCGACAAAAGAAAAGTATTGAGAATGTCTCCATGTTAATAAACTAGACTTCTGGCTTTGCCATGGTGTCTTGCTACTTGTTATGAGAGTAGTGTGTGTGTGTGTGTGTGTGTGTGTGTGTGTGTGTGTGTGTGTGTGTGTGTGTGTGTGTGTGTGTGTGTGTGTGTGTGTGTGTGTGTGGCAATTTAAGATATGACAGCATGTGAGATGAGTGACGTCAGTGAGTGAGTGGGCGAGAGAGGTGAGGGAGCGGCAACAGTGAGTGCATACAGGTGCTCCAGCTTGGTGGATGGCTGCGTCCAATAAAGTCACAAAGTTGCAACAAACCGTCGGCCTCGTCATTCACCCTCAGCTGTAAAGACCCACTTCCGGGTAAAGTGAAGGTTGTTAGCCCCGAAGTACATAGGCCCTGGAGGAATGTCTCCCCTGCGCCCCTCAACTACGGTCTGGGAGCCCCCACCAGGCCCCCACCCTCACAAAGCACGCCTTTTCGTTTCCTTGTGACACAGAAGGACGACACCGCAGCGCTCCAATAAAACACACTCAGATCTTCTGTTTCTATCCGCTACTACATAAAAAATAACGTAAAATAACGCAGTAACGCATCATGTAGTAACGGTAACTGAGTTACTGAATATAAAAAAAAACGCGTTAGATTACTAGTTACCACCGAAAATAACGGCGTTACAGTAACGTGTTACAGTAACGCGTTTGGTGTTGGAGTGCCTTATAGGCGGAATAGAACGACTCCCATTGGCTCCAGTGTTAGCTGACTATTGCTAACGTTTATTCACGAGTTAAAGTGCATAAACAAAACACAGAAAAACATGTGTGCTTGTCTCACATAAAGATTGTGAATAATAGGAAAACATCCCAAAAAGGTCTGTTTCCTTTTAACACTAGAAGCAGATAAAGTTACTTTCTTAAAAAATATATACAAATAAAATGTTACCTATTTATTTATAAAGATCATTAGTTTGACCCTGCCCCAGACTTGTTCTATTTCCATTACTAATGAGAAAAATGCACTTAATTTTTCTTCTTCTCTTGCAATTAGGAATGTTACTTAAATAATGAAAATACCTTTCGCATGCCGATGGTTTAATTGTTTAACACTAGATGCTGTTAAAAAAAAAGTCCTTAAAGAAATCTAAAAATTATTAAATAGCATCACTTTGACCCTAAAAATAACTATTTATTTTGATATTACTATTGGGACATGAACATATTTTTACACATGTACAGTTGTTGAAATTGCAACTTAAAAAAAAAAAACGTAACCATATCAAGTTCATAAAGGGTTTTCTTGATCTCAACAGTTTAACCCTAAAACAGGCTATTTCTATTTCCATAGCTTAGAGTGGTCAACTTTTTTTTACCAAAACAAAACATACTTAAGCTATACTAATGTAAAATGTGAAACGTACAAAACAGGGCCAACCTTGATCAGATCTGACTCTGAAAGAAAAAGGACAAAGCATTCCGAGCGTTTGCATCTTATTTAGACTCGCCCTCTTCATGACACTCACAACCACATTTTCTACATGTTTGTCATTGTTCTTAGTGTACTTGTTCTTACCCATGCCTTCTTTTTTATGTACTGCAGAATGGCATCCTGACCACTGATCACACATCTCAAACCCAGAAAATAAATATCTTATGTTTTTTGCACAGCCACACGGCTCATTTTTAATATTTCTGCAAAAAAAAAAACACATAATTACTAAATTAAAAAAGTCAAATACATCAATAAATATTTGTCTATCATAGGATATCATCATTAATCTTTTTTTTTTTTTTAGTCAACTAATACTAATCAATTATGAACATTTTTATCACTAAAATAGAAGTGTTGCTTTGTGTGGTTAACTTTGTGCAAAAAAATATGTAAAAAAAAAAAAAAGGGCAGCACAGTGCAGCTTGTTAAGGAAGACACCAACACTTTTTATGAGACAAACATCACAAAACACACATTCAATTTCAACCTCGCCTCTGATTTTTGTCTCTGATAGCACAGAACACTTCACACTCTCTTGTAAGGAAGCTATGAATAATTTTTAGCTTTTGCTACTGTTGCATGTACAAAGCCCCCAAAATATATTTAAATTGTTAAAACATTGAAAAAAAAATGGTGATTTAAAAAAAAAAAAAAAAAAAGATGAATAAATGATGTAGTTTTTCAAATCTAATAACAACTTAACATTTAATTTAATGGAATGTAGCAGTCGCTTTAAGTTGAATAACATGTTAAACTCCTTAAACACTCATGACATTCACCTTCAGAAGCTGGTATGGGGCCAGCCAGTCACGATTACACCGCTGCAAACGCTAAGCCACGTCGGAGAGTTTTTTAAGGACTGTGCACGGCCCCATCTAGTGGCTCATCAGCTTGGGTGACAGCCTTCTCTTCTCTCCGGGCAGTAGACCCACACCTGCACGCTGCTGGCAAAGTCCTCATCTTTTCAGCAGATGTCGTAAGCCCTCTTCTGGCGGCCGCCGTTCTCATCCAGAGTCTGTCGGGCCACAAGGTGCATCCCCCACGGTCGGTCTTGTAGTTTGCCTTAGTAGTTCAGACTGGGTTCGCCATCCACCTTTGATTCAGGCGGAGGCCCAAACATCATATCACTAGGGGTCCACAACTCTCATCCGAACATGAGGACTGCCAGGGTTCACTAATTCATCGACTCTTGGATCGCCATTTGGTGTGCCGACAGGAACAGTGGAAGGAGCTGGCGACTGGTGAGGATGGCAAGAAGTGTAATCGATGTTTAGATTAATTGCAATTCAGACATGGACGATTACAAAATCGATTAGTAAACCTCAATAATCAATTTGTTTATTGTAAATAAAGTAATGCAGACAGTTGAAAAATGTGGTTGACTGCAGCGAGCCGCCTCACCAAGAGATCCGACCAGCTCCTTTATTTAGGGCACCTATGTTTCAATTTTGCACATATTTAATATGTGATGGGAATTAATTTAACTGTTTCTTTTTACAAATGCACTGTTTTTAAAAGTTGCAAATGATAAACGCCTATTTAGTGAAACGAAAAGGAATGTAAAACTGCATCATTATACATAAATTAAAGATGCATCAATAATCGATTTATAATCGAATCGTTGCTTCTGAAACGTAATCGTATCATGAGGTGCCCAAAGATTCCCACCTCTAGTGGCCAGGGTGCGGCTGATGCGTTCAACCAGACCGTTGCTTTACGGATGCAGCGGCGTCGTGCGGGTCTCCTTAAAGGGGAACATTATCACCAGACCTACGTAAGCGTCAATATATACCTTGATGTTGCAGAAAAAAGACCATATTTTTTTAACCGATTTCCGAACTCTAAATGGGTGAATTTTGGCGAATTAAACGCCTTTTCTATTATTCGCTCTCGGAGCGATGCATCGGGAAGCAATCCGCCATTTTCTCAAACACCGAGTCAAATCAGCTCTGTTATTTTCCGTTTTTTCGACTGTTTTCCGTACCTTGGAGACATCCTGCCTCGTCGGTGTGTTGTCGGAGGGTGTAACAACACGAACAGGGACGGATTCAAGTTGCACCAGTGGCCCAAAGATGCGAAAGTGGCAAGAAATTGGACGTTTGTTCCGCACACTTTACCGACGAAAGCTATGCTACGACAGAGATGGCAAGAATGTGTGGATATCCTGCGACACTCAAAGCAGATGCATTTCCAACGATAAAGTCAAAGAAATCTGCCGCCAGCCCCCCATTGAATCTGCCGGAGTGTGTGAGCAATTCAGGGACAAAGGACCTCGCTAGCACGGCAAGCAATGGCGGCAGTTTGTTCCCGCAGACGAGCGAGCTAAACCCTCTGGATGTCTTGGCTCACACCGTCCCTTATGCCACCGAAGATGATCAAGAGAAAAATATCGACCCTAGCTTCTCTGGCCTGCTGACATGAGGGTATGTCTACAGAATATATTAATTGATGAAAATTGGGCTGTCTGCACTCTCAAAGTGCATGTTGTTGCCAAATGTATTTCATATGCTATAAACTTAGTTCATAGTTGTTAGTTTCTTTTAATGCCAAACAAACACATACCAATCGTTGGTTAGAAGGCGATCGCCGAATTCGTCCTCGCTTTCTCCCGTGTCGCTGGCTGTCGTGTCGTTTTCGTCGGTTTCGCTTGCATACGGTTCAAACCGATATGGCTCAATAGCTTCAGTTTCTTCTTCAATTTTGTTTTCGCTACCTGCCTCCACACTACAACCATCCGTTTCAATACATGCGTAATCTGTTGAATCGCTTAAGCCGCTGAAATCCGAGTCTGAATCCGAGCTAATGTCGCTATAGCTTGCTGTTCTATGCGCCATGTTTGTTTGTGTTGGCATCACTATGTGACGTCACAGGAAAATGGACGGGTGTATATAACGATGGTTAAAATCAGGCACTTTGAAGCTTTTTTTGGGATATTGCGTGATGGGTAAAATTTTGAAAAAAACTTCGAAAAATAAAATAAGCCACTGGGAACTGATTTTTAATGGTTTTAACCCTTCTGTGATAATGTTCCCCTTTAAACCCCAGGCGCTGGCAGACCTCAGCAAAGACTTGCGCATCAAAGTTCCGGCCCTGGTCGCTGTGGAACTCTTCTGGTGCACCAAACCTGAAGAACATCTCGTTGATCACGTGTTCAGCGGTGGTGGTGGCACTACGGTCAAGGAGGGCGTAGGCTTCAGGCCACTTCATGATGTAGTCCATTGCCACCGGGACAGAGCGGTCCTTCGTTCATGTTCTAGTTTGTGTCTGCAGCAGAAAATACATCTCTTAGGGTATAAAACATCTTCATGTGTACCAGCCTTAAGTTGCATGACGGTAATTCAGATTCCCAATTTAAGAGATTACTTTTCTCGCTATTATTAACGATGGTTTTATTGCGTTATAGGTATAATATTTATTTGCATGACTGAAGTTCCAAGTGCATGCTTTTGACTGACTCAATACTACATCTCTAAAGTAGCGCAAACAAAATTGTGTAGTTCAAACTGCACAACCTATTTTAAACACTTCAATTTTAAGTTCTAATAGTTAGCCTCTAAACAGCACATAACCTTGTAAATGTTAGTTATAGAGTGTATTTAGATTCCGCATCGGTAAATAGGATTGCAGAGAATCTTCGATGCATGGACATTGCAGAGGCGGACTGGCCTTTGGGTGGACCGGGAATTTTCCCAGTGGACCGATCTATATAATGAACCGATGGACCGCCGTTTATTTATCTACTACTTTTTTCTGCACTTTACCTTGGTTATTTACAGTCTTTGCCAGCCAGAAGACATGCCAATGGCCTGAAGTCAATTGTAAAACAAAGGGGAGCAACAGCATAAAAAAAGTTACTGTAACTTCTTTAATACCAATGTTAAGGAAGTGACTTATTTATTAAATTACATGAATTTTATGCTTGGAATTTGCGCTTAAGGTTTTTTTTACATGATTGAATTTGCGATTATTTCTCTTATTTGTATTATTCTCCCATGCAGCCTGCAGACACACCCACCTTGCTTAAAGGGGAACTGCACATTTTTGGAATTTCGCACCCATTATGAAAGTCATAATGACGAATGCATTTGTTTTTTTATGTATTCTAAATATTAAATAAATGTAAATAAAAGTCTGCTTACAGCGGAGCCAAAAGGAGCTCCAATATTTTGCCCGTATAATTCAATGAATAACCATTCAAAAAGTGCCAAAAATACTAAATTTATATTTTGTGACTTGAATATTAACCAAGTATTAGTGATATTGTTATCATAAGCACTAACGCAGACAAACTATTTATAGCGGCGACTGTGATCACTTCAGTGTGTCCCTATGTTTACATCATCGAGTGGTCTGCTGCTTCCCTGCTCCCTGCAAGTTTGTTGTAGATCATTAGTCATGCATATCACCTGAAAAGTAGATGGCTGAGAATATAATCTGAAAAGTTGGGACACTTTGACTGCCATTTAGGATCTGGAACTGGCGAGAATGAGCCCCGCTCCGTTTCTTCATAAGGATTATGAAGCATTCTTTACCTAAATGGTGTTAAGATCCGCTGCCTGGATCATAGTCTGTTTACGTTTTCGAGTCATTTGTGTTCTCAGCACCTTTTGAGTTTGTGTGTCTCAGTTGCCATGACGGCAGATTACATTCACCTGCCTCTGGTTAGTGTTCGGGACGCGCACCTGTTGCCCGGGCACTAATCAGAGAGCTATTTAGTCTATGCCCTGGCCTCACTCGGTCTGGCACCCTAATTTGCTTTATGCAACAGTCGACGACAATTTTGATTCCTGCTAGCTTCCATGTTAGACTCTTTTGCTTGCTAGCTCCCACGCTAGCCCCTTTGGTTTTTGCCTTCTGTGCTATGAGCACGTTTTTCTTTGTTCCCGTCTGATTTATTGCTAAAATAAATCATTTCCTACCTGCACGTTGTGTCCGAAGTCCGTTTGCATCCTGGGAGAACGAACCACGCATCACCATGCGACCCGGTCGTCACAATAGGAAGCCAGCAACAAGAAGTTCTCTCGCAGCGGGAGTGGAGGAAGTGGATGAAAGTGCGTGGATGGTGCTCCGAGCTATGGAAGCAGAGACGCTCCGCTGTTCTCCAGAGGACAATATGATGTGGGGACCTGGAGGTGTTTTAGTCCCGATCGACTGGCCTGGGGACGTCCGCTCACAGCCACATCAGACGCGTCAGCGAAGACGGAAGTCACACAAGAAGGCTTCGGCTCGCGACAGAGACGCGCCAATCCCGCAATTTTTCCCTCCGGAACACAGCAAGCTACAAGCAGCCCAGGCTTCCCCTCCTCAGATGTTTGGTAACCCAATCGACCACTTCGCCAAACATTTCTCCGACTGGGCACCTGGACAGCGGCAACAATGACGTCATTCCATTAGCGCCCCCTGATGACGTCACTCCGCCCACTTCTGATGACGTCAGAGACCAAGATTTTTTTTTCTATCTTCTGCTTCTTTTTGTCAGCCGTCTTCTAAGGACCTTAATTCCAAAATAAAACATTGCCAAGACATTTTTTTACAGACCCGCTCACCAGGTTTGTCCTTGTCCTCCAGGACTCAAGCTCCACCTCCAGTGACTTTGGCTCCGCCTCCAGTGACTATTGCTCCGCCCACTGCACATGCATTTTTCCCCTGTGCTCTCACCCAGTCTCATGTGGGGGGTTTGAATAGACATTTTGGACAATTTAAAGGGGAGGAGTATACTCCCCTCCTGACCTCCCTCCACCCACCCCTAAAGACTGTTCCAGACCGCAAGGAGCGCGTCTGGTATCCGCTTCTTGAGGGGGGGGGGGGAGCTGCGCTAGTGGGTTGGCACAGCTGCGCCCAGCCAGGCAGCAACCTCCGGCCCGGCCACCACCACCAGTCCTTCGGCATGCCAAGCCGCAACCCCCAGCCAGGCCACCTCCGCTTAACTGTTGACTCAGATTGAAGGGTGCAGGGTTCGAATCCCATTGTCGTTGGTGTTTTTGTTCCAACTCCATCATACTTTACCGAGCCAGGAATCCTCTAATACATTTCTGCATGGAACAACATACTCTCTTGCCAAAACCCAGGATAGCTCAGTCGTTAAGACTGTTGACTAGGAAAGTAGGGTGCTGGGTTTGAATCCCACTCTGGTTGAGAGTAATTTGTTCCACCTCTATCATACTTTACGGAGTCAGGAGTGCTCCATTACAATTGTGTTTGGAACAAAATGTTCTCTTCAAAAGACCCAGGATAGCCCAGTGGTTAAGATTTTTGACTTGAAATGAAAGGTACTGGCTTTGAACCCCACTCTGGTGGACAGTATTTTGTTCCACCTCCATCATACTTTACTCAGCAAGGTGTCCTTGATTACATTTGTCTTTGGGGCCAGAAATCTCCCTTTAAGAAGACAAAGCATAGCTGGGTGGTTAAAGCAGCTAGCTCCCAATCAAAGGGGACTGAGTTCAAATCCCAGTCAGGTCGATCGGTAACTAGTAAAGCTCCAGTGGGAGGAGTTCATGTTTTATATCATAGTTTACTGAGACAGGTTCTCAATTAAATATGTCATTGGGGCTCGAAATCTTACCTTAAGAAGACCAAGGATAGCTGAATGGTTAAACAGCTAGCTCCCAATGAAAGGGTTCTGGGTTCAATCCAAGGCAGGTCGATCGACTTGCCAAGCCAAAGTATGCAGGAGTGGGGACGCTGGACAATGTGGGGGTGTTTCACCTCCCCCACACAGGGTAAAGCTAAGTGGTAGCTGGTTAATTAACTTATAGTTAAAAAGGTAAGCATGGGTAATAACAACAAATAGTCTATAGTCAAGGGTAACCTCGGGGGTTAGCTCCTCCTGTGTGCCGAGGCTAAAGTTGGTAAGTGTACCATCGTAATTCCTAGGCTGGGATGGGTGGGAATAGGAACATGAATAATTAATCATTGTGGGCATTGACCAGAGGTGTGGACTCGAGTCACATGACTTGGACTCGAGTCAGACTCGAGTCATGAATTTGATGACTTTAGACTCGACTTGACAAAATGTAAAAAGACTTGCAACTCGACTTAGACTTTAACATCAATGACTTGTGACTTCACTTGGACTTGAGCCTTTTGAATTGACATGACTTGACATGACTTGCTACTTTCCCCAAAACCCAAAGATGAAAAAGTTATTCGGGAGCGCTGCGTATTTTTCATTGTGTACTTGTCTATCAGCGTTGCGTGTGTCAGCTGGTGTGGTCTCAGTACAACAGCCAATCAAATTAGATCTACTTTGTTTTCATCACACAGCATTCATCCAATCAAATTGCAGGACAACCAACGAAGAAGACATGTCCAAACCACACGCCAGTGAACAAAAAATGATACCTAAAATAATTTTGTTTGGGTATAAAAATTACGAGGTGGTCAACACAAAACGGTTTGCAGTATGCAACACATGCGGTTCGAAAATTACTGATGGAGAGGCAACAACTTCCAACTTCGTCCGGTATTTGAAGTTGCACAAAGAACGGTAAGTTTTGAATGTAAGATAACGTTTATTGGCTAAGTAACGTGACTTTTATTTGCTGTGTAGTTAAATCAGTGAGGCTGTAAACTCACTGCTAACGTTATAACGTTATTGCAAACACGGGAATCTGTTGCAGTTCACTACCTATTCATACTTTTTGTTCAGTGATTTTTTTTAAGCAGGGTTACGTTAGTCAATATATCACACGTAACGTTAGACGGCGGTCAGCAGCACCGCGTATTTTAGCCACCTAAAAAAAGACAAAAATAGTAAAATAAAGGTCAGTTAAAATGTATACTATATTATGAATATGTGTACCGTTTTAGCTAGCTTTCTGACATACTGTTGGTTGTTTACCTCAGTGGTCCCCAACCACCGGGCCGCGGCCCGGTACTGGTCCGTGGATCGATTGGTATCGGGCCGCACAAGAAATAATTTTTTTTTCTTTTCTTTTTTTAATTAAATCAACATAAAAAACACAAGATACACTTACAAGTAGTGCACCAACCCAAAACAACTCTCTCCCCCCTTTTGTTCTGGGCATTGAACATGAAGACTCTTCCTTCACTGTTCCGAGTGGCCATGAGAGTCTTGGCAGTGCCTGCCTCCAGTGCTCCAGTGGAGCGAGTTTTCAGCCATGGTGGCATCATACTACGCCCCCATCGTGCACAAATGACTGACAGACTCTTGGCTAATTTGGTCTTTTGCAAATGCAATGCAGCATAGGGCCCTGACATATAAAAAGTACAACTTTTTTGTTATGTTCACGTATATGTCATGTTTTTTCAATGTTAACACTTTTGTACAAATAAGTACATTTGCACTTTATTTTTCAATGTGTTTGTTCTGTAAAGGAATGAGTTAATGTTTAAAATGACTGGTTAATAGTGCTATTATAAAGTGCAATGTCAGCACAATTTTCTTTCCTGCAATTTAAAATGCCTTGTTTTAATAAATAAATACAGCGTTTGAAAAGCATACACAATCTGTGTTAATATATTAGTCTGTGGTTAAAAGGACTTGAAAGGACTCGAAACTCAAAATGCAGGACTTAGGACTTGACTTGAGACTTTCCAGTCTTGACTTTGGACTTGACTCGGGGCTTGCCTGTCTTGACTCGGGACTTGACTCGGACTTGAGTGCAAAGACTTGAGACTTACTTGTGACTTGCAAAACAATGACTTGGTCCCACCTCTGGCATTGACCAATCAGCTCTACTGGTCTGATGGACAATTCAGTAATTGGTTAATAAAAAAAATACTAATAAAACAAATTGGAATTGGTTACTTTAAACAAATTGGAATAATTGGTTACTTCTGGATATTGGTTTAAAAATTGGTAGTTATTAACATCTTGTTTTCAATGATTAATTATTCATGTTCCTATTTCAACTGATCCCAACCTAGGAATTACGATGGTACTCTTAACAACTTTAGCCTCGGCACACAGGAGGAGCTAACCCCCGAGGTTACCCTTGACTTTTGGATTATGGTCTATATGTTATTATTACCCATACTTACCTTTTTAACTATAAGTTAATTAACCAGATGAAACACCCCCACATTGTCCAGCTTCCCCACTCCTGCATACTTTGGCTTGGCAAGCCAATCGACCTGACTTGGATTGAACCCAGTGCTCTTTGATTGGGAGTTAGCTGTTTTACCATTCAGCTATCCTTGGTCTTCTTGAGACAAGATTTTGGGCCCCAATGACATATTTAATTGAGAACCTGTTTCAGTAAACTATGATATAAAACATTAACCTCGCCAGCTGGAGCGTCCTAGTTATCACTCAACATGACTGGGATTTGATCCCAATCCCCTTTGATTGGGAGATAGCTGCTTTAAGCACTCAGCTATTCTTGGTCTTCTTGAGTCAAGATTCCAGGCCCAAATGACATATTTAATTGAGAACCTGTCTCAGTAAATCATGATATAAAGCATTAACTCCTCCGGCTGTAGCTTTCCTAGTTACCACTGAACCTGACTGGGATTTGAACCCAATGCCAAGAACATATCTAAAACTACATGGTTCGAGTTAAATATTTTAACCCCGTACTACTGAGTGAGTTGCAGCAGTCTTAACCATTGTGCTATGCTGGGTCTTGTTGAGGCAGGATTTTTCATAATATACAAATGCAGTCAGCAAACTATGATAGAGGTGAAACAAAAAACTACCTCTTCCAAGTTATGGATTTGAACCCAGTAGTACTGACTAAGCAGCAGTAGCCTTAACCATTGAGATATCCTAGGTCTTGTAGAGACCATATTTTTCATAATATACAAACGCAATCAGTAAACTATGATAGAGGTGAAACAAAAAACTAGTTCTTCCAAGTAATAGATTTGAACCCAGTAGTACTGATTGAGGGGCAGTAGTTTTAACCATTAAGCTATCCTTGGTCTTGTTGTAAGGGGAGTCTGGCTCATTCACTAATGTAATCGTGACACCTGTTGTAGTAAACTACAATTGAGGTGAAACAGAATTTTGAACTTAAGTAACATATAAAACCAACAGGGAATTGAAGCAGGTACCCCTGTATTGGGAGCCCACAGTGTTGACGATTGAGCTACCCATTCACTGCTGCTTAGCAGCATGTGAATAGGTGCTTGCATTGCAGCAGGCCCCTAATAATGATAAATAAACACCATTATATGGGGACTTTTCAGCACAGGATAAATTACTGTTTTAACAGAAACCACAGTGGCACAATGACAACCTGGCCAAAGGAGCAAACATTTGTCTCACAAAAAGACATTAAAGGGGAACTGCACTTTGTTGGAATTTTGCCTATTGTTCACAATCATTATGAAAGACATGACAACTTATATATTTTTTAATGCATTCTAACTTGTAAATCAAATTCAGCTTACAGCAGAGCCAATGGGAGGTCCGCCATTCTGTACATCAGCCGGGCCGAGCGCCGACCGTCTCGCTTGATGTCGTCCACCAGAAAGCCGAACACACCCTCGTCCTCCTCGCCTCGTTGGTAAACGCCGCTGGACGTCAGCAGACAGAAGTAGTGCACAGACATGTTGTGCTCCTGTACACTGATTTTGTCCCCAAACAAGGTGGGGGTCATTATCTGAGCTTCTGCACAGGACACAACACTCATCCTCCATTTTGCCGCCAGTCACTCCCTGCAAGTGTCAAACTTTCTTCATGACGTTCAAAGAATGCGCAGCCTGCCATGTCAATGGTTACATTTGTCCCATAAATGATATCAGATGCCGGGGGTCTTTGATATTCGGGGTGCATGTCACTTTGCAGTTCTTTTTAAAATATAATTTTAAAAATATATTTCATATAATTTTTTTTTTAACTTACAATTACTTAAATGTTAAGTTTTTCGTATTTGTATTTTAACCACTTGTTAAAATACAAATACGCCCTGTCCGCCCTGAGATCGGTAGGTTGTGAGTTCAAACCCCGGCCAAGTCATACCAAAGACTATAAAAATGGGACCCATTACCTCCCTGCTTGGCACTCAGCATCAACAGTTGGAATTGGGGGTTAAATCACCAAAATGATTCCCGGGCGTGGCACCGCTGCTGCCCACTGCTCCCCTCACCTCCCAGGGGGTGAACAAGGGGATGGGTCAAATGCAGCGGACAAATTTCACCACACCTAGTGTGTGAGTGACAATCATTGGTACTTTAACTTTAGTACTAAAAAGATATTGTTGACCACAATTAATACAAAATATAAATCCATCCATCCATTTTGTACCGCTTGTCCCTTAAAGTAAAACATTTACGTACATAAGTACAAATACTGTAGATATATATTTTCTAAATACATTAAAAAGGGAAAATAAAAAAATGCTAAATAATGTGATGTGGGGTGTGGTGCAGTGCCCTGGGGCACTGACTTCATAGAAGCGCAATAAATTAAGTACAAGGCTTTTATCTTTCCATATGTATCCTTCAAGATAGTAAAAACCAACACAAGGCGTGTCGATCAATAATCTGGGTGGGTGGGTTGTCACACAAGAATCGCTCCCCTGTTGGTATTTATGTGTGCACCTCCCTAAAAATGCCCCTGCGGAACTAATTAGCATGCCCCCTTCTTGTTCCTGCGTCCATCATGCGCACGCTTCTTGAAAAACTAGATTAAAATCCCTTCATCATTAAGATTAACATTATTTTTCCAACTAAAGGGACACTGTCGACACATCGTACGTCGTAATGACCGAGCTAGAGGAGCAGCGGATGGTCTCTCCGGACACACCGGTGAATGATGACTCTCCGGCGGGGAGAGCAGTGTCCCTGGCCCGCCTACTGCACTACGAATGTAGCCGTCTACTGCAGCTATACGTGAGTTAGCAAAACCTCTTTATTCTATTTTTAAATTTAAGCTTACTTTATTTACTGCAACCGTTTTGTTTATTTGCTGTCTTACAATATACTGTAGCTATTCATTTAAAATGATTATTACTGTGTTTTACAGTGATGTATAATGAACCATCATAGAGGTGCTGCTTAAATCCCGACATTCAAGTAGAAATATAATGGCTATATGTATTCAATTGCTGAAATAGATACGTGATTTAATTATGTAGGCTTTAACGGGATGCAGTAAACTTGAATCAACCAGCAATTTGTCAATAAATAATAATAATTATCAAATTTAAAGAGACAATGGTTAAAAAGCCTCTCATTTTAAAAAATAAAATATGAATGTTTATTTAAATGACGGAATTTCGTGTTGAAAAAGTCTCTAACCATTGATTGTATCTCCTGAGAAATTATAATGATAATTCAGAATCCATCCATCCATCCAGGTCAAGGTAACTAACGATTTTTCTATGATCAATACATTTACAGAAATTAATATAACATATACTTTAATAATTACATGTACATATATGTATTTATATGTTTTAAATTGGGATTATTCGATTGTAGCTGAGATAGGCTCCAGCGCCCCCCGCGACCCCGAAGGGAATAAGCGGTAGAAAATGGATGGATGAAGGGACGGCGTGGCGCAGTGGAAGAATGGCCGTGTGCGACCCGAGGGTCCCTGGTTCAATCCCCACCTAGTACCAACCTCGTCCTGAGCAAGACACTTCACCCTTGCTCCTGATGGGTGCTGGTTAGTGCCTTGCATGGCAGCTCCCTCCATCAGTGTGTGAATGTGTGTGTGAATGGGTAAATGTGGAAGTAGTGTCAAAGTGCTTTGAGTACCTTGAAGGTAGAAAAGCGCTATACAAGTACAACCCATTTATCATTTATTTATAAAGGTTTGGATTTTTCATGGCCATTCACTGGCATCCTTGTGCCTCATGTCAAAAAGATCTGTAACCAATGATAATGATAATAACATTAGTAGTGACACTAATAATGATGATTACTGAAGAGGAAATAATTTTTAGTTTCAAATAAGTATAATATTTGTTTTTAAATATTAACATATTTCAATATTTAAAAAAAAAAATTACCTAAAGTAGGAGTGCCCAAAATTTTGCCCATCAAGCGGTTTGATTTGGCCCGCCAAAGAGTGACTTCCCAAATGTTCCGGTAATACATGTTCATACTGACCTTTTAAGCTCACTAGTGGTTCCCCTGATCCGATATTGATAACACATAACGGTCAATCAGATTATATCGGCTTGCATCTAAACTTTCCAATATTTGTTTTACTACAAGCTGTGCATGTTTACTTGTGTAAAGCTGGACAGCCAATTAACATCAAAATGTCCTCCAATAAGCACAAGGTTGGTGTTTTCTTGTATTTTAGTGAAATAATTTACAAAACGTAAACATGGTAGGCTATAGGCTACTGGGGATAGCCAATACACAACAGCTTAGCACACAAGCTAGACATATGAAATGCCCTTCATCGAACAATATTGCAGTCGAAAACAGCACATTCGTCAATACAAAACAAGGATTAAATAATTATAGTTGCATGTTAGATAAAAAGTATCCAGTAACAAACATATTTTGTGTATATATATATATATATATATATATATATATATATATATATATATATATATATATATATATATATATATATATATATATATCTTTTTTTAAATAAAATAAAAATAATATATACCCATTTTCTACCGTTTGTCCCTCTCGGGGCCTCGGGGGTATTTATTATTATTAATAATAATAATAGTAATAATAATGGATTAGATTTATACTGTATTGCGCTTTTCTATCGACTATACACTCAAAGTGCTCACAGAGAAGTGAGAACCCATTATTCATTCACTCCACATTCAGACATTATATATACGTTGCATATATATAGTATGTATGTACAGTGTGTATATATACATGTATGTATTTATACACACAAGTGTATGTATATACACACATGTGTATATATATTTGCACTCATATGTGTATGTGTGTATATGTATATATATATATATATATATATATATATACAGGTAAAAGCCAGTAAATTAGAATATTTTGAAAAACTTGATTTATTTCAGTAATTGCATTCAAAAGGTGTAACTTGTACATTATATTTATTCATTGCACACAGACTGATGCATTCAAATGTTTATTTCATTTAATTTTGATGATTTGAAGTGGCAACAAATGAAAATCCAAAATTCCGTGTGTCACAAAATTAGAATATTACTTAAGGCTAATACAAAAAAGGGATTTTTAGAAATGTTGGCCAACTGAAAAGTATGAAAATGAAAAATATGAGCATGTACAATACTCAATACTTGGTTGGAGCTCCTTTTGCCTCAATTACTGCGTTAATGCGGCGTGGCATGGAGTCGATGAGTTTCTGGCACTGCTCAGGTGTTATGAGAGCCCAGGTTGCTCTGATAGTGGCCTTCAACTCTTCTGCGTTTTTGGGTCTGGCATTCTGCATCTTCCTTTTCACAATACCCCACAGATTTTCTATGGGGCTAAGGTCAGGGGAGTTGGCGGGCCAATTTAGAACAGAAATACCATGGTCCGTAAACCAGGCACGGGTAGATTTTGCGCTGTGTGCAGGCGCCAAGTCCTGTTGGAACTTGAAATCTCCATCTCCATAGAGCAGGTCAGCAGCAGGAAGCATGAAGTGCTCTAAAACTTGCTGGTAGACGGCTGCGTTGACCCTGGATCTCAGGAAACAGAGTGGACCGACACCAGCAGATGACATGGCACCCCAAACTATCACCCAACCATGCAAATTTTGCATTTCCTTTGGAAATCGAGGTCCCAGAGTCTGGAGGAAGACAGGAGAGGCACAGGATCCACGTTGCCTGAAGTCTAGTGTAAAGTTTCCACCATCAGTGATGGTTTGGGGTGCCATGTCATCTGCTGGTGTCGGTCCACTCTGTTTCCTGAGATCCAGGGTCAACGCAGCCGTCTACCAGCAAGTTTTAGAGCACTTCATGCTTCCTGCTGCTGACCTGCTCTATGGAGATGGAGATTTCAAGTTCCAACAGGACTTGGCGCCTGCACACAGCGCAAAATCTACCCGTGCCTGTTTTACGGACCATGGTATTTCTGTTCTAAATTGGCCCGCCAACTCCCCTGACCTTAGCCCCATAGAAAATCTGTGGGGTATTGTGAAAAGGAAGATGCAGAATGCCAGACCCAAAAACGCAGAAGAGTTGAAGGCCACTATCAGAGCAACCTGGGCTCTCATAACACCTGAGCAGTGCCAGAAACTCATCGACTCCATGCCACGCCGCATTAACGCAGTAATTGAGGCAAAAGGAGCTCCAACCAAGTATTGAGTATTGTACATGCTCATATTTTTCATTTTCATACTTTTCAGTTGGCCAACATTTCTAAAAATCCCTTTTTTGTATTAGCCTTAAGTAATATTCTAATTTTGTGACACACAGAATTTTGGATTTTCATTTGTTGCCACTTCAAATCATCAAAATTAAATGAAATAAACATTTGAATGCATCAGTCTGTGTGCAATGAATAAATATAATGTACAAGTTACACCTTTTGAATGCAATTACTGAAATAAATCAAGTTTTTCAAAATATTCTAATTTACTGGCTTTTACCTGTATATATACACACACACACACACACACGTGTGTATATACATGTGTGTATATATACACATATGTATATATACACATATGTATATATTTATATATGTATGTATATATCAGTGACGTGCGGTGAGGTTCATGACTGGTGAGGCACTGACTTCATCACAGTCAGATTTACAAACATATGAACCCTAAAGAGTATCTTATTCACCATTTGATTGGCAGCAGTTAACGGGTTATGTTTAAAAGCTCATACCAGCATTCTTCCCTGCTTGGCACTCAGCATCAAGGGTTGGAATTGGGGGTTAAATCACCAACAATGATTCCCGGGCGCGGCACCGCTGCTGCCCACTGCTCCCCTCACTTCCCAGGGGGTAAGCAAGAGGATGGGTCAAATGCAGAGGACAAATTTCACCACACCTAGTGTGTGTGTGACAATCATTGGTACTTTAACTTAACTTTAACTTTACACATACAAACTGTAGCACACAAAAAAGCACATTTAATAAAAAAAAACGTTATTATGGTCTTACCTTTACTTATAAGTGCGGGAACAGTGGTGTTCGTGTTGGAGGAGTTGTGAATGAATGAAATATGAAATCCGTGCTGCAGTCTGCAGGTGTACCTAATGTTGTGTCCCTGCAGTCGTTCACGGCTCCTCCGGCGCGAGCAATGTTGTTTTTGCACTTTTTGGCTTCTTCTTAAGTGACTTTTTTTGTGTGGATTCAGTCTTGCACGTGGAGGGTTTGGGTGTGGGCTTTGGTTGGTGTGGCGTTCCCGTCGGGGGGTGCAGTCTGCGGCGGGGGGTGCATTAACCGGCACCAGGAGGCGGGGTTACGCGAGCCTCACACAGTGCGTCTTCGCAGCAGTTTTATGATTGCTCAGCACAAGAAATACGTTACACACATACAGTTGTTGACAAAATACACTGTACATTATATACCTCAGCTAACTAAACTATGGAAATGTATAATATAATTCATATAGCAATACGGTCTCACTGCACATCAGGCCAGCAGTTAGCCAAGTCCGCAATCCATGGTGAGGCACAATTGAGTGACGTGCCTCAACTGGCTGCTGATCACTGCACCGTCTCTTCTCAGTATTTGAACGGCAAATGTGAAAATTCAGCGATTTTGAATAAAAATAATCTAAAACTGGTGAAGTTAAATGGAAAATAACTTTATAGTATAATCACTGGATACATATAACAATTTAATTTTTTTTTTTTCTTTTTACATTTTTTTTCTTTCCATGATGGCAGGTGAGGCCTTGCCTCACCTGCCTCTAGTGACCGCACGTCACTGGTATATATATATGTATGTGTATGTATATATGCTTATGTACTGTACATGTATGTTTGTATATGTATATATGTACAGTATATGTGTATATATACATATATGTGTGTGTATGTATATATGTATTTATATGTGTATATATCTACATATGTTTGTGTATGTATATATGTATATACTGTGTATATATATATATATATATATATATTACACATGTATGTGTGTATTTGTTGTGTATGTGTATGTATGTGTACTGTATGCACATTTATATGCCACTTATTAAATTATTGTATACTATTATCAAAGAGATGCATGTTTCATGGTCGCTGGTATACTTAATGAAGAGTCCCGTGCACTCTTTGTAAAGACATAGACTGTAATCAGACTAAAAGCCCGGCCCCTGCCCCATCCACTACCACCCATTTCCACGCAAGACGCCGCTCCCCACCACCAGTGCTTTAACCTCTGAAGACATCAAAATTGATTGTGGTATTTTTGTTCTTCCGTGTCTTTTCCCAAATCAATATAATGTTCAAAGCCAAGTGTGGGCGGCGGGTGGCTGCCTTGCCTTTCAGACAGAAAAGGAGCCCTTCCTGATGGATCACACCCCCGAGGGCGGCCGCATGGTGTCCCTTTCCTCGAGTGCCGCTGGGGTGGACGAGGAGCCCGATGGCCCCGAGGTGCGAGTGCAGCTGCTGCATGGCGCCCTGCGGCAGTGCCTGGGCCTGCTACACTGCGTAATCACCAGAGAGGAAGAGGAGTGGGGGCAGCTGGAGGGCGACTACGAGACCTTGCGCAAAAACGTGCAAAAACGACTGGAGCATTTACTCTACACCACCAAAGACCTGGTGGAAACGGAGGACACCAAACTGGAAGTCACCCCTGACATCCAGTGTAATGAGGTAGTCTTTTCGTAACATTTGATACCTTTGCCATTTTACGTATTGTGACAGTCTAATGTGTTTTTGTGGGGGAATTATGTATACATTTTTTGAACAACTTTTATGTTACCTATCATAAACAATGATGGGGGAAACCCGGCGATAACTGTTGTGGACTTGTACGACCACATTTTATGATGTTTATGGCTGTGGATGGTAAGTGAAGACACTTACCCTGGATTTTCACGGAATGCGTAACAGCTGCTGAACTGCTCCACCATGGAACGCCACTGCCATCCGTCAACCCCAACCGCCGTTCTGATAGGCACTGTTGCGGCTCCGCCATGCAGCGAAATAGTGCAGACTTTTACAGGATTCCGCGATTTCGCACATAATCACGTGATAAGGGGAGTTGCAGTACAGTGAACCACACGTTTATACTGTCCTTCCAGAGGAGCAGAAGCAAATAAACTCATGTGTGTCCCCTACACATAATTGATCGTTGAGGCCCGCCAGGGCAAAAATAAGAACCAACACAATGATTTTTTTCCCCTTTTAATTAATATTGTTTATTGTAGCGTCCAGATGAAGTAAACCAATGTCAGAAATATTATTTTAGCTTTTCTGGCCAATCTTATGCTAACAACAGGCCCAATTCCAACATGGGACGGCGTGGCGCAGTGGAAGAGTGGCCGTGCGCGACCCGAGGGTCCCTGGTTCAATCCCCACCTAGTACCAACCTCGTCATGTCCGTTGTGTCCTGAGCAAGACACTTCACCCTTGCTCCTGATGAGTGCTGGTTAGCGCCTTGCATGGCAGCTCCCTCCATCAGTGTGTGAATGTGTGTGTGAATGGGTAAATGTGGAAGTAGTGTCAAAGCGCTTTGAGTACCTTGAAGGTAGAAAAGCGCTATACAAGTACAACCCATTTATCATTTATTTATCATTTATTCCCTCCCGTACACACACACGTCTGTCTCTGTGCTTCACTCCCAGACACACAATAACCCTTCATTATTTTCGCCAATCCTTTTTTAGGCACAGTATGTTTACAAACATGGTAACTTTGAACATAAACATTAACACCAGCAGGTCGTTACAGTATGCATGGGTATATATATAGCCTATTATTTGCGCACTATTGACCAATGATGCACCGAAAATTCGGCTGCCAAAAAAAGACTTTGATCATCAGAACAGCACTGCCGGAAGTGGCTGATGTAAGGAAGAAAGGAGAGGTAGGCTGGAGCAGCAGCGCAAAACGAGTGCGACATTAGGCTCACGCTGTTCGTCGTGCACATTGAGCGACAGAAGTAGAGTCTCCAAACAAGAGTACAGTCTCCAATAATACCTAAAGAAGATGCTCGATTTTTTGCTAGTTGTTTTTAAAGAAGAAAAAGTCACTAAAAGAAGTGAAGATGTCTCTAGAATCTTGAAACATTCTCAAGAAAGTAAATTGTACAATAAGCAGCATCACTCGAAAAATAGAGCAAAACGTTTTATGTGTGTATGTATGTATGTATGTATGTATGTATGTATATATGTATGTGTATGTATGTGTGTGTGTGTATATATGTGTATATATGTATATGTGTGTGTGTGTATATATATATATATATATATATATATATATATATGTTAATTAGGGCTGCAACTAACAACTAATTTGATCATCGATTAATCTGTCAATTATTACTTCGATTAATCGATTAATAATCGGATAAAAGAGGCAAACTACATTTCTATCCTTTCCAGTATTTTATTGAAAAAAAAACCAGCAGACTGGCACCATACTTATTTTGTTTCTCAGCTGTTTGTAAATGTTGCAGTTTATAAATAAAGGTTTATAAAATAAATAAATAAAAGTGGCCTGTGCGCATGCGCATAGCATAGATCCAACGAATCGATGACTAAATTAATCGCCAACTATTTTTATAATCAATTTAATCGATTAGTTGTTGCAGCCCTAATGTTAATACTAATGAATAAAAACACAAATTTGTTTTCAAATGTTTGTATGCATTTTTGAGCCTATTTAAAGAAAATATATGCATCATTGCAGATTATTCAAATTATATAATGGCCCCCACCACGCCCCTAGCAATGCCCCCACCACAACAGGTATATTGGCAATTAGGGGTAAACCCTGAACTTGGTCCTGTCATTCGAGATATGTAACGGCTGCTAGGCGGCAACACCGCAGAACGTCTCGAGATTTTGCAGTCCATCAATATCCACTTGACTTAATTCATGGAAAATCCGACAGTTTTGCCTTGGAAAACGACTACTTTAGTTTTCTATCTGTAGCAAGCAACTACACAAAAGTAATGTCATCCCTGGCGAGCGTTGCACTCACGCATCTCATTCAACTCCCGCTAACCACTCCCCTGCTTCCCCGGCTCCTGTGTCGGGTGGTATTTGACACAGGTCCCCAAATAGCTGTCCAGGATATGCCTGTAATACGATTCTTTGATTATGGACCTCCACAATCAGCATGTCCTCTTCCGTTTGTGTCAACGAGGTGAAATTACGTCTGAAAACCTTTGACAAGTTGAGTTTGGGCCCATCTCATTGGGACGTTTCAAAGTGTAAAATACGATTAGCCTTGAATACGAAGTATTTGATTTTGAAAGTAAACAGGATCATTTATTTTGTGTTTGTGCATAACTTCTTGTCCCACATAAGCAGATTTTAGCTACCGTAAATTGATCCGCCGTGTTGTTTCGACTGGCAAAAATAGAAGCTCTACGTTTATTTAGCGCAAGGGTGCTGTACGGCACCGGCATGGCGGCGGTGAGCGCAGAGGGTCCTTCATTTATATTTTGAGCAATAATTCATAAGATTATTGTAACAATAGTAATTCATTTGTTCATAACTTTGGAGTTTAAACCGCCGTTATGCAAGTTTTTTGGTTCTTAGTTATGGAGGGGATTTTTTTTTACTGTGCGCAAGTGGCGTAGCGCTGCATTACATTGTTATGGAAATTGTTTTTTTTTAGGGATGTGAATCTCACAACGACTCACAAATTGATTTGATTTCAATTGGTTGGGGTGATAATTCGATTCTGAATTGAATCCCATTTCAAACCTATTCTAGTAATATATTATTTGATATAATAATTAATATAAAACCTTTTCAAAACAGGTTAAAGATCACAAAAGCTTCTCTTGGCTGCTGACGTATATGAAAAAAAGTGTATATACATCAATTTTTAAAAACAATTTTTTGAAAAATATGAGTCGATTTAGAGTCAGTTTGGATGTGAATCTGGTGTTTTTAATATTTCAACATGGCCATATAGCTAAATAGGGTAATGAAGATTATTAGTCGTTTTTGCAACACTTGAGAAGATTACATCGAAAGGTCCAAAAAGCAGATTGAACCAAATTTTGTGAACTAAAATAATTTGTTAACAAATAGGTGTTATTAAGCTTCTAATATTTTTAGAATTTGACCAGAGTTTTCTATTGCTTTCTATTTCTTTGGATTTCTATATCAATTCTAAAAGTTTAATATTCATATTTTGTGCAATACTTCATACATAGATACACTTATGTATGCTTTTTTGGTGCAATTCTCTCTGCTTAAACACATTTGTTCATCTTAACCATTTGTGCAATAGGGCTATGTACACTAATACAAGCACTTTAACTTAGTAAGCTTAGAATGATGTCTATTTTCTTCCTTCAGCATACTTATTTAATGCAACAATTTAGCACGCTTGCACTTTAGCACTATAGCACTTCTACATCTGCCTTATGCGATTTAACTACTGTGGTGACTTTATTCTTGATCTGTCCTAAGCTGAGGTCATGCAGCAACCTACTGTTTTATATGTGTCTCCATTTTATTTAATGTTTAATATTATATCTGAGTCTCAGCACCCCCCGTGACCCCAAAAGGAACAAGTGGTAGAAAATGGATAGGTGGAGGGAATTTCCCTTGTGGATCATTTAAAGTTTGTCTAATTCTAAGTCTAATTATATCTGAGTCTCTGTAGTTCTTTGTCTTTTTTATATCTGATGTGGGTGCTGTCGAACGTATATTTTTATGGACCTTGTTGTATATACCATCAACCTGGCAGGGACTGCAGATGGAAGTTAGCCTTTGGCTACAATCTGGCACATTTACATTTGACATTTTCATTCATGTGCATTTTACCATACAACAAATATATAACAAATGGCGACTTCCTTTAAGGAGTTATATTATGTATCTATGAACAAGCTTATTGGTGTGTCTAGTGGGACAGGCAAAAGTTAAGTCGGAGAAAATGTGGTTCTTTTCTAAGTTATTTATTGTTTATAGTCGGCCCGTTAGCAAATGTGTCACGGACTGGTACCAGTCCCCAGACCGGTGGTTGGGCACCAATATAAGGGATGGTAAACATTGTGCAGCTGCAGCATTTATGGATCTAACAAAAGCATTTGACACAATTAATCCGAATATCTTAATAAACTAAATAGAACGGTAAGATATCAGAGGGTTGGGCTTGAATTGGTTAAGAAGCTACTTAACAAACAGAAATTGATACGTGAAGCTTGGCGAACACACATCGAAAGCGCTAAATATATATTGCGGCGCACCTCAGGGCATACTTGCCAAACCTCCTGATTTTCCCGGGAGAGTCCCGAATTACAGTGCCCCTCCTGAAAATCCGCCGGTGCCACCACTGTCACAAATGTCTCCCGATTTCCACCCGGACAACAATATTTCTACACCGTCCTTCATTGAGCCATTTCCGGCCGGACAATAACGGTTACACCTCGAAGTCAAACTTGGCAATCACAACAGGAGAAGCAGCAGCAGAAGAAGAGACATTATGTCTCAGACATGGCGAGTAAGAAGAGGAAATTCTCTATGTATGCACCTGTATCTGTTGTTAAATAGGCTATGTTTTAATTTCCTTTTGATGATTACTTTTATTTCTAGCATACATTGCATAGATTGATGGCTAATCTATGCAATGTATGCCTTTTTTTGTTATTTCATTTATTGAACTGTCATCACCATCTACCATTTGCATGGGTACTGTGAACAGCTATTTAATTAGTTACTTTACTTTGTTACTGTGGACTGTTATTTTGTTTGTCAAATAAATGAACACTGAAATGTTATTTCATTGTTCTTCTTTGTGTGTGTCTTTTATTTATATATATATATATATATATATATATATATATATATATATATATATATATATATATATATATATATATATATATATATATATATATATATATATATACTTGTGTGAATGTATATATTGTGTGTGTATGTATACCGGTATATGTATATATGAGGTCTCAAGGTTGGCAAGTATGCCTCGATGATCCATGCTGGGACCAAAATTGTTCAATCTTTATATAAATAACATTTGTATAGTTACAAAGAACTTAAAGCTCGTACTATTTGCAGGCAATATGACAGCCTTTTGTTCAAGAGAGAACACAGAAGCTGATACAAATAACAGAAGAAATTAACAAATTAAAGAGATGGTTTGACAAAAACAGACTATCTTTGATCTCAGAAAAACTAAAACAATGCTATTTGGTAACAGTAGGAAAGAAAGTCAAACAGAAATACAAATAGACGGAATAGATATTGACAGGGTAAAATGATTCAAATTTTTTGGGTGTGTAATAATAGATGATAAAATGAACTGGAAATCTCATATTTTTGTTTTGTTTTTAAGCTTTGCTGTTTTTTCTATCGTAGGAAACTGACGGCACTGGGGGAGCTTTCGGAATGAAAGTGTGGACGCATCGCGTGCTTTTGGAGCTGGTCCACTGGGCGGATCACGCCGCGCAGACACTCTGTGTCTTCCACACAGTGAGGGAAGGAATTAAAAATGTCTAACAAAAGAAGACCAATCAATAAAGGAACTCACTCGACACTAACATCCCCTTTTAATACAGTTAGGTCCAGAAGTATTTTGTGATAAAACATTTCTTATAGTTGCTTTGCTTGCTGCTTTGTCCCAACAATGTGTTTTCACAGCATTGGTGGAGGATCTTTTTATACATTTTTTTTTTTTTCGAATAGTCCCGCGCATTATTTTTTGCGTCATACAAGCTGAACTTAGTACTTCTCACTTACGGTATTAAATAACATTTAAGCAACTTTAAAAATATTAACTTTGCTAAAAAAAAGTTAAGGGTCGTCAATGATTCCAAAACATCGGATTCAGTCGGACATTCAGTCATCCAATTTAAACGCCTTGAGTGACTTTTCAAGAATGATCCGTCTCTTTGCCTTCGAGAAGTCTTCCAGAGTATGTCAACAGTCAATGCTGACCTCTGTTAATTCTCTCCTGAAAATCTGGATGTTTTCTGGTAAAATCAGGTTTTCCAATGCATGGATGTTAAAAGCAATCAGCCATAAAAGCAAATGAAGACTCAGTAAACAATGGCTAAGTCAGTCAACATGTTTTTCACTCATTGAAGACACAATTGAAGGCAGCAAAAACCCAAACCAAGCAGCAAGGGAAGGAGGAATTATGCTAAAAAGGCTGAAGACCTGTCCAAATACTTGTGGACCTAACTGACAAATTCCCAAATAATGCACCCTTTCACTAACTAAGCCCATTTAATAAAACCCCGCTTACCCCCTTTTTGATGTTTGTATTTCCTCAGCTAAGTGCTTAAATGACCTCAAATGTGCTGCTGTGACCTAGTTTACTTATTTGAGAGTGTTATTTATTGTTCTATTTATTGTGGAAGACTAATCATTCACACAACACAACTAGCTGCTAACCCAAAAAATATCTGACTGACAAACTGTGATTGTTTTATTTTTGGAATTATTCATTCACTTTTTAATGCACTATCCAAAAAAACAACATGAACTGAATGCTTGAAAATAGATTGTTTCTCCTGATGTTCTACTTGAATGTGCTGCTAAAATGTTTCAGCTAATAAAATACTGTAGTTTAAAAGCTTATCAACTAATGGAAACTATTTATTTTGAATGTGTCATGTTGGCTATGAAAAATAAATCACACTTGTAAAACATGTTGTGTTTTTCCGACATTCTTGATGAGAATACGTTACGCAGCTGCTTTGACAGGTCAGATTTCATGCCACTGTAAATAATTAACATTATAATTTGTAGCATAACAACTAAAGCTTTGCCTGTGTTGGTGGTAAAAACCTGTTACCGCAAAACTTCACGTTATTCACCAATAACGTTTCAGAGTCCATGTTAACATGTTGAAACATATTTTTCTCTGGCAGCATGCTTAGCTTTACAGATGCCAGCTGTCTGTCTAGCTGTTAATGACGTCTACAACGAAAACAAACACATTTTGGTATCAATGTTGAAATACATTTTGCTTTACAGATGCCACTAGCGATGTGATGTTTCATGAACAAGAAAATCCCTAAAACAGCTCTTTTAAGTGAACGAAAAGTTTGTTTGTGACCCATTTATCATGAAAAACACTGCTACTTATTTACTGCTGTAGATATTAGCTGCTGTAGATATTAGCCCCTGAACAAAAGTAGTTCAGCGGGTAAAGCACAGTTTGGCATTCACATTTTTATCCGACTTTTATTTCTATGTATTATAAAAATATATATATTTAATACTTATTTATTCCTGTATTTTTAAAATCCATCCATCCATCCATCTTCTTCCGCTTATCCGAGGTCGGGTCGCGGGGGCAGCAGCTTAAGCAGGGAAGCCCAGACTTCCCTCTCCCCAGCCACTTCGTCCAGCTCCTCCCGGGGGATCCCGAGGCGTTCCCAGGCCAGCCGGGAGAGATAGTCTTCCCAGCGTGTCCTGGGTCTTCCCCGTGGCCTCCTACCGGTCGGACGTGCCCGAAACACCTTCCTAGGGAGGCGTTCGGGTGGCATCCTGACCAGATGCCCGAACCACCTCATCTGGCTCCTCTCGATGTGGAGGAGCAGCGGCTTTACTTTGAGCTCCCCCCGAATGACAGAGCTTCTCACCCTATCTCTAAGGGAGAGCCCCGCCACTCGGCGGAGGAAACTCATTTCGGCTGCTTGTACCCGTGATCTTGTCCTTTCGGTCATGACCCAAAGCTCATGACCATAGGTGAGGATGGGAACGTAGATCGACCGGTAAATCGAGAGCTTTGCCTTCCGGCTCAGCTCCTTCTTCACCACAACGGATCGATACAGCGTCCGCATTACTGAAGACGCCGCACCGATCCGCCTGTCGATCTCACGATCCACTCTTCCCCCACTCGTGAACAAGACTCCGAGGTACTTGAACTCCTCCACTTGGGGCAAGATCTCCTCCCCAACCCGGAGATGGCACTCCACCCTTTTCCGGGAGAGAACCATGGACTCGGACTTGGAGGTGCTGATTCCCATCCCAGTCGCTTCACACTCGGCTGCGAACCGATCCAGTGAGAGCTGAAGATCTTGGCCGGAGGAAGCCATCAGGACCACATCATCTGCAAATAGCAGTGACCTAATCCTGCAGCCACCAAACCATATCCCCTCAACGCCCTGACTGCGCCTAGAAATTCTGTCCATAAAGGTTACTACTCAGTGGCCTAGTGGTTAGAGTGTCCGTCCTGAGATCGGTAGGTTGGGAGTTCAAATCCCGGCCGAGTCATACCAAAGACTATAAAAAAATGGGACCCATTACCTCCCTGCTTGGCACTCAGCATCAAGGGTTGGAATTGGGGGTTAAATCACCAAAATGATTCCCGGGCGCAGCCACCGCTGCTGCCCACTGCTCCCCTCACCTCCCAGGGGGTGATCAAGGGTGATGGGTCAAATGCAGAGAATAATTTCGCCACACCTAGTGTGTGTGTGACAATCATTGGTACTTTAACTTTTACTTTAACTTTTTATGAACAGAATCGGTGACAAAGGGCAGCCTTGGCGGAGTCCAACCCTCACTGGAAACGTGTCCGACTTACTGCCGGCAATGCGGACCAAGCTCTGACACTGATTATACAGGGAGCGAACTGCCACAATAAGACAGTCCATTACCCCATACTCTCTGAGCACTCCCCACAGGACTTCCCGGGGTACACGGTCGAATGCCTTCTCCAAGTCCACAAAGCACATGTAGACTGGTTGGGCAAACTCCCATGCACCCTCAAGGACCCTGCCGAGAGTATAGAGCTGGTCCACAGTTCCACGACCAGGACGAAAACCACACTGTTCCTCCTGAATCCGAGGTTCGACTATCCGGCGTAGCCTCCTCTCCAGTACACCTGAATAGACCTTACCGGGAAGGCTGAGGAGTGTGATCCCACGATAGTTGGAACACACCCTCCGGTTCCCCTTCTTAAAGAGAGGAACCACCACCCCGGTCTGCCAATCCAGAGGTACCGCCCCCGATGTCCACGCGATGTTGCAGAGTCTTGTCAACCAAGACAGCCCCACAACATCCAGAGCCTTAAGGAACTCCGGGCGGATCTCATCCACCCCCGGGTGAAAAATTTTACAGAATAGTTTGCATCGACTTTATCTGTAGCATGTTTAGTTTCAGTCGAGCCAAAAGTTTTATATTTAGGTAAGGGATAATACAAAATAGTGACTTCATTGTCAAAGCATGTGTATATGGCACCACTGAGAATATATGCAACAAGCCAAATGAAATAATGATTATATTTCAGAATAACTTTCCCAATACAGTGAATATTGGTGAATAATACAATCAAATTATCATGTTACCAGTGATAGTTTCCTTGATACCTAAAAAAACAAAGAGTAAGTATTTTGAAAGGAATGACTTCTCAAGATCTGGCTCCCTTCAAAGAGCCATAAATCCATAGATGCCACCTGTAATGTATATATGTCTCATTGTTAGACTACATTTATAATGCAGTTTCAATAACATTTGTGCATCAGTACTAAAATGTTAAGTCCGATTTTGCTCTGATGGTACTTGTGGCTTCACAGATGCCACCTTTTGTTGGTGATGTGTGACTGTGTCAGTACTGGTATCAGTCTTAAGGTAATTACAGTCAACCATAGGATGTTTTCCTTAGGGATGCATCTATTTGAAGTGAGGTGTTTATTTATGACAGTGCCCGGAGTAAAGTATATGTAAATGTGAATTTTGCCTATCGTTCACAATCATTATGGGAGACAAGAACAAATATGTCTTTGTTTTAGGATTTTAAAGATGATAAAAAGACATGCACTTGGCAACACTAAATTGGCCCTAGTGTGTGAATGTGAGTGTGAATGTTGTCTGTCTATCTGTGTTGGCCCTGCTATGAGGTGGCGACTTGTCCAGGGTGTACGCCGCCTTCCGCCCGAATGCAGCTGAGCTCCAGCACCCCCCGCGACCCCGAAAGGGACAAGGGGTGGGAAATGGATGGATCGAAAAAAGACGCTTGGAAGATGTAGCTAATGAAGCCTTCAAAGCCCTCTAGGTCAACCTCAAAACCCTCCATCAACGTCATATTTTGGTCATTTTAATCATTGCCGGAACTAATTCCTCAGCGCATTTATTTCCGTTTCCATAGCAGTGCACTTCCGACTCCTGGCAAAAAATGTGTTCCTACTTCCGGAAAAAAACGCGAGTCAGTTTTGTAATAGACAAAGAAGATGACTATTTTTGGACATTTGAGGATTCACAAACTTATCTTTTTGAAGCTGAATATACTGAGGCTGAACTACTATTGGTTTTAGAAGCCAGCATGAAGGAAGGATGAGACGTTGGAGCAGACTGAAGCCAAGAAAGTAAGGTGAAAGTGACTTTGGCGCTGTAAATGTGGAACTTGACTTATGCTATTTCGACATAAATGGAGTGCTTACCCAGATAAACCGTAAAAAACCTCCCGGCCTGCTGTACCCAAGACAGCAGGGGCGGTATAGCTCGGTTGGTAGAGTGGCCGTGCCAGCAACTTGAGGGTTGCAGGTTCGATCCCCGCTTCCGCCATCCAAGTCACTGCCGTTGTGTCCTTGTGCAAGACACTTTACCCACCTGCTCCCAGTGCCACCCACACTGGTTTAAATGCAATTTAGATATTGGGTTTCACAATGTAAAGCGCTTTGAGTCACTTGGGAAAAAGCGCTATATAAATGTAATTCACTTCACACAACTGTCCATCGAGTGAGTCATATTAATAATGATCATGATACATGCAGCACGCCATGTGTGTTATTACAACTACAGTACATACGCTGTCTGGCTAGCTGTGTACAAACACAACATGAAATGTGGGCTAGTACTTTACAAATACTATAATATGATTGTTCATTCAGTCAGTACAGATTGATGTTTTATCGCATTGTGTGGTGCTTTACAAACTCAAATGCATTTCGTACTGACGTAGAATTCAGCTTACCTTTTGCCATAGTTAGCTTTTATGGCTTATACCATAATACGCGGATGTGTTATTACGCTGGAAAATTAGTGCCTCAGAGTTCGCTCTTACAATAACAATGTCGCTAAAGTTTGGTTAATATACAGGTTACAAAATTAAGTATTGTTGACAGTTTTTGAATGCATTTTTAAAGTGATTTAGAGGTAGAATTGATTGCTCTCATTAGCTGCATTGCTAGCCACCAAGAATGAGCCGATTTTTACATGTTAGAATGCAAAAAAAAACAAAAACTTTTGTCTTCTTGTCTCTCTTAAGGATTGTGAACTGCAGGCAAAATTCCCAAAAAGTGCAGTTTCCCTTTAAGGAACCACAGTATTTAGGGACAAGCTGTAGAAATGGATGGATGGATGGATGGATGGATGGAGTATTGCCTATATTGTATTGTAATAAACAAGTAATTTCATATGAGGTTACATAAATAATTATTAAAATCAAAGAAGATAACTTTTACAAATGTTTGTTTATTTGCTAACCCCATTGTACTGGCAGCCAAACAGCATCCACCACTTAACAGGATGTTGTGCGCATGCGCGTCGGACACCACAGCAGGGAAGGCAGTCCTAATGGCGGAGAATGTGCGGTCACCCTTTGACTACCGGGAGCCACCGACGCTCGACAGCGACGGGGATGGCAGCAAACCACCGCCGCAACGTGGGTGAGTAAAGTCTGCTGTCCACCGCGTCTTCCATTTTTCTTGTATTATTCCGCCGGGCTACATTGCTTGCTTATTAAACACTCGCTCTGGAGGCGCACGTTACAAGCTCTCTTGTGTTTAATTTTTTAGCCTGATGTTATGACACCAAGCGACGCATATACGGTGTTTTATATGTGGTATATTTTGATTATTTCTCTAGTATGCGATCAGGCGTCACTAAATGGGTAATTCGAGCCACCCAGTTGTTTATTCGTGGTGTTTTGACGCTCTTTTTGGGAAGCTAACTGGCTTAGCTAGCTTTAGCATTGGATGTGTTGATGAATGAAAATGATCTAAGATCTGCTTTGTGGTTCATTAAAAACATCACCTGACCTCATATACATGTCTGCAATATACAAAATAAGATCAGGACTCTTGTTTAAATGTGAAAAACAAATATGTTGTATAGATACAGTATGTTGAATTCACAATTATATGATCTTAAATATAACTATCAAAGCTTTTGAAACCCTATTAATTATGTATATTCGTTGTGGCTTGTGCAGCCCTTTGAGACACTCGTGATTTAGGGCTATATAAGTAAACATACTTATACAACTTCTGTGCAGTTCCGAACTTTGTGTCATTGAAAAACAAACAAAATATTCTGCCATAACTTTAGAGTGTTTCCTTGTCAATTGTTTAAACCACTTATGCAACTCAAAGAGGCCCTACTATGCAAAATCATCTTTTCTTGCCTCTTGGTACCTGCTGTTGTAAATTGGGGATCTGTATAAGTCCCTAAAAGTTTAAATCACACTGTAGAGGCATTGCGAGATATTTCTAAACAATCTTTTGTCAATGGTAGAGATTTACCCATAGTACTTTGTGCCAGTCCGCCATTGTAGTCCACGCTGATGTAAATACGCTCCTTTTTTCCCCTATTCTCTTGTTGTGGGGCAGACCGACTCGTACATTCACATGCATCTTATGTATGTATATAGTTCAAACTTATATCTGTCAGTAGGCTTGATATGGAAGCGCTAAAACTACAACAAAGATGACGGGGAGTAGACGCAGTCGAAGTGGAGGCACGTAAATAAGCCACCTACAAAACAACGAATCCGGATGAGATGGTCAATGAGATGTTTAAAAGGTCGTGAAGCTACTGGTAAATATAGTGAAGCTACGTAGCTTTGCTACATGTAACAAGCTACTGCCCAACATTAGTTACGATGCAAAATGCTGCCTAGTGTATGGCACTGTAACTACAAGCTCCATTGGCAGTCCATTTAATTGATCTAGGATGGCTGCCCATGCCACAAGTAAATTAATATATGGGAAACACTGTTAATGTTGGTATCTTCATGGTCTGCAAAAATGGGTGATATTATAGTGTTAGTCAGTCCCTCCCTTTATTTTGTTTTGCTTCTAACAGCTTGTTGTTAGCAGCTAACATTAGCATAGTCAGCATGACACTGGGACTACCGCAAAGGGTGGGGCTGGCGGTTGAAATAATGGATATTCTGCCTTGTTTTCAAATTGATATTGCAAAAAAATTAAAAGGTATTGATCCATAATCGATCAAATCGTTTATTATACTCAGCCCAAATATGGAGCATCACAATTTGAAAATGAAAATGTTCACGTTTTTAAACATAGCAAGTTGTAAACTTCCCTGTAGCTCACAGTGTAAACACACATGTTGTCGATCGTGCAAGACTTCTTTACTCCCTCAGAAAGGAAGACCTGTTGTGTGCCACATGTACCAAATGCCCAGCAAACACTCCGCAAGGAAAGAACACATCAACAAATAAAACCTCAAAAGCCACCCAAAGCACCAGCATTGCCAGGACAATGCCCTGAAAGCTAATGAAGACGCTTGTGCCGTAAAAGAAGCTGCCCAAAGCCACCCGCAAAGAAAGCCCACTGGGCCGTTCCCACTGCAGCATTGTCTGAAAAGTGCAAAAAGCCTGCCAGATGACCCTAAGGCCAAATAAATCTCCAATTTCATGCTCATAGACGTAAATACTGTACGTAGTTGACGCATTGTGCTGGTTGGTCCGTTGCCAATTATTAGTGTACAGTATATTAGCAGAGTCAAAACAGCCTTGTAAACTAATAGGAACTAAGTTAATGGACTGGTTTGTTTTCGGATTGCACTGTAAATTTAGAAAATGGGAAGTCCATGTAATTTGAATGCCATTTTATTTATTTTTACTCTTCTAAAAGTGTTTGATGCAATCAGAAAATGTCTTTGTTTTCAGTGCCATTTTTTAAATTTGTGTTCTAAAATTGTTTAATGTCATTGCTTTACTTTATTTTCTGTTAAAATAAAGCCACTTGTGCTCCCCTTTATTTCAAAAATCATCAAAATACATATTGGTACCATTTTTGTATCAGGACAATGGTAATACGAATCGTAGTTTTCGACCAGGCCCCCACAGTTGCGAAAGACACTGGACTGGTCGGCCAGCAAACCACCCGGAAACACGATTTGTACTTCCGAGTCGCTGTTATTTTTTCTGATGTACGTTTGAAGCCAAGATATGCCGTGATTGCCAAACTCCGAAAATAAATAGTTTACAGCCTTTTAAGGGGACCTATTATGATTTTAATATACATTTAAAACACTTCTTTGTGGTCCAGATTTGGGCTGGACGAATTTGAGAAAAAACCTGATTGCTGTTTCCTTAAACTCTTTTAATTGGCTAAGAGGCAAAGAATGCGAGGCTCAACAATTCTGATTGGCGAACATATATGTCACTCAAATGCTGGTGATGACAGAGAAAACAACCCCCACCTCTTGTGGTTTGGTTATTGCACCAATTAAAACCTCAATGTCGGTTTGATGTTGATTGATTGTGCAGCCCTAGTTCAGATCATGACTGGATATGTTCCAAAGTCACTTTTTAAACGTTTTTTTTGTTAGTTTGTTTGCAAGGTGTTCGATTCTGAAAGCGTTTTTAGATTGCAAATGAAACCACGGCTCAACCTCTCCAACAGTATTAAAATGTATCTTTTGAAAATGTACATGTTGAAATATATATCTTGAAGACCAATATCACCGCTATTTTTTTCCAGACATGGTCACAAATATACTTTATAAACGGTATATACGGTAAATTCACCCGGTGACCACATTAGGTACACCTGCACACTCACCAATCAATTCATACTAGTGCATACAAAAAGCTGCTTTTAGCAAGGCCTGGGTCAATAACAAATATTGCTTGACTATATATTGGCCTACAAATTATTGCAGATAAATTATAATATTGTCAACATTATTTTGAGACGAAATCAACCACTGATGTAATGATACATAATAATAATGCAAGTATACCCTTTGAAATGCAATAAACTTGTATGTCATATATTTTAACATTGTAATTGGAATTTCAACTTTTAAAATCCAAGTTAAATAAAACAAACAAATAATACAAATAAAATATACTCTTTCTTTTAGCAAGATCTTACACCTAAGTATAAATCACAACCAAAAGCAATGAAATTGGTTCTGTCTGTGTTAAGGAGGGGGTGTGGGACCCTCAAATATACACAACCAAAATAATAAATATAATGGCTTCATAAAGTCATTGCGACCAAAATGATCACGGTTGTCATTATTGTGGTACTTAAACACACACTAAAATATTTTAAGACTGCAAAACCCTGCAAACAGAAGCATCTAAAACCGTCTGCAAGCTCACGCCAAAATGCATGAACCTTATGATTTGATGATTTGGCATTGTTTAGTAAGAGCAGCCAACATTGTCTAACATATACAAGTCAGAAAAGACAAATTGGTCCAAATCCAAGCAAGTCCACCTCTCTTCCTCTCTGGTTGGACCGTTTGCCTGTTGAATTAATCTCACATGCCATTTATCTCACGCTAATGCGAGCAAATTCACCATGAGGACTTGTCGGTATCATCACTCCCGCTGTCTGGCCTCATGGAGCTATGTTGCGCTGCTGCTCACAAAGTCTTTGCGTTGGCAGAACACGTACCACGCAGAAAACCTGCATCACATTCACAACGCATTAAAAATGCACTCAGTGGAATCCCATGCTGTGGAAATATAGGAAACTGAATTATTTGAGAAATTAAGACTAATTTAATTACACCGACTTTATTAGCTTTCCAGATTCCTCAACTTCAGCTTTACAGAAATGTGTTGATGCTAACAGTGTCTCACTCTATGTATTATAACTATAATATCTCCGTTTTATTGTTGCATTGCTTTTACTGACAGTACTTTTAACTCTAATCACTTGCTCAATAAAAGGTGGGGAGGGTGATTTATTGTTTGTTTTTGCAGCCGCGTTTGTGGGAGAAAACGTAAAGGGACACCCGTGAAGGTGTGTGACCGAGCATACGTAACAGAAGATGAGGAAGAAGAGAGCATGTCGGAGCACAGCTACAGTCCTGGTATACGCTAATGCTAATGGGAGTAAAAACAGTCCTGTTGTAGTCTATTCAAATTGCCTTTATTTACACCAGGTGAAGGCCAGTACCCAGAGGGCGCGGAGGACTGCCTCCCCCCACCTGGCAGCCCCTACTATCTCCCTGATCCTGCCCAGCTCTGGTGAGGAGGGCCCTTGTTACCAAAGTAACCAACCACGCAGGCTCTGTCAATACTCCGTTTGTGCCTTGACAGTGTGCCAGAGCTGGGCGAAGAGGGTGCCGGGGGTGTCCGGGGCCCTGTGCTCTTTCACCCACCCCCCAATTGTAGAATTCGTGAGGTGCACTGCGGGACTCAGGTGCGGCTGGTCGTCATAGCGATCCGGGACATCGCCAAAGGAGAGGAGATCACGGTGGACTACAGCCTGACCGACTGGGGCGAGAACGCAATGGTATGATGTGATATGGACAGTGTGTCCACAAATGCCTTGCCCCTGATAAATGCCTAGTACTCTTTGAAGTTGAGTAAATCAATGGTTACTGTGTTTGGTTCATGTGGTTCTCTTTCATCCACCAGGAAGAAGAAGCCGGGCCTCACCCACTCACTCTCTCTGTGTCTGATTACCTCACCCCTTCCTGGTCGCTATCGCCCTCCTCCTCCCCGCTCACCCACTCGGAGCCAAGTGACTCGGACCGTGAGGAGGACGACGATGAGGAGGAAGACGACGACGACGAGGATGATGACGACGACGAAGAGGAAGACATGGAGGAGATGCGGGGCCGCGTGCTCCGCCGCCGCAAGAAGCGCAAGATCCCTACGGTAGGAATCGGTGCCAAGAAAAAGAGCACCCCCACCTCCTCCAGAGGGCCCGGCCGCCCCTGTTCGTCCGTAGGGCCAACCGGCCGGTCTCAGCCTCAGACGGGCAGCGCCGTAGCATCGCCGCCCCCAACCACCAACATCAACAATAACATTAACATAAACATTGGGAGCTCCAGTGGCGCTACCGTGAGCCGGCGGCAGCACTGTCCGTACTGCGGGCGCCACTATCGCTCTTTGCCGCGCCATTTGGAGAAGCACCACGCCAGCCAGCCCGAGGTCCGATCGGCCATGGAGCTGGCACACCTCCGTACACACTCCAACAACGCGGCCCCACACCCTTCGACGACCGCTGCCTCCTCTCACAGTCATTCCTTTGCAGTACCACAGTCGTCACCCCCCAACCCAACGGCAACACCGCCTTCGCTCTTCACCCAGGAGCGAGAATCACCACGTACAGGCACTGGCGGCGTTTCTTTCTCGCTCTCTCTGTTGCCTCCCGCTTCCAAAAAGAATCCACTGGCGGCTAGCTCTCCCACGAAGCGCACCGCCTCTACTCCAGTTGCGGCCAGAATAAAGAGCCCAACGCCTCCTCCTCTGCCGGCGTCTCCTCCAAGACGGGGGCGCAGGATGAAGAGGGAGAAGCACGAGGAGCCGCCAAAGGTAGAAGAGGATCTGGCGCCGCCTCCGACGCCAGAACCAGACATAGATCCGGATGAAGATATAGAGCTGAGTGCTGATGGCGAGGGTGACACTCCAGAGGAGAAGACTGGGGAAGCTACAAGGGCAAGTCAGCATCACATCTCCCCATTTCTTTCCTCCCTCTCCTCTCTGCTGGTCCACCTCCGACAGCAGCAAAGGTCTGCCTTCGTCGCGCTCAACCACACTCGCTCCGCTGAGGCCTGGCGTCAGCTCTGCCACTCCAGCCTCTCTCTGCTCATCCTCTACAACCGCCACCGTGAGTGCGAGGTGGCAAAGCTCACCATTCTGGACTACCGCAAGCGAGCTGCCCCGCAGGAGAGTCTCTGTAACTCCCCCTCTGGCATGGAGGCCCTCCTGTCCCCCTTTGAACGCAGTGTTCTCTGCCATCTCCCAAGGGCAGGGGTCATGGGCAAGCGTGGGCGCATCCAACCCCTTATCCTGCCCCCGAATTGCGAGTCCTGCCTAGACCTGCTCCTTCAAATGAGCTGCCATGTAGGCGTGGACCCCGAGAGCCCTTACGTCTTCTCCCGCCCCTATCATTCCCCCGCTACGCCTCTGCGAGGCACGGACCTCCTGCGGAACCTTGCACGAGCCAGCGGGGCCAAGAACCCCGGGGTAATAACAGGGACGAGGGTGCGCCGACAGGTCGCCATCTTCACTCAGCTGTTGCTTCTCGAGGAGGGCGAGGTTCAAGGCGGTGCCACCAAACGCCTAGAGAACTTCTTAGAGACACAGTATCATGTCACGCAGAACTGCTCTTCCATTGTACGGGACGCTGTCCTTATGGGTAGTGTAGGGCGTGTCATTCTCTACGGGGAGAAGGAAGGTGTGCTTTTTCGCGGGATGAGCCTGCAGCACATCTGTCTCGAGTTGGACGGTAGGCTTTTAAATGTTATAAATGACCTAAATGACTTAAAATAATTACCTCATTATCTTGCTGCCTGGCAGTGTTGTCCGGCAATTCAGCAGACTCCTTCTCGGAAGAGACGGAGCCAGATGACCACAAAGAGGAAGTGCAGGAGAAGGTGGAGGTTCTAGTGAAGAAGAAAGGACGAGGGAGACCACCCAGGAAGAAGCGACCGCCCATCACTCCGACAGTCAGTACCTCCAGAGTCGGCGCCCAGAAGAGGAGATCAGCCCAACCCAAATCAGGTAATCTTAATTAATGGTGATTCCTTTAAGTTGTTTTTTTAACATTATTTTTTAGGAATTGTTGGACCAGTAGCGACATAATGTTTAATGCAGCAGTAATCTTGTTTTAAATTTAGTACCAATTTAGCACCGTCTGAGCACCGCAACGCAGCTTAGCAAATGGTTATTACTATTAACTTACTCTCTACTTATCACCATTTTTTTATACTGGATACTGGTATCATACTGTATGCATCTGGTCAAGATGCCCCCCGAACGCTTCCCTCGGGAGGTATTTAGGGCATGCCTGACCAGTTGCGGACCACTGGGAAGACCCAGGACATGTTGGGGTGTCTATGGCCTTGTTCAAACTGCAGGTCAATTCCAATTTATTTGCCCATATGTGACCTGAATCGGATTGTTTCATGTCAGTGTGACCGAGGCCTCTTTAATATGTGGATATAAATCGGATATATATGCGATGCGTCATCAATGTTAACGTTCCCGCATTCAGGTCGCATTAATCCGTCATTAAAAAGTGATAAGCGTCATAATTATTCGCCAAAACAGACAGTTACAAAATAAATAGTTGACAACACAGCAGAAAACAGGTGAAAATAATATGTTATAGCAACTACCTGTCTCCGACTGCTCGCCCGCAGACATGCTCTTCATGCAGACATCAGAGCAAAATATTCTGTAAAACTGCCAGAGCCAAAATACTTATCCTCTTTCTTCTTAATCTTCTCCGTGCAATAATTTGGTCCAGAAAATGTTGACTTTGATTGCACAAAATCCTTGAAATTGCCACAAATGCGCCAGTACTGAGACCGACAAGAGCTGAAGCCATTTTTTTTACGTAAACAATGCAGTGCGTGCGACGTTATGACATCATGTCTGCATACGGTCAGATTACATTTACATTAGTAATCTTTTTTTTTCTAATGTGAACGGCCACTAAAATGATCAGATTTGACAAAAAAATCTAAATTGGACATCCGACCCTGCAGTGTAGCTTATGTCCCCCAGCTGGCCTTGGTATGCTTTGGGATCCCCGGGAGGAGCTGGACAAAGTGACTGCGGAGGGGGAAGTCTGGGCTTCTCTGCTTAGGCAGCTGCCCCTGCCATTTGACCTTGTATAAGCGGAAGAAGATGGATGGATCTCTTCTCAGTCTTTTTCAGATCGCTTTCAGTGTTTTTTTTCCCGTTGAAATCAATTTTTAAAAAGTATTTCCCACATTTTTTAAAGATAGCTATTAATGTTATAATATTTTATACACTTTCAAACACCAATGTCAGTATTGATCTCCTGTAGGGAAGCGCGGCGTGCTGAAGCGTCCCTGGTCGGAGGCGGAGCGTGTTTCTGTGGAGACGCACCTTCAGCGCAATCTGGTGGAGCTGCGTGTGCCCGCCAAGGCCGACTGCGAGCGCTGCCTAGAGCGTTGCCCGCTGCTCGTCAGCAACCAGCGTGATTGGCGGGCCATCAAGTTCTACGTGCACAACCGCATCCAGCTGCTGAAAAAGCAGGGACGGCGGGAGAGTGCGGTTATCGCTGCCGCTGCCGTTTAAGTCAACTCTGATTGTAATTTTATTTTAATGTAAAAAAATAAAACACCACCAATCATGGTGGAGTGCAGCTTTCAACTGTAATAATATAATATAAAGGGAGTACTGTAACAACTGGCTTCCTCTAATGGTGAACAATCACTTTGTTTCTTATTGTCAATGTGAACTGCCAATGTAGCATTTATGTATCAGCTACGAGTGTGCAGGAAATAACCTACAAACTATGAATGCACAAATCCTCCTTTTCCCTACAATATGCTTTTGATGACCAAACGTAAACGCTTTCAGCAGCAGCATCTTTTCAATAAGGCCCACAGGTGGACTGCGTTGTCTTCTAGGCCAGTGTTTCCCAACCTTTATTGAGCCATGGCACATATTTTACATTACAAAAATCTTTAACAAAAATGTAAGTAAACAGGTAAAGTGCTGTGGAAAAAGTAATTGTCCCCATTCCTCATTTCCTACTTTTTTTTTGCATCTTTGTCACACTTGAATGTTTCAGATTCTCAAACGGACTCAACTATTAGACAAAGATAAGTAACAAAACTTTAAATTGATGATTGTATTATTAAGGAAAGCAAACTATCCAAACTTACATTATGTGAAAAAAACCTTATAAGTGCTTATACCACTCTTAGCAGTAACCGCTGCGTTTACTAGCAATGGGTATTTCACATTTGGTTCACTCTTCTTTGCATAATTGTTTGGATTCAAGGAACTTAATTTAATAACCAGCACGTTGAAGGGTTTTCGAACATGAAAACTCATACATGCCATTTTTAAGTAGTGTCTTTATTCTGGTTTAGTCATCAACACTGACCTTAACTGAGGCAGTTAGTGAGAGGACCTTTCGGATGTTGGCCGGCCTCTTATGGGAAGGTTTGCCAGTGCCACTTTACCAGGGTTTTGCCATTTGTGGATAATGGCTAATTACTTGGTTTATTACATTGAGAGGTTCTATTCAAGCGATCTCTTGTATTTGTCATTCATCAAGCCTGTGAAATTGAACACCGCTTTAACAAAAAAGCGATTTACCACAGTTATTTCATGGTTATGTTTGTCTAATAGTCTGATCTGATCATTTAGGTGTGAGCAACATGCAAACAAGTTACCTAGAAAGCAGCAAATACTATTTGACAACACTGTAGATACACAGGTTAATTATTTAAATCCTGCCACTTAAGGGAAATTGTGTAATTTCCCGGGGCCATGGCACAGCGGTGGGAAATCACTGTTCTAGAACAGTGACCGTCTGGATACAATAATCTTGACACACATTTAATATATACTTTTCCTTGTTGGTATTCATTGGCTAATAAGTCAAAACTATCCAGAAGTGATCTCAGAATGTACATATTGTAAATACTATCTGTATTAAAGTTAAATGACTTGTTTTTTTCAAACTGGTTGTGAAGTTTCCTGCCGTATGCATTGTTAAAAAATAAATATGTTGCTTATTATTTTCACATTTGTCATTTTTACACATTTTTACAAATTATGCAGTGAAAGTATTTGAATTTAAATTATATTAATTATTTACTTAGTCCTCTAGAGCAGGGTTCCCCAACCTTTTTTCCACCAGGGGCCGGTTTAATGTATGCATTATTTTCACGGACCGACTTTCTACGTGTAGCAGATAAAAACAGCAAAAAAAATTAGCCTTAGGCTACAATCTGGCACATTAACATTTTATATGTCCATTAATGTGCATTGTCCCATGTACTATAACAATGGAGTTGTAATATACATCTATTAACAATCTTTTGGTGTGTTTAGTGGTACAGGCGAGAGTTAAGTCGGAGAAAATGCGGTACTTTATAAATTAATGAGTTTCTGTGTGGCCCGGTAGCATATGTGTCACGGACTGGTACCGGTCCCCGAACCAGTGGTTGGGGACCACAGGTTTAGGGCACTAAAGTGAAACTCTGCCTTCAAAAAAGGATTATATGATGTGTGACTGAAAAACTATAACACAACTTAAAATTTCTGAATATTGCAACTAATTCTAACTGAAGTGAAAACAGTTAAAACTTTGACTTTTTAACTTTTGAAAAAAAAAGTGGCTTAGTTGGCAGTCTAACGGGAGCTGCTTGTATGGTATCATTGTTGTACTTATACTAAATCAATTATTTAGATTAGCCACTTTTACTCATGAAACTATCAAGGTGAAATGCAAAAATGAGCGGAAGTACTTTCAAAATAAATTTATAGTATGCCTGCTACAGTCAAAAACTTTTAACGAAACTGGATTCGGGAATATGTGATTTATTTTTGAACACTCTAATACTTAATATACCAAGCAGACTTGCAGAAACACGAACGATATTTGTTTTTCAAAATGAAGTCCTATTTAGTTTAGAAGTCTTGGCGGAAATGAGATTTAGCAATAGCTTGAAGAGAAAGTTGTCATGCGTGCTTGTTATCAAGTTATGGTCTCATAGTCCACCTTTACTCTCATTTAGTGGCGCATTTTTTATTGAGAAAAAAAAATATTTTCATCGTAAATGAGTCAAAATAACATGCGTGGGATGTTTGCTCTTAGCAGACGCGACGCGTATAATGTTAGTTGTACTGGCTAAAGCTAGACTAGCTAGCTTCCTATAGCTTTCCGATAGACACTGCTCGATGACAACTAGGATACAAACCCTCGAATTTTGCTTCATTTTAGGATCGATTTTAAAAAAATAAGAATGTCTCAGTTTGTAGATGAAGACGAGACAACGCCATTACTCAGAGACGACCCAAGGAGGTGAGTGCTTTATAAAATGATGACTGGACATTAGCTCTTACTGCTTACGTTTTACAGTGGTTTTTCTCCTGTGCGCAGCAATGACTTCCAAGATGACAATTACAAAAGCCGATGGAGATCCATCAGAGTCATGTACTTCACTATGTTCCTCAGCAGCGTGGGTGAGCTTTAGATGTATCAGAACATGCAATTTGGTCCAGATTAATCGAAAAGTTCTAGGAACAGCTGCAGCTTAAAAAGTTAAAGGAACTACAGTAGAAACTATCTCTGGCAGCGAAATGTGTTTAATTTATATTTTTTTAAGTTGGTCTATTTATATTTCAGTTATATCTATTTCTAACGGAGTTCCAAAAGAAAACTATTTATATCCGAATTGTCATTCTTATTCATCCCGACTCAAAAAAACAAAAACAAACAAAAAAATAAATAATAAATAAATATATATATATATATATGAGTCCGTTATACAGCACTCAATACGGGGGTAGAGAGGAAGACACATTAGGTCAGGCTATATCATCCCTACAAGCCTGTTTCGCAGGTTTCTAAACCTGCGAAACAGACAAACAATAGTCAAACCTAGAAAAATGAAACATTTTATATATATCTATATATATATATATATATATATATATATATATATATATATATATGTGTTATATAAAATCCCCTAACGAGCAGGGAAACCTGCGAAACAGGCTTGTAGGGATGATATAGCCTCTGTGTTTTTTCCTGACCTAAAATTATATATATATATATATATATATATATATATATATATATATATATATATATATAAAATAATTTTTTTGGGACATTTAGGATTTTTAAGACATGTTAAGGCCATCCCCATGCAAGCAGAGGAAGTGTTTCTAACATGTAACCTGTTTTGAAAAAGTCTCTAAATAATACCAAATAATACATAGCGATAATCGGTTTGAATTGAGAATCGATTCGAGTCGAATCGTCACCCCAGGATTCGAATCGAATGTTTAGGTGCCCAAAGATTCACACCCCTAATTTTGAACAACAATAATGAATATTAAATGTTTGATTTTATGAATACATTTTGAATTTAGATTTAATTATATGTTAAAATATTTAATGTTATTTGATGAAGCAGGTGTCTAATCAATTGTCCAGCAGGTGTACCCTTCATTAAAATATTTGTCATTTCTGGACTATTTATATTCATACAATGTTTTGTAGTATATTTTGCTGCATTTCAATTTGCGTGTTGTTTAGTTATTAAGATTATTAAGGTTTTTTTGTTTGTTTGTTTTTCATTTTGAACAAACTATTAAAAATGATCTTGCTAGTGCTATATAACAATACTAAATATGTTGTTACAGGATACATGATAAAACACAAGTACACCTTGACATGATCACAACAATAAACCTACTCATTTAACTAATTAAAAAAATTAATTACCCTCTTGAGATATATTTGTCATTGTGTGTATCAAACACATTTTTTGTTTGTATTTGTTTTTTAATTGTGTGATGTTTGCTTTGATTTCCTCATTTATTTGATTGCACATAATCACCCTACTTTTGAAAGTAATGTTTACGCAAGGTTGTTTTCAATTAAATGTAACCCTAAAATGATATTTTCCACTTCTGTCTTTGATCCATTGACTATTTCACTACTATTGACTGACTGTCCAGTGAGTGCATTACACAGTGAATATAAACGTGTTCAACATTTCTTCATTGACAGTTAGGTGGCATTACAAATCGTACGGCGTGGCTTGATTGGTAGAGCGGCCGTGCCAGCAACCTGAGGGTTCCTGGTTCGCCGCCATCAGTGTGTGAATGTGTGTGTGAATGGGGGAATGTGGAAATAGGGTCGAAGCGCTTTGCGTACTTTGAAGGTAGAAAAGCGCCATACAAGTATAACCCATTTCCCATTTCCATAAATCAGTCAAAAAAAAAAGTGTCATCGGCAGAAATGGAAAAATATCCACTCCATACTGTAATAAGTATACCGCCCTTCTTAAAAAATGTTTTACATGTTTCATTTTTCTAGGTTTCACTATTGTTATAACATCACTGTGGCCATACCTGCAAAAAGTTGGTATTTGTTATTTTATTTTAGCAATATCACTATTGGAAGTCCCTTATTAGGATCTAAAAGTGTTTTTTTTGTCTTCAAGATCGATGACAGCGCTAATGCCACCTTCCTGGGATGGGTTGTAGCTGCCTACAGCCTAGGCCAGATGGTGGCGTCGCCCCTATTTGGTCTTTGGTCAAATCACAGGCCGCGCAGAGAACCGCTGGTGTGCTCCATTTTAATCAACCTGTCCGCTAATATCTACTATGCCTATGCATACCTGCCCAGGACACACAACAAGTACCACATACTCATGTCCAGAGCCTTTGTGGGATTTGGAGCGGGTACCGAGTACTTCTAGGTCATAGATATTGTGGTACCCAGCCTACGTATGCTAACATGAGTCAACATTATGGCAGGTAATGTGGCTGTTGTGAGGTCCTATGTTGCTGGAGCAACATCCCTGAAGGAGAGGACAAACGCTATGGCCAACATGAGCGCATGTCAAGCCTTGGGTTTCATCCTTGGACCAGGTAAATACGTTTTTTTTGTTTTAACTTCTGCCAAGATGGCCTGAGGGAACAAGCTGAAGGGCCCCAAACAATGGTTAAAAAGATGCTGCAGCCATGATGCTTACTTTTCAGAGAATGATCCAATCTGATTATCCGATTAGTTAGCTTGTCCTACTTTTATGTGTTCCTGCAGCTCTGCAGGCTGGCTTGACGTTCATCGGCGAGCTTGGCTACACCTTGGCCGTCATTGACTTGAAGCTCAATATGTACACGGCACCTGCTCTACTAGCCACCATCTTTGGCGTCATTAACATCCTGTTGGTCGTGCTGGTGCTCAGGTGACGTCTTTGAGTGGCGACAAGAATCTGTATTTATTTAAATAAAATGTTTTCTGCAGGGAACACCGCGTCAACGATGACGGGCAACACATCCAAGCCGTCAACTACGTATCCGAAGGTAAAGACTTTTATCATTGTATTTGAATATTAGATCTGAGGGTTTATCACTTCTTGCAGATCAAGTTAGCATCACAGAGGACTCTGAGGAAAACATCGACCGAGTCGCCGCTGTAACCTCTAACATCCTCTTCTTCATCGTCATGTTTATTTTTGCCGTTTTCGAGACGTACGTAGTAACCAATTGCAATCACTTACTCGTATTTGCGTTATTTTTTTTTTATTGTTTTCTACTACTTTTTCCTCCCAGGATCGCCACCCCTCTGTCCATGGACATGTTTGCTTGGACGAGGAAGGAGGCCGTATTCTACAACGGCATCATCATCTGCTGCATCGGGTTTGAGTCCATCCTGGTCTTCCTGGTGGTCAAAGTGGCCTCTCAAAGGTACCAAGACTCTGAATGCTATTCAAAGATCCTCTACATCACAAGAACGATCTGCTGTTTTGAAAGACTGACTGCGAGTCAAAAATTCTTTATACCAGTGTTTCTTAACCATCGTTGGGCCGCGAGTGCCCCTTAGAGGACTGTCAAAACATTTCTCAGCTGGTGGGTCACAGCGGTACTCTATTGTAATACACTTCCACCATTTGTAGCAGAATTGTGTGTAAATACAGTATGGCCAACTAAAAAAAGACGCCATGTTTGCTACCAAGAAGCATGCACTGTGGTCGTTAGGATCTTAGTTTTTTTGACAAAACGCATAATAATACGTATAAATATAGTTTAAAACATACTCCAGCTCATAAATTTAAAATAAAACATGATTTTGTTTTGTAAAAATATAATTTTGCAGGCGTATTTGATGATGCACTACGCCAGTGACCAGCAGGCTGTCTAGCAGCGTGCTCTCGATGTATATTTTATATTTCATATCATTTGACAAGGTATAAATATGTTCAACTGTAAGTAGGTTAGATATAATTATTGAATACGATAAAAATCAATGGTAAGATTATTCGTTCAGTATTAATATTAGAGTTGGCCCTGAGGTGAAAAAGGTGAATAACCTCTGCTATATAAGACCGTATGGCTGTGCTGTTTTATTTCCTTTTTGTTGGTCAAAGATCAAAGCTAGAAAAATATTGGTGTTACTCATGGCTCAATTTTAAGTCACATTATTTTTAACCTTGGCTGTTTTTGTACCCATGATGCATGCTTAATTTTTAGGGTTGGGGATCGTCCTGTCTTGCTTGCAGGCTTGGCCATCATATTCTGCGGCTTCTTTGTACTGCTTCCATGGGGGAACTATTACCCGAAAATCCAATGGGCAGGTATTGATTTTTTTTTCAATACTGTAAGGAAAAAGTTAAACTTTCTATTTTTTAATTATGTTTTTGCTATGGTTTCATAAAATGTTATAATATCTTGTCCCTTAACATTGCACCTTTTTAAAAAAAAATAATTACAGTGAATGTCATATAACAAAATAATAAAAATAACAAACAAACAAATACAATAATAGGTAAAGGAAAGAGAAAAACACTCCCATCTCTATTGCTTGTATTACGACACGTAACTTCTTCCCGGAAGTGAAAACCAGTGGTGGTCAACAAAGCTAAAATGGCTGTTTTACGCCAAGCAGCGCGCAAACTATCTGAGTACAAAAGAGGCTTAAATCTTCCTGCAAAAAGCAGATACAAGCCAAAAATCAAACTATGCAATGGAATTGATCCCCATACATTATCAAAAAAAGATTTGTCGAGTGATATCAAGGATTACGTTGGCCGTGTTCCCAGACATATCAAACTATTGTGCTGCAGACATCATTCTACATGACATAAACATGGAAAAGCATGGAGGTCTACAACTTCTACTTGTGTGGCTGGCTTAAGGAAATTGGTATCAAGACTCTCCCAGATAAATATGCATTATTTTTGCTCAGGTAAGGTTGCATTTCATAATTTAACTTCGCATCCACTGATTTTTGTTGCTGTTGCACGCGCCGTTTACGAGTAGAGTGTTTTTCCCCGTCTTAATCTAAATATAACTACAGATGTCAACATTGTGTATGTGTTAAAAGCTTCATTTATGATTGCTGTCTTTGGTAAAAGCTTAACCCTTTTAGGTTTTGCAGAGATTTGCTTTCTTTTCTTTAAACTTGCCGAGTTGGTGCTTTTTGAAACACTCTCAGCAAACATGTGTTTAAGAAACACAAATAATATCAAGATAATTTTTAAATGGGAAATAACAAATGTTAAAGGTTTATCAAACAAACATTTAACAAAGTAATCAGTGCAAACTCATGCATTCTTCGACTTGGGAAGGAGTGTGTGCTGCTTTTCTTGTCATTACGTAAAATCTTGCACTCTTCTTTTTAAATTACTTCTCGAGGAACTCTGAAAAAACGTTTATCCTTTTCGCGATTTGAACGATTCGTATAGCCGAAAAAAAAACAAACATAGGGCATTTTTTTCTTCAAGAAAGGCTAAATGGCGCCTAGTACCCATTGAAAACAGAACTAGCTTGACCACCATGTGTAATCATTGGGTAGGGCGTGAGCCGGACGTGACGTCAGTAACATCCCAGCAATGCTCTTATACATATATATAAAGAGAATCATACTCATTCATCATCGATGAGCTTCAAGCACACCTGTGAAGTGAAAACTATTTCAGGTGACTACCTTTTGAACCTCATCGAGAGAATGCCAACAGTGTACAAAGCAGTAATCAGAGCAAAGGGTGGCTATTTTGAAGAAACTAAAATATAAAACATGTTTACAGTTATTTCAAATTTTTTTGTTTAGTACATAACTCCACATGTGTTCATTCATAGTTTTGATACTTTCTGTGACAATCTACAATGTAAATATTCATGAAAATAAAGAAAACATTGAATGAGAAGGTGTGTCCAAACTTTTGGCCTGTACCGTGTATATACTGTATATATACATAATGTGTGTATATATATACATATGTATGTATATATATATATGTGTGTGTGTGTATATGTATATATATGTGTGTGTATGTATGTAAATATATATATATATATATATATATATATATATATATATGTCTTAATAAGGTTATCCAAAAAATAGTGCTCGATACCGTAGTAGAGCGCAATATATGTATGTGTGGGAAAAAAAAAATCACAAGACTACTTCATCTTCAGAGATGAAGTAGTCTTGTGATTTTTTTTCCCACACATACATATATATATATATATATATATATATATATATATATATATATATATATATATATATATATATATATATATGTGTGTGTGTGTATATGTATATATGTAAATATTTATATATAATTACGAACACACACACATGCAATATTGACCTACATTTTATTTATCTACTATCATGTTTATCAATAATTATATGACAGAAATATTGTGGATATAATTTATTAGATATGTCTTATTTCTCTCTAATACTAAACTTTCAATGCTTACATTATGTTTTCATCGCCTCCAGACCTGAAAAACAACTCGTTGATCAGTCAAACATCGTCCAACGGTACTTTGGAGCCGACTGGCTGTCCGTACGAGCAAACGTGGTGCCAGTACACGCCCGTCATCTACCTGGCTCAGTACATCTCCTCAGACTTCCTTATCGGAGTGGGCTACCCGGCTTGCAATGTAATGTCCTACACGCTCTATTCCAAAATCCTTGGACCCAAACCACAGGTAAAAAACACACTGACTTATAATCACTGTGGGTTTTTTTTATCGTTCTTCTAAAGAAGACATCTTAAACTCAGTTTAAATCAAGGCTGGACAAATAACTTCAGAGTCAAGTTTTAACCATGTTACTAAATGTGTTAACTAATTTTACTTTTGTGGCTTTTGTTACTAAATTTGTTAACTAATTTTACTTTTGTGGCTTTTGTGACCTTAAGATATTGAATTTTTTGGGGGGAATTTTGCCTATCGTTCACAATCATTATGAGCGACAAGAAGACACGCCTTTTTTTTTTTAAGATTTTAAAGATGATAAATTATGCTCGCAAGATGGGGCTAATGGAATTCAGCCTTCAAAGCCGTCTAACTGCAAGTTCAAAACCCTCCGGCAACGTTTTGTATACACACTGCAAGTATATATATAATGTAGTAACAGACACATTCATAACATTATGTAATATGTGTAGTATTTACCATATTTTGGTAATTTTTAAGCAATACCAGAACATTTTTCATTAGTGCATTTATTTCCGTTTCCATAGCAGCGCACTTCTGACTTCCGGGAACAATTGGGTGTTCCTTTTTAAGGTAACAAACGTGTGTGTCCTAATCATGGCAGACTTGGTAACTGACAAAGAAGACAACTATTTTCGGACTAATGAAGATTCACAACCTTATATTTTGGAAGCTGAATATACGGAGGATGAAGTGCTGCTCATAGTAGCGAACACAAAGAGAGGGTGAAACGTTGGAGCAGACGGAAGCCGAGAGAGTGAGGTCGGCGTGACTGGACGGTGTAAATGTGGAACTTGGAGCCAAGCTGTGCCGACATAAATGGCGTGCTTAACCAAAATCAATTGGAAGCATCACCGGCCAGCTGCACCAAACTCACAACTGTCCATCAAGTGAGTCACTACAATATGATCATGATCATGCTTGTTAATACAACTACAGTACATATGCTGTCGAGTTAGTTGTGTACAAACAAAATATGAAATGTGGGCTAATACTTGACAGATACTGTAATATGATTGTTCATGTTTTTCAGTCAGTACGGTGTCTTATTCCATTGTGTTGTGCCATTCAGCTGCTGACGCATAAGCTATAACATACTTCTTACCGTAGCTAGCTTACGGCTAACGGTGTAGCATGCCGCCGCTGCGAGAAAAAGTCTGCAGTGTTTGCTCTTACATAACTATGTAGCAACAGTATTGTTGCCGGGTTTTGATGCATTTTTAAAGTGATTTAGAGGTTGGATAGCTAATAGATAGCTCCCATTAGCTGCACTGCTAGCAGCCACCGAGAATGAGCAGATTATTACAAGCTAGAATGCGAGAAAAAAATAACTTTTCTTGTCTCTCATAAGGATTGTGAACGATTGGCAAAATTAAAAAAAAAAAGCAATGTTCCCCTTTAGAACAATTCAAAATATAAAATGATATATTTTGACATTGTTGTTTTCCCCAGAACATGGTCAGAGACACTTCTGCTTTCTTATAGGCATTTTCCCTCTGTGTTGCCTAATGTGTTTGTTGTGCTGTCATTGTTTATAGTATTGTAGTTAGTGTTCTTTGCAGTAGGATTCAATATTGCCATAAACTATTCAACTATTAGCCCTCCAGGGTGCGTAGGCGGCAATTACAAATCATATGTGGGTAACCCCCCCCCCCACCCCCCCTCTAGGGGAGACCGAAAGCAATGGATGTCGAGTGCAATATTTCTCTTCAAAATTGCGATTCGATTTGCGATTTTTATATTTAATACATATAAATGGATAAAACTGCAAAAATAACAAGTGAAGGGCGACATGTTATTTTTAGACTGTTAATCAACATATTCTTGTCTCAAGGTGCCACACATTTGAACAATATACAATAATTTACTTTTGAAATATTTGGCTATCTGCAGACTGACTCATAGCTTTTGTCTACATCATGCTCTGAAACTGAAGAAATAATCGATAAAAACTGTACAGTGATTATAATGTAATGTAATCATAATATATAATAATAATGCAAGTAACCATTTAAAAGGATACAAACTCTAATTTCTCATTACCGTAGAATTGTTTACCATTATACTGTATTTGGTAGGTAAATACCTTTGTAATCCTAAACAAATAATAACTAAATGGACGCAAAATTTTTACTTAAATAAGTATTTAACATCTAAAAGTGCATTTTTCCCCAGTTGAAAAAACTAGGTCGGACGTTGTCTGTTGCCATCATGTGATCATGGCATTCTCGCTTGTTCTTTGTGTTGATGGGCTCATATTGCCCATCCGATTTGAAGCTAAAATATTCCCACAGTGTGACATCTGGCTTTGTTATCATATTTTTTTCCACCTAATATTTGTTACTTTGCTGAACTTTTCACTGGCGAGTCATGAGACTTTGCGTCTGTGCTTGTGTGTGGTCTCGCATGGCATGGTTTAACGCGTATTCAACATTTTTATGTCAGAAAAGACAAAATTCATCATTATGTTCCTTCAGCTATGAATAGAGTAACATATACTTGTTTTGCATGTCACTATAATCATCACTTGCATAAATAGACAATGAAAATATTTTTTTGTAGTGAAAAAAATAATTTTGGACCAAATAGGTGCGGCACACCTGATGATCTCTCACAACACACAAAGATGCTATGGCACAGTGGTTTGAAATGACTGACCTTGACCTCTTCACATGTCACTCATATTTCTCACCCATTCAAGTTAATTTAGTTCTAATTAGACTGGAAGAAGGTCATATCAGAGTCTGACTTTCCCTCCTTTATTTTGAACGCTGATGTTTTTCTTATGGGTTCTTGTCTTTCAGGGCGTGTACATGGGCTGGCTGACTGCATCTGGCAGCGGAGCGCGGACTTTGGGCCCCGTGTTTGTCTCGCACGTCTACACCCTCCTCGGACCACGCTGGGCCTTTGCCCTCATCTGCATCATGGTCGCAGCCGCCATCGTCCTCCTCAGCGCCGTCTACCACAGACTTATCGCCTTCTCTGTACGCTATGGGAGGGCGATAGATTGAGGACGCCGTTTTTTTTCCCTTGAAGAAAGGCCAAAGATAATTTTACAACGGGACCAATGAGTTACTGCAATTTTGTTACTTCAACTGCATTTAACTGAACACAATTTTAACTTCACAGGCACACTGACTGGTTTAAATAAATGTGACCTAGCGCTAATGTGAATATACATATTTAAATTTGTGTTTTTTAATGAAGAAATTAAATGTCATTTTTATGTGTGGAACATATTATCTATTATAAATTCTTGAAAAAAAATATGTACAGAAATAAAGCAGTTATGGTTACCATATGTTATGGAGCGCAAAGCTAATATGTTGTTTTTATTTTTATTTTTTTTAAATATATATGGCTCTGCCTCTGAATAATCTATTAAGTCTTGTAAAATACATATATTAAAAAAAGAATCAATACATCCTAAATTATCGGTCACAATCACGGGGCAAAATCTTTAGCATGGTTATTTATTTATTTAATCTAATTTAATTTATGCATTGCAACGAACCAGCTTAAAATGTATTTTAGTATTCCACCAAAACGTATTTGTAAAATGTACATTAAAAAATATAGGTCTAATTATAAATTTTTTCTTCTTATAAAAATAATATTTCCACAAAGCCGAATATCATGCGAAAAACAATTCCAGGTGGTGTGCATCATGCAATAAACTACAGTACAGTACTTCCTGTCGGACACCGGAAGTCCTGTTTCTCCCCGGAAGTCCAAAACTGCAACCTCAAAATAAGCACAAGAGTATTGTCGGTGACTTTTTGATGAGTTTACAGCGCTATTGACACCACTACTAGTAACATTCCGTTGTATTTTTTAAACGTATTAGCATTTTAAGGATTCCGACCAAAACTTACTTGGTGTCGGAATGGGTAAGAAAACATATTCTAAATGTGTGGCAAACACTAATAAGCCGGTATTGTAGTTAACTTTTAGCTCAGGTTAATGAAGTTGTCATTTTCTTCCCCAGATTCAACCGACAACCCCCTCGTAAGTTCAACCTTTCTATTGGTAATTGACTTGTTACTTTATTGAGCTAACGAAGCTGAATTGCCAGGGACGCAACTATCTACTTTTCGAGGGGTATGCACTATACAGACTCATTGCTGGTATTAGCCTAGCTAGCATTACATGTATTAGCCTAACTAGCATTACAAGTATTTTGATTGATTGAATGATTGAGACTTTTATTAGTAGATTGCACAGTACAGTACATATTCCGTACAATTGACCACTCAATGGTAACACCCGAATAAGTTTTTCAACTTGTTTAAGTCGGGGTCGACGTTAATCAATTAATTAGCCGTATGTATGCAACTTATCACCATAAGTAACTTAAGTACCGGTACATTTTGTGTATATGTCGTGAATATATTTTGCCAATCCTTAGTTTAGGGTGATTCTGATTAAAAATAAATCACGTAGGGCATTGTGATTCATCTCGCATGACTAATAATTCATTGTTTTAGGCAGAACGATTTTTAAAGGATCATTACTTTAAATATTATATACACTGCAGGTATATTGGGGTTTACAATAGTAGCTTTACCGAAATTAGAAGTCTTACCAAACTTACTTAGTGTCTTTCAAACACATTTTCTTAATCATTATAGGCCGTGTCCTAACGAACATGGACAGTTTACAAAAACACATATCCAAGGTTAAAACGATCTCCATCCACACAAGTGTAGTTTCATGTCTACACGCAAACGCATACACCTGCTGTCATGCACATTTTGTCGAATCATAAGCCTGGAAAAAGCAGCAACAGCTGACTTGGTGGCGATATTATACCTCTGTTATTATAATGTTTATTTTGCAGTGACGTGCGGTGAGGTTGATGGTTGGTGAGGCACTGACTTCATCACAGTCAGATTTACAAACATATGAACCCTAAAGAGTATCTTATTCACCATTTGATTGGCAGCAGTTAACGGGTTATGTTTAAAAGCTCATACCAGCATTCTTCCCTGCTTGGCACTCAGCATCAAGGGTTGGAATTGGGGGTTAAATGACGAAAAATTATTCCCGGGCGCGGCGCCGCTGCTGCCCACTGCTCCCCTCACCTCCCAGGGGGTGAACAAGGGGATGGGTCAAATACAGAGACACATTTCATTACACCTAGTGTGTGTGTGACAATCATTGGTACTTTAACTTAACTTTAACTTTACACATACAAACTGTAGCACACAAAAAAGCACATTTAATAAAAAAAACTTTATTATGGTCTTACCTTTACTTATAAATTAAGTCCATGCGCTGCAACTAAAGCCCTCACTTAAACTTTCCACGTGCAAGATTGAATCTATTTAAAAAAGTGTAACCGAGGGTTTATAAATGTCGCCTATACTGTATGAAACTACAAAATAACAAACACGTAGGCTCCAGTTTACACAAGGACCACTTTATTTACCTTCTTTCAAAAACTTCCGCTCCACTCCGTGTCATCACTTCCGCTCTTAGCGCCTTCAAAATAAGAGCTCAAGGCATATACTGTATAACAGCGCATAACAGGAACTTAACATCACAAAGAGGAAAGCCCATGAAAATAGGTTACAAAAGTTATTTAATAAGAAGCCAAAAAGTGCAAAAACAATAATGTTCGTGTTGGAGGAGTTGTGAATTAGATACACCTGCAGTCTGCAGGTGTACCCAATGTTGTGGCCCTGCAGTCATTCACAACTCCTCCAACACGAACATTATTGTTTTTGCACTTTTTGGCTTCTTATGAAATAACTTTTTTAAATAGATTCAATCTTGCACGTGGAAAGTTTAAGTGTGGGCTTTAGTTGATATAACAATTCTACGGCGGGGGTGCAGGAGGCGGGATTACTGGAGCCTCAGCCAGTGCGTCTTTTGCAGCCGTTTTATGATCGCTCAGCACAAGAAATACGTTTCACACATACAGTTGTTGACAAAATACACTGTACATTATATACCTCAGCTAAGTAAACTATGGCAATGTATAATATAATTAATATAGCAATACAGTCTCACTGCACAGCAGGCCAGCAGTTAGCCGAGTCCACAATCCATGTTGAGGCACTGAGTGATGTGCCTCAACTGGCTGCTGTTCACCGCACCGTCTCTTCTCAGTATTTGAACGGCAAATGTGAAAATTCAGCGATTTTGAATAAAAATAATCTAAAACTGGTGAAGTTAAATGGAAAATAACTTTATAGTATAATCACTGGATACATATAACAATTTAATTATTTTTTTTTCTTTTTACATTTTTTTTCTTTCCATGATGGCAGGTGAGGCGGGGCCTCACCTGCCATCATCATAGTGACTGCACGTCACTGTTATTTTGATATGCAAGACGCACAATGACATGTACATTATCTTTAAAAACAAGCCTGCATTTACACAGAGCCCTGGGAACATTATGAATCTTTTTTTTTTAGTGTTTAATGTGCACATGCATACCTGTGCCGCTGAAACCCACCAACTCTCATGGAACTTTACTGCACGTGCAGTAAAGTGTACATTATTTCTAAAATCAGCACTCACTAAGAGTCAAGGAAGCATTTGCATGTTTAAGTGCCTAAAGCGCACATACGTGAGTGTGCTGCTGCAAAAAAATAAAAAAATATTTAATCATCGAAATGGTGATACATTACATGTGCAATGAAGTGCATATTGTCTTTAATATCAGTACACACTAGGAAGGAGGATGCTACATCATGTTCTTTTTAGCTGCTTGGTCGCTTTTTACGCGTGTGCACGGTCGCGCCCAGCTCCATCTACACAAAAGGAACCAACGCATGTAAGTTAACTTAATGATCTGTTGTTAAATAATGACTAAAAACTATGTAATGTTGCATCTTTCTTATGACACAGAGCAAAAAGTCTTGCTTGTCAAAGTTGTTCCATCAGGTGGAGGTTTGACAGCGATCGTATCCAAAACAGCTGACTGTCATTGGTGCTGGTGGAGGTGTCGCAAAGCCCATTTCGATGAGCCTTTTTAGTCAATGTAGAGTGAAAATAGCAGCATATTTTTGTTCAGACATACAGTAAGTCTTCTTATAATGTGTTTAAAGGCAGCAAGGCAGAGTTGTTGAGCTTTGGAAACGACTATCAGAGGAGTACAAGTTCCGGTTTGTGCCGTGTACACGCATACTCTAAGCGGAGAGTTTTGGAACTCTACACTTTGGCCAGCGTTGGCAAGTCTGCGTTTTTAAGGACAAAAGTATGCGTTTGCGTGTGGACAAGAGGCCTAAATGCAGAGAAAAGTATGCGTTAACTATCCGTGTTCGTGTGGACATGGCCTTAATCAATCAACCTTTATTTATATAGCACTTTTCATGCATGGGCAAGTTGCAATACAAAATGCTTTACATCAGAAAAAAACATGTACATACAGCACTATTGACAGTAACAAAATACGTTTGCTAGTGATGTCCCCAAGAGGCAACATGTAAAGATAAAAATTAGTGTGACCTAAAATTGAGCTTGAGGAACCCCACATCTTATTTCATGGGTTCCTGAAAAACATGTATCCATACTTTCATAAAAACATAAGAGCGGAACCAGTTAAAAACAGTACTAGAGAGTTTTTATGACATTCATCTATTAAAGTCACCTTTTCTTTGCAGGAAAAAGAAGACACCAAGAAGGTAAGAAGTCTGTTCTTATAAAAAATTCTCCCCTATTTTAGTTGGCAAATTCCAGGCCTGATGTTGCCATGCCATAGATGAAAAGCCATCCATGAGGCACAATACAATAATGAGCACATCAAATTGTGTAAAAATAGACATTTGAAAACCAATCATCAAAAATTAACATCAGAACTCAATCTCAATGAAGACAGCAAAACGTCTTCGCTTTCCTCTGCTTGCGGACAAAAGTGGCTCGTAAATGTACGGTTGGATGCTAACATAATTTTCTCTTGCCATTTCTAATTCTAATAAAAAGTATTGTATAGTTCTAACTTATATTTTTCGTTACTGAAGTGTATGGCTAAAACTACGACATGGCTGACTGGGTGGAGATGTATTTAAAGCCAGCTGGAGGGGGCTACGCGTGGAGCTCTAATAAGACGCCCTTTCAAAACGTTTAGTTTTTAGAAACCCTCACAAAGCGGCTTGAAGATGAGTTTGTAAAGCAAAATATATGTAACATTTTGACCAAAACACCACAGTTACATGTTATGTAGACCACAAAAAAATCGTAGTGTGCCCTTTTAATATTTGTTATATTTTAAAAGCTAATTTGTCATTCTCTCTAACTTAGGTCACATATGTTTTGAATTCATGAAAATCTTGTCTTCATCACAATAACCAATGTGATTTTTTACAAACTAAATTCTGTAAAATTGTATTTGTAATTGACAGAAAAATGACATTAGCTTTCATAGAAATTATATTTTTTCTTAAATTTAATTTTTCTCCTTCTACAGACTTGCGATTCAACACTAACCGTCTTCCGTTGGATCAGCTTGAATTGTACAATTATTTTTACACATTTCTACACGAGGAAGACATTGGAGAATCAAACAGATTCAGGACATTCTTTAACATTCGTACGACTCCAACGCCTTTTGTTCAAGACAAGACCAAAGAGAGCGTACGTTTTCTTCTTGCCAGCAAGCTAAGTTTTAATGGTTATCTTAAAAATACTGTATGACTTCTTTTCCCCTAAGGATACTGAATGGAACGAGGCATCCCCACTTGAGCCAGTCAAAGACAAGGCAGAAAAGAATCATCTGAAGAAACTGGTAGCTATTAAAACAATATTTATTGTTGTATAGTTACAGCCTTACGTTCAAATTATTACAGGTTCATTATGGTGATATTTCAGGTTTGTTATGACTTGTTTGTACTTGACTTGTTGTGTATTTTGCTCACTTGATTAAAATAAAGTTTCGCAAATACGTAGCAATATTCGAAATGTTCGCAGAATAAAGTAGTAATTTTATAACTACAAAGTCATAACTGTACGAGAATGATGTTGCTTTAGTAAGTCTTATAATTACGCTGATGGAAATTAAATTTGTAGAATGAAGTCAGCACTCAACAAGAATAAAGGATTGCAATTCTGCAAATACTGTAGATTCAAAATATTTGGAGAATAAAGCTGTTTTTTGAGAATAACGTTAAAATAGTTTGAGAATAAATTCAGAATCAAGTGAAGAGAAAAATAATTAGCAAATTTGACCTAAATAAATTAAAACCTTTTTGAGAAAGGTCATTTTAAGGGAAAACTAACAAATTATCACATTATGACATTGTAGATACATTCTGACTTTTTTTCCTGTAATTCCTCTCTACCTTCCGCCAGCAATTCAGCTTGTTTCTCAAAATTGTACAAATTATTATTATTAATTTATTGTTTTTGCACAATTGCGTTATTCATGTCAACCTGTGTTTTTATTATTGTAGTGTTGGGACTTTACTGTCGTATACTTGGCTTTATCCTTTTAGTTTCTTCACTTGTGATAATTTGAAGTAATTCTCAGGAATATGCTGTTAATTTCAGATTCAGTCTGTTTCTAAACCTGGAACTCTACTGACAATAACACAAATATTTTCTTTGTAAAAAAACAAAAACAAAAAAAAACCACAAAAAGGAAATCAATGAAATTACGAAGTGGCTTAAGAAAATTCCAAAATAAACAATTGATAAAGACACCTCCTAGTAAGATTTTGAAAACAAATACATTTAGGCATGGTCTTAAAACTGAATCTCAACATATTTTGTAGACTTGCTTGCAACTTGTCAACAAGAGTGTTTTGGAGTTGTTGAAGTGCTTATTTGATTACTCTTGATTAAGTTGCTGCCACAATTGTAAATGTATTTTGGTGTTAAGGTAAAACAACAATATGCCAGTGTGTCTATTCTTAGCGTCATATTAGCCAGCTGGTGTTAGCCATTTTGGCATGCTATATCTTCCTCAGTTTCAAGTTAGTATTTGGGTCACTAATGCCAGATGCAAAGGGTAGGTTGTTCATGTCAAGACAGCTTTACCTTTACCTTGAATATAGCAGGGTTTCCCCTAAGTTGCCTCTATAGTATAAATGTGGCAGTGAGGGCGTGGCTAAAGGCTTGGAGGGGGCGTGGTCAATGAAATCATCATATGTATGATGTCATGATCATTTTAATTGGCAATTATGTATATTTTCTTTAAAAAGGCTACACAAAAGTTGTATGTATATTTAAAAACAAATGTGTTAGTTATTAGTATTAACATGTATATTGTTCTTATATTATACATTGTTTTTCTCTATTTTTCAATTGTTGCTTATTGTAAAAGGTAACACAGGCTACCTACTACTCTATACTCTGCCCTACCTGAATGTTGGAATTTAGTTTGCATAATATGTAAACAGTCCTTTGAATTAGAGATGTGGTTTGATATTTTCCACCATAAAGTTAATGTACAACTAAGCACAGGGCACCAAGGAATGTACACCAATATACAACATGAAGTGCAAATTGTCAGGACATGGACTTTGGTGCAGCTTACTGCAAGGATTTCGCAGCTCGCTGCGAGGAATGTTTTCCCGTGGTGCAAACGGACTATAGCAGACTTCGGAAGAAGTTGGAAACATGTTTAATCTTGACCATGAAAAGAACAAACAAAAGGTGCGCACAAGGCGGAGACACAAACTTAGCGTATTGAAACAAAACTATCACTAAGACAGAAACTATGAACATGAAACAAAACTACACTTACTGTGACGTGAGCAGAACAGCATGAACTATGATATCAAGAGCTATGGCATAAACAGAGCACGAACAGAGTAATGTCGCCAGGTCGACTACCTGGCAACTACCGGCTTAAATAATAATGACATGATTAGTGACAGGTGCGTGAGTCCGAACACCAGCAGCAGGTGAAAATCGTATGCCACCATGGCAACCAAAACAAACGAGTGCACCAAAAAACAGGAACTATGGAGTTCAAAACCCAACAGAACATAACCAAACAAAATATGACCACAGAACATAAATGATAAATGGGTTGTACTTGTATAGCGCTTTTCTACCTTCAAGGTACTCAAAGCGCTTTGACACTACTTCCACATTTACCCATTCACACACACATTCACACACTGATGGCGGGAGCTGCCATGCAAGGCGCTAACCAGCAGCCATCAGGAGCAAGGGTGAAGTGTCTTGCTCAGGACACAACGGACATGACGAGGTTGGTATTAGGTGGGGATTGAACCAGGGACCCTCGGGTTGCGCACGGCCACTCTTCCACTGCGCCACGCCGTCCCCAAACATGGCAGTATCCCCCCTCAAGGACAGATCCCAGATGTCCAAAAACAAAAAACAAAGCAGGATCAAGAGTCATGGGAGGGCGGGAAAGGGACATGGCGGTGGGTCGCCAGACCAAGTGTCCCCGAATCCACCGAGGGAGAGTCAGGTGGCGGTGACACGTAGAACGCCGCTGCACCTGACGAGGTGGGCGACCCGGGAACGGCCACATCCGTGGCCGACGAGGAGGTGGACGCACTTGGCGTGGCGGACGACCAGGGAATGGCCACATCCATGGCCGACGAGGAGGTGGGCGCGTCGTCGTCGTGGCAGGCGTAAAAGCTGTGTGCGTCCTCGTCATGGCAGGCGTGGAAGCTGCGCGTGTCGTCGTCGTGGCAGGCGTGGATGCGGCAGGCGGCGAAGCTTGGCGTGGTGCGGCAGGCGGCGAAGCTTGGCTTGGGTTATGGCTTGGGTCTTGGCGTAGCACTTGGCGTCGTGGAACTGCGACTGGCGGCACTTGGCGTCGTGGAGCTGCGACTGGCGGCACTTGGCGTCGTGGAGCTGCGACTGGCGGCACTTGGCGTTGTGAAGCTGCGACTGGCGGCACTTGCCGTCGTGAAGCTGCGACTGGCGGCACTTGGCGTCGTGAAGCTGCGACTGGCTGCGACTGGCGGCACTTGGCGTCGTGAAGCTGCGACTGGCGGCACTTGGCGTCGTGAAGCTGCGACTGGCGGCACTTGGTGTCGTGAAGCTGCAGGTACTGGAGCTTGGCGTGGTGCAGGTACTGGAGCTTGGCGTGGTGCAGGTACTGGAGCTTTGCGTGGTGCAGGTACTGGAGCTTGGCGTGGTGCAGGTGCTAGCCTTGGAGCAGGTAGGGTTGCTAGCCTTGAAGCAGGTGCTGGCCTTTGAGCAGGTGCTAGCCTTGGTTTTGGCGGAGGTGGCCTAGCTGGGGCCTGCGGCTTGACATGACGAAAAACCGGTGGTGGTGGCCGGGCCGGAGGTCGCCCCCCCCTAGCCCCCCCTCAAGGAGCGGATACCAGACGCGCTCCCTGCGGTCTGGAATCGTCTTTAGGGGTAGGTGGAAGGAGGCCAGGAGGGGGGGTAGAATCCTCCCCTTTGAACTGTCCAAACTGTCTTTCTTTATCCCCCACCTGGGGTTGTGTGGGCGGAAAAAGAAAAATGTTGTGATGTGGGCGGGGCTTGAGTCTTGGGGGGCGGAGCCTGAAATTTGGGTGACTTGGATTGCCAGGATCTGATCTCCAAAAACATGTTCTGATACTGTTCAATCATGGAAATGGAGTCCTTTGTTAGGAGCGGCTGACAAAAAAAAGAGTTCAGAAAAAAAAAATCTTGGTCTGTGACATCATTCTCCGGCAGCGGCGTGACGTCATGCTGGAGCAGCGGGGCTGGCAGCAGCCTGTTTACGCCCGGAGGGCGAGGAGCTTGCGGGAACGACTCGTCCTGTCTGCTCAGAGAAGCCTTTCCGGACTGCCTTCGTCTTCGCCGACGCTTCCGGCCCAGCTTCGGCGCGGCAACCTCTCCGGGCCACACGTAGCCGATCGGCACTAGCTTGCCGCCAAGACCCCACATTAGATCCCGACGCTCCCCGGGGGAATGGCGAAGCGTTTCGGCCTCCATGGCGCGCAGAACCTCCCACGTCTCCAAGTCGCTTGCGGGAAAACGATTTGCTGGCGACATTCTGTCAGGACATGGACTTTGGTGCAGCTTACTGCAAGGATTTCGCAGCTCGCTGCGAGGAATGTTGGAACATGTTTAATCTTGACCATAAAAAGAACAAACAAAAGGTGCGCACAAGGCGGAGACACAAACTTAGCGTATGGAAACAAAACTAACACTAAGACAGCAACTATGAACATGAAACAAAACTACACTTACTGTGACGTGAGCAGAACAGCATGAATTATGATATCAAGAGCTATGGCATAAACAGAGCACGAACAGAGTAATGTCGCCAGGTCGACTACCTGGAAACTACCGGCTTAAATAATAATGACATTATTAGTGACAGGTGCGTGAGTCCGAACACCAGCAGCAGGTGAAAATCATATGCCACCATGACAACCAAAACAAACGAGTGCACCAAAAAACAGGAACTATGGAGTTCAAAACCCAACAGAACATAACAAAACATGACCACAGAACATGACACAAATACTTGGAATCACGTTAAATCAACAATACAGTTTGACTAAAAAAAGCATTATACAGGATAAAGGTTGGCTCTACTAATGCCGCCAACTTAATGCTAATGCTTAATGCTGGACTAGCTTATTAGCAGTCTAAAGAAAAATAGCAGGGCCAATGTTGACAAACAGTCATTCATACTCACATTCATATCTATGGACAAGTTGGTCTCCATTTAACCCATCCATCCATCCATCCATTTTCTACCGCTTATTCCCTTTTGGGGTCGCGGGGGGCGCTGGAGCCTATCTCAGCTACAATCGGGCGGAAGGCGGCGTACACCCTGGACAAGTCGCCACCTCATCGCAGTCCATTTAACCTAACATGCATATTTTTACAATCTTGGAGGAAGCCATAGTACGCGTAGAAATCTCCACACGCATGGAAGAACATACACAACCCACACACAGATGTCCAAACGGAGGTGTGAAGGCGAATGGCTTAAAATGTGACATTATTGTCAGTAGTAATGCCAGAAAAATAAGGGTAGTAAAATTCCTGATGCATAAGGAACAGTTATTGCTTCAGGGACAGACTAATTTGCCTTCACTTTTGACAAAGTTGATTCAGCTGTGTGCTTAATAAGTGGGGAGAAAATAGCAAACAACAAAAAAATCCACTGTTGAAAGACATTTCCACAACAAACGCAGCAGCGGGAAAATACCCAGCTGGTGATTGCCGAAAAAGAACAGTTTCGGAACTGCTGCAGAAAGCTGCTCAGAGGTAAAATACTTGGTGAGTCGTTTTTTGTTTAGTGTTTGATTTCATAAATGCTATAGCATTAGTGGAATGAAAGTACAAACCCTGTTTCCATATGAGTTGGGAAATTGTGTTAGATGTAAATATAAACGGAATACAATGATTTGCAAATCATTTTCAGCCCATATTCAGTTGAATATGCTACAAAGACAACATATTTGATATTCAAACTGATAAACATTTTTTTTTTTGCAAATAATCATTAACTTTAGAATTTGATGCCAGCAACACATGACAAAGAAGTTGGGAAAGGTGGCAATAAATACTGATAAAGTTGAGGAATGCTCATCAAACACTTATTTGGAACATCCCACAGGTGAACAGGTGGGTGCCATGATTGGGTATAAAAGTAGATTCCATGAAATGCTCAGTCATTCACAAACAAGGATGGGGCGAGGGTCACCACTTTGTCAACAAATGCGTGAGCAAATTGTTGAACAGTTTAAGAAAAACCTTTCTCAACCAGCTATTGCAAGGAATTAGGGATTTCACCATCGTAATATCATCAAAGGGTTCAGAGAATCTGGAGAAATCACTGCACGTAAGCAGCTAAGCCCGTGACCTTCGATCCCTCAGGCTGTACTGCATCAACAAGCGACATCAGTGTGTAAAATATATCACCACATGGGCTCAGGAACACTTCAGAAACCCACTGTCAGTAACTACAGTTGGTCACTACATCTGTAAGTGCAAGTTAAAACCCTCCTATGCAAGGCAAAAACCGTTCATCAACAACACCCAGAAACGCTGTCGGCTTCGCTGGGCCTGAGCTCATCTAAGATAGACTGATACAAAGTGGAACAGTGTTCTGTGGTCTGACGAGTCCACATTTCAAATTGTTTTTGGAAACTGTGGACGTCGTGTCCTCCGGACCAAAGAGGAAAAGAACCATCCGGATTGTTATAGGCGCAAAGTTGAAAAGCCTGCATCTCTGATGGTATGGGGGTGTATTAGTGCCCAAGGCATGGGTAACTTACACATCTGTGAAGGTGCCATTAATGCTGAAAGGTACATACAGGTTTTGGAGCAACATATGTTGCCATCCAAGCAACGTTACCATGGACGCCCCTGTTTCAGCAAGACAATGCCAAGCCACGTGTTACATCAACGTGGTTTCATAGTAAAAGAGTGCGGGTACTAGACTGGCCTGCCTGTAGTCCAGACCTGTCTCCCATTGAAAATGTGTGGCGCATTATGAAGCCTAAAATACCACAACGGAGACCCCGGAATGTTGAACAACTTAAGCTGTACATCAAGCAAGAATGGGAAATAATTCCACCTGAGAAGCTTAAAAAATGTGCCTCCTCAGTTCCCAAACGTTTATTGAGTGTTGTTAAAAGGAAAGTAACACAGTGGTGAACATGCCCTTTCCCAACTACTTTGGCACGTGTTGCAGCCATGAAATTCTAAGTTAATTATTATTTGCAAAAAAAAATAAAGTTTATGAGTTTGAACATCAAATATCTTGTCTTTGTAGTGCATTCAATTGAATATGGGTTGAAAAGGATTTGCAAATCATTGTATTCCGTTTATATTTACATCTAACACAATTTCCCAACTCATATGGAAACGGGCTTTCTATAAGTGGTATTATCGTCATTTTAGGTATCAAACAGAGTTTATTGCTCTGGATGGGTTTTATTTCGTTGGAAATGGACTCAAATGGCTCTTTGTATGCTGAAGGTTGCCGGTTGGCATAAAGCAGGCCTATTCAACTGGCGGCCATTTCTGGCCCACCAATCATCACCCAAATAGGCTTAATGAAGCCATTTAAACTAGGGTTGCTCATGTATGCAGTATTGCCGCCACCCTACAGGGGGCAGTAGTGAGGCACAACAAAGCAGCAGTAGGGTGAGTAGAAAAAGACTACTTATTCAACCCTGAAAAATAATCAAAATAGATTGCGAAAATCTGAATCTAAATTGGCCCCAGTGCCCTAGTGTGTGAATGTGAGTGTGAATGTTGTCTATCTGTGTTGGCCCTGCGATGAAGTGGCGACTTGTCCAGGGTGTACCCCGCCTTCCGCCCGAATACAGCTGAGATAGACTCCAGCACCCCCCGCGACCCCAAAAGGGACAAGCGGTAGAAAATGGATGGATGGGTGGATGGATGGACAACAAAGTATGAATGTTAGGCCCCGAGTAAGTGCTCAAGTCATTGCTTCCTGACGGACACAGTGTTCTAGACAAGAAGCAACAATGGTAGAAATCTCTACGTGTAAGGTTCAACACGAAACTTGGTCAAATCTTTGTAAGTAGATACTCTGCATGAAAATATTTTGTTTGATTTGTATTGAAATTGCTGACTTTGTGATGTATTTTGTATTTGTGGTCGTGTTGTTTTTTGATTAAGAGTAATAACTCTGGGCGATCAGAGCTCATTTAATACATGTAGCGCTAAATATGACCAGTAGAGGGCTATACGCGACACCTTTAGGTTTAATTGGGACAAGTCACATACCGGTACATTGTGTGCAATATTTGATGTACTGTAGATGTTGTTTAATTTCTTTATGCATAAGCATATATAGTTGTGTGAATGTATGAACACTAAACCTATTTTATTCATGTAAAATACACAATAGACATTATTTACTATTATGTTAAATACACAATGGACGCTATACTTTTGTAATCTTAAATGAAAAAAGAAAATATAGAAATAAAACTGACAGAGGAAAATAATTCAAAAGAAGGAACTTAAATCTCCAATAAAAATCCTGGAGCTTCTGTTTCTTCATACTGTTAACTAGCTGTGCATGCTGGAAATGAGGAGTGACGGCAGAATAATGAATTTATCGACAACGCAGGGTGAAAGCTAATGTGTTTACTTTGTAATAAAGTCAACTAAGTCTCAAAAGAATATAACCTGCGGAGGCACTTTCTGACGAAACATCCACATGTTAATGTCCGGCCCCCGAGCCCTTGGACTCTTGAAACTGCGGCCCTCTTCATTATGTAGTTGAATAGCCCTGACATAGAGGAACATTTTTTTATTTGAGATGTTTTTCCAAACTTCCATCCATCCATCCATCCATCTTCTTCCGCTTATCCGAGGTCGGGTCGCGGGGGCAGCGCAGCAGCCTAAGCAGGGAAGCCCAGACTTCCCTCTCCCCAGCCACTTCGTCCAGCTCCTCCCGGGGGATCCCGAGGCGTTCCCAGGCCAGCCGAGAGACATAGTCTTCCCAACGTGTCCTGGGTCTTCCCCGTGGCCTCCTACCGGTCGGACGTGCTCTAAACACCTCCCGAGGGAGGCGATCAGGTGGCATCCTGACCAGATGCCCGAACCACCTCATCTGGCTCCTCTCGATGTGGAGGAGCAGCGGCTTTACTTTGAGCTCCCCCCGGATGACAGAGCTTCTCACCTTATCTCTAAGGCAGAGCCCCGCCACCCGGCGGAGGAAACTCATTTCGGCCGCTTGTACCCGTGATCTTGTCCTTTCGGTCATAACCCAAAGCTCATGACCATAGGTGAGGATGGGAACGTAGATCGACCGGTAAATTGAGAGCTTTGCCTTCCGGCTCAGCTCCTTCACCACAACGGATCGATACAGCGTCCGCATTACTGAAGATGCCGCACCGATCCGCCTGTCGATCTCACGATCCACTCTTCCCTCACTCGTGAACAAGACTCCGAGGTACTTGAACGCCTCCACTTTTTCCAAACTTATTATGGCCAATAGTGCGTAAATAATAAACTGTTTACATTATGTACATCCATACAAATTATTAGGTAAATATGTTTTCATGTAAAAAACAAACTTATTTTTAAGGTGTGGTGGCAATTATTTTGATGTGGTGTGCCACAAACAATTGCATGTAGACGAAACTCTGCATAGCATATGGCGCTGGTTGGTGCTTCTGTAAATACACTATCATGTTCAATGTGTTGCCTTTCTCTTGCTGCTATGTCCGCAAGCAGGTTTTTGGCACATTGGGGCAACATTCTTCCACCACCATGGAAGTCTGCATTTTTACGGCAGGTGAAACATTATCAAACAGCCGATTTAGCAGTTTTTAATTGGAGGGAAAAGTTCAGGGGATTAGTCTCCATCTGTCATCAGCCAGCAGAGCTGTGTGCAGCGGGAGGGATTCTGATATTACTGTTGCAGCCACACGCGACCTGAAAGGTTTCTAACTTTAGCTTATACTGTACGGATGGTATTAAGGAAAAATGTTGTGATTTTGAAACAGTCGCTTTTTCATACTTTTTATGTATACCATGCCTACTCAGGAAAAGGGAGTGTTTCCTGCTTTCTGAATCACACCATCTGGTTTCAGCAGTCTTGTTTCGTTGATAAAAATGTACCAAAATTGCCTTATTGACCTTTGGCCTAAGATTTGGT
>NC_084552.2:43302832-43320332 GCF_033978685.3 Nerophis lumbriciformis
CACTATGGTGTTGCACAGATGTGTTTATAATAGCATTAAGTCAGCTTATTGTGGGACAAAACACACCCGAGAGTGACACCCTTTCTCCATAGCTTGTGTAATAAACAGATGTGCGTTGCGCCAACAAATAAATGAAACATTGTCTACTCTATGCTAAATACAAGACCGCATTCAAACTTATACAAACCATATACACATTCTGATTTGTCTTAAAGTTTATTTGACACTTTTTGTTACATATAATGCAGCCTATCCACACAATTTAAAACTGCTAACATTAATCTTGTGACTGAGAGAGCCTTTTTTTTCTTTTTGCATGTTGTTGCACTCTGTCAAGCACTCTCACAGGCTTACAAAGACAATAACATTAGAGCTAAAACATGATTAAAAATATTGCACTAAATATTTCTGTAATTAATCACAATTGTTTTGTATCATATTTTTTTATTATTATTTATTTTATTTTGCCTTTTAAGGTTCTATGGAAATCGCTCCTTCTGTTTTGAGAAGCTGATGAAATACGAGAAAGCCCTGGCCGACGCCGAAGTGTCACTCGACTTGTGTCCAGGCTGGATGAAAGGCGTTTTTAGGAAGGGACGAGCTTTGGCCGGTTTAAAGGTGATTATTCTTGCTATAAACATCCAATGTAAATATGCTATGGATGCAGCATCTGAGGTGCAGTGCCTAATAGAGCTTTTATTTGAGGAAAAAGGGTATATCAACATGTCAACGGTCATAGTAAAGATCAGTGCCACTTTTTTTTTTTTTTTATTAAACTTGAGGCATCTATTTGGAGGCGTCTAATGCATGGGCTATTATTTGCAAAAATGTTCAGATACATTTTTTTGCACAACTGAGCACATTTTTTACAAATAGCTTTTCTTTTTTTGGTTATCATCTGGCTGTGTTGACAGTCCACCAAGAGTTACCATGACCCTTCTAACAAGCAGAAATACACTTGGCTCCTTGCTTTTTACAGCAGCATCTAAGGGTGTCACAGTCCCCTGCACATTTGCAGCGAACACATTTCAGGAGGTAGTTTAGTCATATTGGATCTGTTGTAGAAAATTGTACATTCTTTTTTATTTTTTTTATTTTTTTTTAACAAATAAAAATTGTGCAAAAGTATTTAGCCACTTTAGATAGATAGATAGGTCTTTGTTGTCATTGCACAAGTACAACAAAACTTTGTTTTCAGCACAAACCCGTTCAAGATTAGACAAAACAAACAGTGTACAGGGTTACAGAACAGGAACGCTGATGGGTCGCCACAAAGCGTCTCGTAAAAGATGGAAAAAAGGTAAAACGCTGGGGAAGGATGAGTAAAAAAATACAATCTAGACTGGGCTCCTAAGGGGGCCCAGTCTGGATTGGGAAAAAACCTCCATAGCAAAGCACATATACATATTATAACGTACATCTCGAGATATCTAGCAACAGAGGGAAGGGAGTGCGAGGTCATGACTTCCTGGCAATCCTGGGTGACTTCAACGCTAGGATTGGACCAGAGGATGCTCCCTTCCCTTATCACGACGCTACCAACCGCAATGGCGCATACATCGCTGCCCTTCTCACCAGCTCCTGGCAGCGAACACCTTGTTCCAGAAAAGAACAGGCAAGAGGTGGACTTTCAGAGACCGAGCCTCAGGTACACAACATCAGCTAGACTACATGCTAGTGAGGCAAAAGTGGAGGAACTCTATCCTAAATGCTGAGCCATACAGCACATTCAGCTCTCTGGGCTCTGACCACCGCGTGGTCTCCATGAGGGTGCGACTGAGCCTCAGGGTCCCCAAGACATCCCTCAGGATCTGGTATGACTGAAAGGCACTCTTGACCGACCCTGGCCTATAAACCAGGTATACGGAGGAGGTTACCAGCCGCTTTCAGCAGTTGGACGAAGGTGCAGAGCCTAGCAATGAATACAGGCGATTTGTTGCTGCCAACGAGGAGGCAACAAGAGCGCGTGTGTCCGTGCTAGAGAAAACCAGAATCTCCCCGCGGTCTAAATACCCAGAGGTCGTAGCGGCACGGGGCAGGGTGGAAGAAGCGCGGCTTGGATCTGCTCGTGAGCCTATTGCGGAGAGACGTGGGATACTGAATGAGGCCAAACAGCTTCTCTTCAGTACCTACAATAAGATCAAGCGGGAGGAACTGATGGAGAGGGTGCAGAGAGTCCAGGATGCACATGGAGAGAGGCAATATGGAGAAGCATGGAAGGTCATCAACGAGATGACAGGAAGGAAGAGGACAAAGGAGGGACAGGCTGAGGGACATAGCCCTTTGGAGAGGGTGGCGACATGGTGCAACCATTTCCAAAAACTGCTGGAAACACCATCAGATGGAGGGGAGGAAGAGATACCATCATTCCTCCGTGACCTCAACATCCAGGACGGTTACTTCACGATTACTGAATTTGCTAAGGCGAAAAGCACGCTGAGAGAGGGTAAGCGTGCTGGACCGGATGGCAATCCGAAGGTCGTAAAGACGTGTGGTCTCGATAACATCATCCTTGAGTTCTGCAACCTTGCCCTGCTAGGCAACAAGCTGTCTGACGTGGTCTCTTTCCAACATCATCCCAGTACCCAAATCTGGAGACCTCTCGAAGCCAAACAACTACCGGGGCATCAGTCTGACCTGTATCACCGCAAAGGTCTACAATCGAATGATACTGAACCACATCCGGCATGAGGGAAAACCAAAATGGCTTTCGAGAGGAGAGGACCACACTAGCCCAGATCCTGGACCTGAGGAGACTAATCAAGGAGGTGAAGAAGAACAACCTGACGGCTGCAGTGTTTCCGCCAGAAAATTTGTTAGTTAAGGTGGTGTCTCTCCAGGGGGAAGGGGGTGGGTGGGTGTAAGGAACAGCGTAACTCGGCCTGTCGCCATCACGTCTCCATCTCATCGCTGCCACCACAGCCTGGGGGGGCAATAGACTACAGACTGCGGTGAAGTAGGCCGGCTTCGTTGCGTGAGGAAGCCTACAATTGTTGGTTGTGTTTTCCGCTCCATATGCTGAATAAAGATATACTATATATATCTCAATATTTTTTCCGCAAAGTAAAAACAATACACAAAACAGTCCTAGTTACCTGAGATACTAAGTATGTCATTATTATGACTTAGTAAGTCAATATTTTGAGTTACTAATTTACTAAGTCAAAATAATGACTTACTAAGTCAAAATAATGACTTAATAAGTCAAATTAATGACTTACTGTAAGTACCGTATTTTTCGGACTATAAGTCGCAGTTTTTTTCATAGTTTGGCCGGGGGTGCGACTTATACTCAGGAGCGACTTATGTGTGAAATTATTAACACATTACTGTAAAATATCAAATAATATTATTTAGCTCATTCACGTAAGAGACTAGACGTATAAGATTTCATCGGATTTAGCAATTAGGAGTGACAGATTGTTTGGTAAACGTATAGCATGTTCTATATGTTGTAGTTATTTGAATGACTCTTACCATAATATGTTACGTTAACATACCAGGCACGTTCTCAGTTGGTTATTTATGCATCATATAACGTACACTTATTCAGCCTGTTGTTCACTATTCTTTATTTATTTTAAATTGCCTTTCAAATGTCTATTCTTGGTGTTGGGTTTTATCAAATAAATTTCCCCAAAAAATGCGACTTATACTCCAGTGCGACTTATATGTTTTTTCCCTTCTTTATTATGCATTTTCGGCCGGTGCGACTTATACTCCGGAGCGACTTATACTCCGAAAAATACGGTAAGCGTTTGCAATAAGCGTTTGAAAAAAAGAGTTAAAAGTGGGGCCACATGCTGACATGCTCAACTCATCATGCTTAATTTATTACAGCATTTGGGAAGCCTGTAGTCAATTGTATTATGTAAATGTTTTATTTTTATCAACCTGTGATAGCAGGGACCCTGCCATTCAAAACTAGGCTGTTACATTACTAATGATTAATGTAACTATAGCTGAAAAAATAGTACAATAGCAATAGGAGAGACTATTCATCCCTGAACACCATGGAGTTTATGTAGGCTTTATGATGCAGTTACATTATTATATCAACTATCAGAGACAGCTTCAGGAAAGTCTTCATTTAACATAATGTTCTTTTTTGCTGCTTCAACACAGCTCAATCAACACAGAAAAAGGTAAAGTGAAATAACTTAACTTAGTTAACTGTAAGTCAATAATGCTTGTCTTCCTCTCGGACAGAAACACACACGCATGTACGCACACTCACCTTGACCTCAAGGACTGCGATCGAGCTGAGCTGCCGCTTATGTTTCTAGAATGCCAACGGGCTCATAGTGATGTTACTAGTAGTTGACTGGGAGGTATTTATTATAATTTGGGTAGAGTCCGCTGCCTTATGCTCACCTGCTAAACACTTATCTGCTCACAAACACCTATCTGCTCACCCCACCGTCTCTCCTCTCTGCCTGTGCCGTGTGCACTGGCTCTATTCGCTCTGAATACGCACTGCTGATTGGCTGTTACATGCGCTCTGAATACGCACTGCTGATTGGTTGTTACATGCGCTCTGAATACGCACTGCTGATTGGCTGTTACATGCGCTCTGAATACGACCGCTCTGCGTGTAACCAATCAGATGGTTGTGTGGGTGGGACAATGCTGGGTGCTGCAGAGACGTGCTGACAGAGGCAGAGGCAGTACGAAGCGTAGCAGCTTGTTAAGACTTTAGTTTAGGCGGTGGCTCTTTGTTGTTAAGGCGGCCACCTTAACAACAAAGCGCTGCGGGAAACCCTGGGCTGTATTGTGCTTTGACTTCAAAAAGGCATTTGACTCAATACACAGAGGCACAATGATGAAGATCCTGAAGGCTTATGGTGTCCCTCCCAACTTGCTCCGGGCAATAGAGGCAATGTACGCAGGAACACGGGCTTAGGTGGTGTCCCCAGATAGCGATAATGAGGAGTTTGACATGCAAGGAGACACCCTAGCCCCCTTCCTTTTTGTCATAGTCTTGGACTACGCACTCAGGAAGGCCATCAGTGGACGTGAGCAGGATCTTGGCCTTACCATTACACCAAGGAAGTCAAGAAGACACCCTGCAGTAGTCTTGACAGACCTTAACTACGCAGACGACATCAACCTGCTCTTCAACCGCATGGAGCAAGCACAGGAACTCTTGAGCAGAGTGGAGTCAGAGTGCGCCAAAGTTGGCCTTCGGCTGAATGCCAAGAAAACTGAGGTGATCACCTATAACATCCAAGCGAAACACCCACCACTCACAACAACAGGAGGCACTGCTCTGAAGGAAGTCAATGACTTCAAGTACCAGGGCTCATGGGTCAACTCAACAGAGCAGGATCTAAGAGTAAGAAAGGCACTTGCATGGAGGGCCCTGAACGCCATGGCCACTGTGTGGAATTACAATCTCCCCCGACAAATACAACTCAGCTTCTTCTACGCGACTGTGGAATCTGTTCTCTTGGGGCGGAATAGCTCAGTTGGTAGAGTGGCCGTGCCAGCAACTTGAGGGTTCCGGGTTCGATTCCCGCTTCCGCCATCCTAGTCACTGCCGTTGTGTCCTTGGGCAAGACACTTTACCCGCCTGCTCCCTGTTCCACCCACACTGGTTTAAATGTATCTTTGATATTGGGTTTCACTATGTAAAGCGCTTTGAGTCACTAAGGAAAAGCGCTATATAAATATAATTCACAATTCACACTTATATGGCAGTGAATGCTGGACCCTGAAGCCAACCCTGCAGAAGTCTCTAGACGGGTGCTAGACCAGAATGCTACGTGTAGTGTTCAACATCAGCAAGAATACACGTTACCAACGAGAATCTGTATCCCGGAATACACAGGGTGTGCGACAAAATAGCAGCCAGGAGCATGAGACTAGCAGGACACTGCCAAAGACACCAGGAGCTGCCAGCCAGCAAACTGGTACTGTGGGAGCCAACACATGGGCACCGGTCACGAGGACGTCCCACTGTAACATATGTGGACGTACTCAAGAATGATGCGGGAGCACAAAGCACCAACGAGCTGGCCAGATGTATGGAGAACCGGGATGACTGGAGACAACAATGGAAGGCTCGTCTGAGGACGACCTAGAGAGAGAAAAAGCTCCATCCAGCTTCCCATCAACTCTGACCATCTTCTCGGTCCCTGCTGAAGAGAAGCACCTCCAGAGCATGATGCTGCCCCCACAATATTTGACTGTGGGCATGGTGTGTGCAGTGTTAGTTCTCCACCACACATAGCGTTTTGCGTTTTGGCTAAAAAGTTAAATTTTGGTCTGGTCTGACCAAAGCACAATTTTCCACATTTGCTATGTCCCCAACATGGCTTTTCTGTTTTCCTTTTAAACAGTGGCTTGCTTCTTGCCATTCTTGCACATAGACCATATTTGTACAGCGCACGACTATTAGCTGTCCTGTGGACAGATTTCCCCACTTGTGGATATGTTGCAATTGGTCCAGAATCACCATGTACCTCATGCCTACATCTTTGATCAGTTCTCTCCTTGTTCAGCCTGTAAGTTTAAATGGACGACTTTGTCTTGTTAGGTTTACAGTTGTGCAATATTCCATGTCCGATTTATGAATTGAACAGTGCTCCGTGAGATGTTCAAAGCTTGGGAAATCTTTTTTATAGCCCAGGCCTGCTTTAAACTTATCCACAGCTTTATCCCTGACCTGCCGGTGTGTTCCCTGGACTTCATGATGCTATTTGCTCCCCAATATTCTCTTAACCAACTTCTGAGGCCGTCACAGAACAGCTGAATGTGTACTTAGATCACATTACACACAGTTGGACAGTATTTAGACTGGCAATAATCGGACAACCTCTAAAGGCAATTGGTTGCACTCTGAGAAAAAGGATTGGAATACTTTTGAACACCACACTTTTCATTTTATTTGTTAAAAAAATGTTTTGAATCGTGTATAATTTTATTTTAACTTAACATTTGTATACCACTTTGTGTTGGTTTTTCACATAAAATTACAATAAAATCTATTTGTTTGTGGTTCTAATGTGACAAAATATGGAAAAGTTCAAGGGGGTGACTACTTTTGCAAGGCGCTGTGTATAGCACTTTTCATACACAGGCAAGTTGCTAAGTGCTCAACACCAGTTAAAAAGGGGAGTAGAAAAGAAAACATGCACATGCGCGCACAAACTGAAGGCACAAAAAAAACAAGCATTTATAACCAATATAAGCACCAAAATCTTGATTTTGTTAATCAGTGGTTGCAACCTTTATGTCTATACTTTGGTAGTGAAAAAAAATAAACATAAACTTATGCCACACCAAATCATATAAATAATGCATTTTTAACGGGAACAATAAAACAAATCCTACAGGGACTGAATGGGGTTTTTCTTAGCAAATCATAGGTATTAAAAGTAACTGAAGCCCCCCAGTGGGGGGGGCTTCAGCTGCTGTGTTTTTGTCCTAAAGGTGTAAATTGTCTACTCGGTCACAGTTTGACTAAATAATGTGTTTTTCCTATACCAGAGACATGAGGAGGCAGCCCGGGCATTCCAGGAGGTTCTTCGCCTCGATAACACTTGTATAGAGGCATCCCAGGAAATGATGAAAGTGCAGATAATGCAGCTCATGGTGCATTTCAGACTTTAATTTAACCACCAGATTAGCAACAATAAATGGAGAGAAAGGTAGTGTCAAAACATCTGTTTCTTTTTCTAGGAGGGTGGCTTCACCCAGAAGCAGTGTACGGATGCCTTAATTCTCCACGGCACGGTCCAGAAAGCGCAGGAGCAGCTGAACGAGTTACGTTCAAGTGAGATGAATGCAGCGGCAATCTCACCGCCACTTCCGGGACCTTCAATTGAGGGCTTTGATAACCCAAAACCCTTGTGAGTACAGTGATCTACATATTTTATACAAGGTGAAAACTGATGCTTTATATATCTAATGCAGGGGTGTCCAACCTTTTTTGACCTGGGGCTGCATTGGGCTTAAAAAATTTGGCGGGGGGCCAATAGAGGACTGTGTATATCAAAAATCCATGATATGATATCAGTATTAGGTCCAAAACATGATATTATTGTGGAATTTCCCCCCCCCCAAAAAAAGTGCCATAGTGTCTAAAATGAAATGAAATAAAGAGGCAGGAATGTTTAGGATAAACACACTTACTGGAACTGTAGTTGAAAACAAACAATGTTGATCTGTTCTAATCATATTTGTTTGTACAAACATGTATTTTTAAGTGCGAAGAATTGTGCAAAAGCATCCACTGTTTCAAGCAAATATATGACAATTTACCTTTTAATTATGTAAATACCTCAATTGATGTTTAGCTTCACAGGCTTCAAATATATTTTCCGGGTTATGGTGTACAAGTAGCTTCTCATATTTTGTGCGGTGTGCAGAGTCCGCGCTCCGAACGGATGCTTTCCCTCAGCTGTGGTGCATCGTGACCTGCTCTGTGTTGGCTTGGAAACGCTTAAGACGAAGCGCTTTAGTACGCACACCTCCACTAAAGAGGTTATGTTTTTGCACAGATTTGTTTGTCTCTTAGCAACACAACATAAATGTTATTGATGGACTTTGATGACATGTTCAGGATATGTCAATGAAAAACATTACTCCAATCACTCTTTTTCTCCCCTTTCTCGCTCTAACCTTCCAGTCCTACCCTCTTGTCACGCCTTGCGCAGAGGATTACGGAAGATTTAGTTTATTTTTAGGCCGACCAATGCAAAAGCACTAGAAAAAACTACACTCACTAAGTTTTGTTTCAGTCTGTCAAACGTCACACCATTAGTTTAAAGATTTTGAAACCGCTACAATACCGTTACACTTCAAATAAATATATATGTGTATAAACATATATTTATCTGTGTATGTATAAATATATATTTACATTTGTGTGTGTGTGTATATATATGTGTATATAGACACACGTATATGCGTATATCTACACCTATATATATATATAATACACGTACAGTCGGCTACCAAAAGCGCCTTATTGCAAGGAAACTTGCCAAGGGACATGTAACCAAATATTAACATTGCTGTATGTATACTTTCGACCCACCAGATTTGGTCACATTTTCAGTAGACCCATAATAAATTCATAAAAGAACCAAACCTAATGAATGTTTTTCTGTGACCAACAAGTATGTGCTCCAATCACTCAATCACAAAAAAATAGGAGTTGTGGAAATTATTGGAAACTCAAGACAGCCATGACATTATGTTCTTTACAAGTGTATGTAAACATTTGATCGCGACTATATATATACAGTGCCCTCCAAAAAATTGGAACAGTGAGGCCAATTCCTTTATTTTTGTTGTAGACTGAAAATATTTGGGTTTGACATTAAAAGATGAATATGAGACAAGAGATCAACATTTCAGCTTTTATTTCCAGGTATTTACATCTGGATTTGATACACAACTTAGAAGATAGCATTATTTGTAATGGAACATGACATTTTTAGGTGAGCAAACATATTGGAACATATAAACTTAAAATAGATTAAAGTGAATAAGACTTAATATTTAGTTGCAAATCCTTTGCTTTCAATTAGTGCATCAAGCCTGTGACCAATGTTCCCTCTAATTTTTAATGTTTGTGAGCAAACGCACAAACTCCCTGAGCATTCAGTGGAGCACATGTGAGCAACATCAAACGTGCACACTGTGGCCACACCAGCGTCACACCTGTCCCAAACCTGACATCATAACAATTTAAATGTTTTATTAAAATATTTTTCTGATATAAGTGATTTTGCCCTCTTACAATGACAATAACAAAAAAACATGTTTTTCATGACCTATGTGCTAGTATTGTATGTCTGGCTGCGGGTCCTGCCTTTAAAAGAAATGTTACCCCTTTCAGAGATTACTTTTAGTTCCTGTAACTTTCTGTCTGTAAAATACATCTTTTTATTAGCATTTATGAAATCTAGTGACAATATTTCATGAATAATATCCTTAGATTAACATTTTTAATAAATGGCAGTAAAATAAGTACACATCTGATTGAGGAGTCAGAGTGTTACAACCTGGCATTTACACATTGTGTGGCGTTGGGGTTGTCCGACTTTTTGTGTGGCCTAAACGCCACACTGGCTAAGTGCCATGAGTGCGTGTGTTGGTTCTGGTGAGACAGAGCGAGCGGCTTCTGTTGAAACGACGGATGACAAAGTTGGTTTAAGACAAAATGTTTCTGAGTTCATTTTGCTGCTGCCATCATGTGTTACATCATCAATAAAGATAAAGTCTCAGAAGAAGCCATGCAAGCCCAAGCCATGACATTATCTCCGTTGTGTTTCACAGATGAGCTTGTATGTTTGGGATCATGAGCAGATCCTTTCTTTCTCCAAACATTTGCCTTTCCATCACTTTGGAAGAAGTTAATCTTTATCTCATCAGTCCATAAAACTTTTTCCCAGAATTTTTTAGGCTCAGCTCTGTACCTTTTGGCAAATTTCCAGCCTGGTTTTCCTATTCTGTTTGCTAATGAGTGGTTTGCATCTTCTGGTGTAGCCTCTGTACTTCTGTTCATAAAGTCTTCTGCGAACAGTAAATTGTGATACCTTCACTCCTGCCCTCTGGAGGTTGTTGCTGATGTCACTAACAGTTGTTTTAGGGTCTTTCTTTATAGCTCTCACAATGTTTTTGTCATCAACTGCTGATGTTTTCCTTGGTCTACCTGTTCGACGTCTGTTGCTTAGTACCGGTACACCAGTGGTTTCTTTCTTCTTCAGGACATTCCAAATGGTTGTACTGGCTATGGCCAATGTTTGTGCAATGGCTCTGATTGATTGTCCATCTTCTCTCAGATTCACAATTGCTTCTTTTTCACCTCCAGACCGCTCTCTGGTTTTCATGTTGTTTGCACCTCTCAATGCAGTCTGCACAGGCAAAACCTATCCTACCCAATCTGAAACTGAGCTCAGACATTCAGTGCTATTTATTGTTTGAATAATCAATGTCATTAGGAGACACCTGGGCAACAAAACACACCTGTCAGTCACATGTTCCAATACTTTTGCTGTCATGAAAAATGGGTAGGTTCAAACAAAAGGTGCTATCTTCTAATATATATACTGTATTTATATATATATATATATATATATATATATATATATATATATATATATATATATTAATTAAATACTGTATTGTAATATGAAATACATGTAAAAACTATATATTGCACCTCCATTTAATAATTGTTTTTGGTGGAGGTAATGATGCAATGTTTATTTTTCTAACAGGGAGCTGTTTCCAGTCTGGGTGGGGAGCTTAAGCACTTCGGTGACTGAGTCTCACCTCAATCAGCTTTTCAGCAAGTTAGACCAACAAAACAACACAACCAAAAACAACCACTATGAAAGTGATTATTTTTTAATAGCTGTAGTAATAATAATAATTGTCTACTTCTGCAGGGCTGGCTTTGTTCACAGCATCAAGATCCTGACCTCCAAACAGTGCGCCTTTATCAACTTTACACAACAGGAGAGCTGCCAAGAAGCTATACGCAGATTTCACGTCAGTGTCACCTTTTGGAAATACTTTTAACACTATTTTTGTACCAAACTAATATATAGGCTCACGTTTCACCAGGACTTTGAGCTGATGGGCAACCATATCAGCGTTCGATACCCAGACAGGATGCCAATTGGTATGGGCATCTCCAGGTCAGCCCTCAAGGCTCAAGATGTCCGAAACAATTACCAGTAAGTATACATAGTGTTTACTCAACTGCAGGAAGTACTAGGCGCCTCCTGTATTGACCTAAATAGTCAGACAATTTAGAAATTAATTAAATCATTTTGACGATTTTACTCATAAAATTCCATTGTTCATGTTTGGTATTAAATAATAGGATTATCTAAAAAGAGTACAAGATAATTATACAATTTTAGAATATTTTGATATTGTCATATAATGACATTTTCTTGTAAAAATGTAATCTTCAGCAGACAACCATTCCGGGATATTTAATTGTCGTAACATCTTGTGATATTTTATCTTTTTTCTCGTAACTTATTTTGTATTCAATATTCAATCAATTGTACCAGTTTCATGAACCAAATGACAAAGTCATAATAACATGTATATAAGGTACAGTGGTACCTCAATTTACAAGCTCAATTAGTTCCACAACTGAGCTCGTAACTCAAACACATGTATCTGAAATTAATTGAAATCAATTCAATCTTTGCTTGGCACTCCCAAAACACCACAATTTAACATCTAAAACGCCTTTAAAAAAACATTGTCCAAACCCAAGTTGATACAGTCAAAAACTTAAAAAAGATATGTCCAAGGCACATACAATTAATTAATTGATTAATTAATTATATCTACCTGTCATTATTCGTAATTATGAGTTAACTATGGACAAAATGCGATTGATCGCAATAAATGTTTTAATCATTTGGTAGCCGTAGTCAAATTATTTTTTTTAATTTAAATCTTATATGATTTTCAAACGACCTCTTTACAGGCGCTATTTACCTTAACATGTTATATGTAATTTCAAAATAACAAGTAATTATTACATAGTAATAATCGTTTGACTTTGTCATAAAAGAAAATTGTAGTGAAAGCAAAACTTTTTTTTGTAAAAATTGCATTTTAATTTGTAACACTAAATATATTTGTTATATTAATAAATATAACTATTGTATTTTTTATTTTATCTACCTTTTACCAAAAGTACATTTGGTATCTTCTTTGTAACCTGTAGCCCTTTGAGATTTCCTGATAAAAAGATCACTGTAAATATGATTTATTTATGAATCATCAAATATTACACAATATTTATTTTATACCACATAATTTTCAGTCAGCAGCTTTTCCAAAAGCGTCAGTGTAAAGGATGCTACGTTGTATTAAGACCAATTGTATTCCCCTAAAATCATGATAGTAAGGCAATATATTAACAGTACTACATTATTGTAACAGTTCGCTATTTTTGTCGTAAAACCTTTCCTGTAAAAGGTATGTTTTCTTTGCTTATAATTTATTTTGTATCCAGTATTAAATAGTTTACGATAATCTCTAACATAAAATCATGTTTATTTTTATTCAATATGACCGTTTGTTTTGTTCCAAACCTTTATTAGAACCCTTTTTAAATGTCAGCTTTACAAACGCCATGCCTGCTACTGTTCGGTCGGACTTGACTTGAATTAATAAGTCACTGACACTTAATCACTGTATGGGGCTGCAACATGAAAAGTACACGTTGATGCAAATTTGTTATTAAAAAGGACTCATTGTGTTGTTTGTAGGCAATATGTGGGTAAAGGCTACTACGGCTACTCCAACAGACCACGTCCAGACCCCAGAGGCTACCCCAAATACTGAATTGCGTACCTAATTTCTGTTTTTAGCATGTTCAATTTGCGCTAAATTTAAGATATTTTTATGTGTTTCTGTTTAAAATGACTACTTTTGTATTTTTATTTGACTTTTGTTGAATCAATTTTGGTGTTCTTGCTCTGTTTTTCTCATGTACTGGGTAACCATGTTCTACAATCTTGCATTTTAAACAATGGATGATGCAGCAGGTTTGACCTATTCAAACCCTGAAGAGTATTTTACGATTGTCTAATTAAAGGAGGAACGCAATATTCCAATCATTTATGTTCATATTGAACAATTTTAGATTTATATAAAGACAATAAGGTGTTTCGATACAGTATATCACTGAGCTGAATGGCTTACTAGGCACAAAATTCTTGTTTTTTTATACTTGAGAAAGGTTGCTTATTCAGAGAATAAGAAATTCATCCAGCTATCCATTTTATACAGTTTGTCCTTCTCTGGGTCGCAGGAAAAAGCATAATTTACTTTCGGTAAAAATTGTATTTTTAAATCGAATCTAAGTGTCTTTTACTGCAAAACTAAAAAACATTTGTGGTCTTACTTTTTATTTGTATACAAAGTCCAGGAGAACTTCTCCTTGTCCAGGAGAAGCTCTGTTACTTTGTTGTAAAAGTCTAATCAACTTCTGTTTTGTCTGAAATCCCAGAAAAGTTTCTGACTTTAGATTTATAATCCTCCATATTGGCTGTCAGAGTGAGAATAGCATAAAATAAAGAAACTACTTAGGGTTGCGCAATGATATTGCAATATAAATTTGACCTACGATACAGATATGAATAGCAAATGTCCTATCGCGATGCATGTTGACACATTATAGCCGTGTCCTGCAAAATGGAGACTGACAAGCTGCACCAAACAGGTCGTTATTACAAAGAAGTGTCCTGACACAGATGACTAGCTAGCGTAGCTAAAACACGTCCTTCCACAGCGCAGAGACCCTTTTAAGTTACCAATCTTATAACTAACATATCTTCCGTGCAGCATTCTCACTGGAGGACGAGGAATAGCTAAGCATGCAACGCACCGAGCAAGAGAGAGCAGAAGATCACAAAAAGCACTACTAAGCGCTGAGCTAGCCTAAATGTAAGTAGCAAAACAACAGACAAGTTAAGTGCACTTTAACAGAAGTCGAGCTCATACTGTGTCACAATGGAGACTAAGCAGCTATGAACAGGAAATAAACTTGTGGATTAAGAAGTTTGGAGAGTGAAAAATACACAGAGAAACTACATGTCTGAAAATGTAAAATGATGCTATTCGTTTCTACATACCGGTACATCATCAGCCAAAGGACAAGTCTGTGTAACCGGTTTTGACATGATGTTCCAATTTGTATACCAAAGAATATTTGGTGATATAAACTGTTATCACAAGGTAGTAATATATATTGCAAAGTGATTTCTAGGCCATATTGCCCCTAAAAAGCCATCCTTGAAACCACTTCATTGAAGTACGAAGACAGAACACTGCCAGTAAGTTTTGGGATTGAAAAAAAACTTGACATTGTAGAAAAAGTTGTATTGACAATGAAATAAGTATTGGTATTGTAAAATAAAGCACAAAAATTCAAAAAACAATATTTTTGTGGATCTTTTTTTACAGTGTTATTGTTTAATCACTATTTTTCTGTGCTGATACAGTAGTAACATTGCCTTTTTCTTTGGATTTGACTGTTAGCTACAGTATGGGCCTGGTTTACTAAAATCCAAATACCACTCCCTAAACAGCGTGAGCAATCTATAAAATAGTGTGTACTATTAAGGGGCGTGTTGCATGTGATTTACTAAGACTGTGTACAATTGTAAAGTGGTGCAGATTGCCTTATTTATATGAGGATTTTGCGTGTATACAGTTGTGGTCAAAAGTTCACATACACTTGTGTAGGAGTGTATTGAGTTTCCAATAATCTCTCTTAATTTTTTGTGATAGTGTTTGGAGCACAATACTTGTCGGTCACAAAAAACATTCATGAAGTTTGGTTCTTTTATGAATTTATTATGGGTCTACTGGAAATGTGACCATATCTACTGGGTCAAAAGTATACATACAGCAATGTTAATATTTGGTTGCATGTCCCTTGGCAAGTTTCCCTGCAATATGGCACTTTTGGTAGCCGTCCACAAGCTTCTGGTTGAATTTTTGACCACTCCTCTTGACCACACAACTTTCCTCCAGAAGGTCTTATCTTTATCCATGTGATGTCAGATGAATCAAATATTGAGCTGTTTGGCCACAATACACAGCAGTTTGTTTGGAGGAGAAAAGGTGAGGCCTTTAATCCAAGGAACACCATACCTACTGTCAAGCATGGTGGTAGTATTATGCTCTGGGCCTGTTTTGCTGCCAATGGAACTGGTGCTTTACAGAGAGTAAATGGGACAATGAAAAAGGAGGATTACCTCCAAATTCTTCAGGACAATCTAAAATCATCAGCCCGGAGGTTGGGTCTTGGGCGCAGTTGGGTGTTCCAACAGGACAATGACCCCAAACACATGTCAAAAGTGGTAAAGAAATGGCTAAATCAGGCTAGAATTAAGGTTTTAGAATGGCCTTCCTAAAGTCATGCAATAGATCAAAAGTAAAATGTTTAAAAAGCTAATTAAAAATAAGCTATAAACAAGTACAGTGCCAAATAGAAACAGCTTCTCGGTCCGTTAAAATGGCCTGAAATTCCCCCAAAGTGATCAGTTCATGTGGCCTCAAATCCTTTTGTAATTCATTCCATTGAATGGAGCAGCAAATCTGAAGGCTTTTTTTTTTTTTACCAAGACTTGTGTTGGCTCGAGGAACCAACACGCCAAGGATGTCTTGTGACATTTAACTGTAGCGACTGGTGTCTCTACACATAAAAGTACATAAATAAGGGGGAACCAGACCAAGATTTATGAATAGAAACCATCCATCAAGAAAATCTGAGGACCAACAAAGATGGACAGTTTGCGTAAAAAGTGCAGAGGTGGACAAGGTTGCTACAACCAGTAATATAATGTAAGGCGCAATGATATACAGTATCCAGTTTTTTCAAATAAGTGTCGGGTGCATTCATAAAAAGCAAGTCTCCGTAATCTAACAAAGGCATAACAGTGGTCAGAATCGACGGTTTCTAAAAGAAAAAACAAATATTTGATTTTAAGTATAGCCTCAAGTTTTTCTAGTTGTGACTTGAAAGACAAGTTCTCATTAATACCAATCCCCACATATTTACACTGTATATGTCATGACCATTTCAAATTCAACCTTATGAGAAGTTGATATTTTTGGAATGTTCAATGGCAGTCGTTTTGCCATTTGAAAATAACATCACCTTAGATTTCTGCATTTAGTGCTAGTGTCAGCTGAGTCACCTGGGACTGGACAACATCAAAAGCAGCCTACAGGAGCACATCAAACCTAGTTTGTACTCAGGAAATTGTTATGGAATCAAACAGAAAGGAGAAAATACATTTATAACAAAAATATTAGTATGTATTATGTTAAAATTATACCATTCCTTTTATTAATCTCTAATGAGCATAGCCTGCCTCCCCTGACCGCATGCAGTACATTGAGGTCATTTATATTTTTTACAACCTGTGCAGTATTGTGTGTGTGTGTGTGTGTGTGCGTGTGTGTGTGTGCGTGTGTGTGTGTGTGTGTGTGTGTGTGTGTGTGTGTGTGTGTGTACACATATATATGCATATAAATAATGTGTGTATATGTGTGTGTGTATATATTCATATGTGTGTATATATATATATATGTGTGTATATATATATGTGCGTATATATACTGTATATATATGTATATATGTGTGTGTATATATAAAATGTGTGTATACACATGTGTATTTATATAAGTGTATATATGTGTGTGTGTGTATATATACGTATACATATATATATGCATGTATGTATATGTATATATGTGTATATGTATTTATATATGTGTATATATAAGTATATATGTATACATATATATGTATGTATATGCATATATATACTGTATATATGTATATGTATGTATGTATATATGTATATATAAGTATATATGTATACATATATATGTATGTATATGCATATATATACTGTATATATGTATATATATATGTGTATATGTATACATGTATATATACGTATATGTGTATATTTGTGTGTATGTATATATA
>NC_084552.2:43322832-43355332 GCF_033978685.3 Nerophis lumbriciformis
TGTGTAGGACTAGATTTTACAATCCCCTAATGCATACTTGAGACACCTATGCGACTTTGTGGGATGGTCAAGTGAGTGAAGGCATCCTCTGGGTTATCAAGTGGGCGCCCCCCTTCCTCAGTGTTTCGCTGATAGGCCCACGACACCTCCAGAGGGTTCAGCAGTGAGTCCCAGCGTCCCAGGATCACTCCCTAGATGCCATCACTCACTTGAAAGCCCAGGTGGAGTCCCTTCGCTTGACCCACAGCCACTGACTCCCCTTTTCAGCGGCTTTTGAGAGGTCTTTCACTGCCTGCCGGTGGGCAATTACTGAAATAAATCAAGTTTTTCAAAATATTATAATTTACTGGCTTTTACCTGTATATGTACATATATATGTGTATATATATATATATATATATATATATATATATATATATATATATATATATATATATATATATATATATATAATGTGTGTATATATGTGTATATATAAAATATGTGTGTATATATATATATATATATATATATATATATATATATATATATATATATATATATATATATATATATATATATATATATATATATAATGTATGTATGTACTGTATGTGGTACAGGGATTAGTGCATGTGCCTTTCTGTGGGGAGTTTGCATGTTCTCCCCGTGACTGCGTGGGGATAGGTTGATTGGCAATACTAAATGGTCCCTAGTGTGTGAATGTGAGTGTGAATGTTGTCTGTCTATCTGTGTTGGCCCTGCGATGAGGTAGCGACTTGTCCAGGGTGTACACCCCCTTCCGCCCGAATGCAGCTGAGATAGGCTCTAGCACCCCCCCCCCCCCCCCAAAAAAGTGACAAGCGGTAGAAAATGGATGGATGGATATATATATATATATATATATATATAAAACCTGTGTCAATAAATTAATGTTTGCAAAATACATGGAGCACTGAGTGAATTGATCATATATATATACATATTAATGTTAAAAATGTATCATTTTGTTTTATACAGTACCACACAAATTTTAGTATACCCCTCATATATATGTAAATCTTTGATCATATTTTAGTGGGACAACCGTGAAGAAATGACATCATGACTATTGATTTCTTAGCAAGTTATCCATCAGTAATTAAATGCACAGGCAGTAGCGTAATAATATCATGAGTCGATTGTACATTTGAATTCATATATATTCACTATTTATCAAGTGGCCCTCATTTGGAGTATAACGTTTTTTTCCAAGTCAATTAAAATAATCAAAAATATCAATTATAAATTACTGTAGGTGTGCTCTATGTAATAATAGTATAGTTTACAGTATACATGACAGTGATTAAAATCACTGAAAACCAAAAACTACTGTATCACTCCAACAGGGATTTCACACTCATGGCCACTAGAGGGCAGCAATGAGAGTAAGTGTGTGTGTGTGCATGCGCGTGCGTGTGTGTGCCCAACAACCAGGCCTGTATTTTGAACCTTTGGAGGAAGCCAGAATTTCAGCATGCGTTCCTTTTAAAGAGTCGTTCAAACTGACTGGCTCATTACAATAGTTAGTTATTCCCCCAACTGGTTTTGTTTCTTTTTAATCAAAGAAACAATCCCTTGCTGCAGTTAGAAGATAAGACGTGGAACAAAATAATTTCAATTTAAAATTATATTGCTCTATTGATGGGAATTATTCTGATCTAGTGACTATATTTTTTGTCGTGTTTTAATTGTAAAGATTCCGTTATGTGGTGCCATATCCACATTACTATGTTAAATGTTCCCTCCCTGAAAACCCCCCAAAACGTTTTAATATTTAAATAAAAGCAAAAAAAAACACATATATGAATGAAATGTGTATAAATAAAACAAGAGTAAAATTAAGACATGATAAAAATGTGAATGCAAAATTGTACCTTCCTACCTGGTGTGTTTACATTTGAACTATTTTACATATCCACAGAACAATGAACCAGACAAGTGAATCAAATTCTGCAATGTTTCCTGTGACTCATTTTGTAATCTAGTCTAGACGTGCAGCTGGGGCAATTACAGACGCTGTACCTGTATGTGCATGGAAAAAAGGTTTGTTAACGAACGGCTCGCAGCAGCGAATCGGCTCTAACTATTCACTAAAAAGAGCCGTTCGAAAGACTTGATTCGATAAAAGAAAGTAGGCTACAAATGTGACTGTGGAGAAAAATGTACTGCACAGCATATTCCAGTCATATCCAGAGGTCTGCAACCCGCGGCTCTGGAGACGCATGTTGCTATACTGCCTCCTTGTTGTGGCTCCCTCAGATTTATTTAAACCCCGGAGTGAGAAAAGTTAGCATTTTTAAAAAGAGTTCTATGATTTCCGACTGCCAGGCACAGGCTAAATTCGGAAGTGCAATGAAGGCCATTAAAAGAGACTAGAAACCTGTGTGTTCAGTTCAGCCCTTTGGGTGTGCAACCTTTTAGATAAGCTGACCATGACCACATGCCAAAAAGTCAGTTTTATTTCACATGGGCGGATTGATTTTCCTGTTAAACAACAAATAAAAAAGATGACAACTTTAAAAACTTTATAAGTCGTGTTACGTTTTGCACCTGGATGCTATTTTTTTTTTTTTATTGGAGTAGGCAGAAAAATGTCTCTTTTAATATCATAGGTTGCAGACCCCTGATCTACACCCTAATGAAGTTTTAATATAGATTAAGATCATCAAAGGTCCCCTTTAAAATTTGGCGACCCTGATTTAAAGTCATATTGTGGACACTTAAAAAACAAAAAACATTGTTTTTTAGATGAAACACCCTAATAATTTAACAATATTTTAGGTGGAGCTATTATAAAATAGACCCGGCAACGCCAATGATTGTCGTTCAATGTGTTAATGCTGTTTATATATGTCCATTTGCTTTGTCATGTCATATTATGTCGCCGCTAATTATTAAAATTAAAGTTAAAGTTCCCATTATTGTCACACACACACTAGGTGTGGTGAAATTTGTCCTCTGCATTGTCTATGTTCACCCCCTGGGAGGTGAGGGGAGCAGTGAGCAGGGATTTTTTGGTGAATTATCAACTGATAGTGGCAATTATGACATCCCATAGATAATTCCGATTATGAAAAATCAACCAGTAATGAGCCAGTAATAATAACAGCTTCATGTTTGTCGTTGGTCTCGCTATTGCAACTTGTGTTGCCGCCGAGCTCGCTCCTCAACCTCTCCGCTCCCTTCTGATTTGGTCGCATATTTGTGATGTCATGATATTGCCCACGCTGCCTGTTGTGTACAGCAATGAATTCAGTACAAAGCTGCATGTGCTGCCAAGCCGAGAAAGAGAGTTAATAGCGGCGACCGCAGCAAACATAAAGCCAGAGGTCTGATGAAAAAGTGTTTGATAGGAGGCAACAAACATATATAGATGTGCGCGCGCTAGAGATGCGCGGATAGGCAATTATTTCATCCGCAACCGCATCAGAAAGTCGTCAACCATCCGCAATCCACCCGATCTAACATTTGATCAGAACCGCATCCGCCCGCCATCCGCCCGCACCCGCCCGCACCCGCCCGTTGTTATATATCTAATATAGACGATGCAAGGCATTAGTGAGGTTATAAAGCTTTTGCCTGTTAAAGAAAGGAGACTGATCCAATGCAGCACAGACATTCGCGTGCCACGCTGTCACGACCCAGACGCACACCAGTGCGCAATCATATGGGAGCCGCGCTGAGCGCACCTCCAAGCGCGTCTCGCTGCCGGCGACGGCCGGGTATATGGGCCCGACGCTCCAGCGCCATCCATTTTCAGGGCTAGTTGATTCGGCAGGTGGGTTGTTACACACTCCTTAGCGGGTTCCAACTTCCATGGCCACCGTCCTAGCTGCTGTCTATATCAACCAGGGTGAGCCCCACCCCTTTCGTGAGCGCACTGCGCGCGGAGTGACCCCTGTTACGCGCCCCCGGCAACAGGGGTGGCGGGCAGGTAAGCTGCGCGGGCGGAGCGCGCGGAGTGACCCCTGTTACGATCCCCCGGCCACGGGGGTGGCGGGCAGGTAAGCTGCTTACCTGCTGCGCGTGACGCCGGCCGCGGCGAAGGCGGACGAGGCAGGGTGTCGGTGCGGTGGGAGCGGGGGTGACCCTGGACGTGCGTCGGGCCCTTCTCGCGGATCGCCTCAGCTACGGCTCCCGGTGGGGCCCTCTCGGGGGAAGGGGCCTCGATCCCGGACCCCGGCGAGGCGTCGGGGGCCTTCTCCGTTCCGTAAAAGTGTCCATCTCTTTTTTTTTTTTCTTCTGTTGTGGCATATGCAGCAGGTGCCTGCTCGTTTTTCGTATGTGGGTAACAACATTTAACTATGTATATATATTTCCGAATTGGTTTAACTGCCACCCGCCTGAATCTATTTAAAATCTAATTTTTTTCAACCGCCCGACCCGACCCGACCCGAGGATAAAATCTAATTTTTTTTAAATTTCATCCGCCCGATCCGCGGATAATCCGCGGACTCCGCGGTTGTGCCCGCAAACCGCGCATCTCTAGCGCGCGCACACACACACAACATTAATTTGCAGTCTATTGTTTGATTATTATTAATAATAATGTCACATTTACATTAAAGACATTACACAGGCTGTGGAAAGTCATGGTGTAATTGGTTAGCATGCATGACTCTCAATTAGAGCAGTGTTTTTCAACCTTTTTTGAGCCAAGGGACATTTTTTTCATTCAAATCCGGAGGCACACCCCCAGCAGAAATCATTAAAAAATGAAACTCAGTAGACAATAAAAAGTCGTTGTCGCAATTGTTGGATATGAATTTAAACCATAACCAAGCATGCATCACTATAGCTCTTGTCTCAAAGTGGGTGTACTGTCACGACCTGTCACATCACGACGTGACTTATTTTGAGTTTTTTGCTGTTTTCCTGTGTGTAGTGTTTTAGTTATTGTCTTGTGCTCCTATTTTGGTGGCTTTTCCTGTTTTGTTGGTATTTTCCTGTCACAGTTTCATGTCTTCCTTTGAGCGATATTCCCCGCATCTACTTTGTTTTAGCAATCAAGAATATTTTAGTTGTTTTTATCCTTCTTTGTGGGGACATTTGTGATTGTCATGTGATGTACGGATGTACTTTGTGTTCGCCGTCTGCTCCACGCGCTGGAAGTCTTTGCTGTCGTCCAGCATTCTGTTTTTGTTTACTTTGCAGCCAGTTCAGTTTTAGTTTCGTTCTGCATAGCCTTCCCTAAGCTTCAATGCCTTTTCTTAGCGGCACTCCTTTTTACCTGTACACTGCCTCCCGCTGTCGTCTGCATATTGTGATCACGACAAACCATCGTCGTCTCACACGACGTGTTCCCGACATCTACAAAGCAATTAGCTACCTGCTGCCCCCTACTCATATGAAAGAGTATTACACGGTTACTCTGCCGATCTCTAGACAGCACAGACACTCAACAAGGGCACATTATTTGCAAATTATAATGATTAAATTGCAAAAATTTTTTTTAACCCAATTAGGCGATATTAGATAATCTCCCACGGCACACCAGACTGTATCTCACGGCATACCAGTGTGCCGCGGCACAGTGGTTGAAAAACACTGAATTAGAGGACCTGAGTTGGAGCCCCCAGCAGGATGCAGGGGTCTGACCAGGTGAGTTGCCCATAAGTTGTAGTTCTGCAGTACATCTACGTGTTGGCGTTGTCGTTGCATGAGTGTATACGTATGCTTTCTATACTGATGCTGATTGTTGTCGCATACAGTAGAACAAGAACAAAACTCAGTGGACTTTGTAGTATGCGCTTTGTGTTGTTGAGTTAAAGTGTATACTTTCTCTTTCAACGACACAGGCGAGAGCCAAAAATAGCCGCTTCCAAATATAGCGCGTCACATTTGAACTTCCCCTCAAATTCCTGCCATCACTAATCATCATCATTGTTATTTTTGTTTCAATAATTAAAAGCACACATACACACACACAGTATCTAACATGTTATATTGAGAAAAACGTCCAAAAATACAAACTAACAGAAAAGACTAGCCATGCACTTCCCATTACTGCACTATTTAATGTTCGCATAGAAATGAATGCAAATAAAATGAATGTGTTCCAGGGTCAAACCATCACCATCAATTTTGAAGTAAAATCTTTAACATTCACACAAAAAACATGAAACAAATATCAAAATACGATTAAAAATAAATAACAACGGGTGACATTTTATTGGCCAGTAGGTGAGTCCTGCTGTGAACTCTGCCTGGCAACAAGGGGTCAGGCAGAAGAATGCTGGTTGAGGTGAAAAGAAAGATAAGAACCTCATGGAGCTGGTTTTACTTTAACTTTTTATTGGATTCTGAAAGACATTCAAAACATTCTGTAAGCACTCAGCTTTCAAAGAGAACTTTAAAGTCAATTTTGTGTCAACACAACAAATGCGTGTAAGAGCCTAGGAGAGACACTTACCAATATGGATGTTCATTCCAAAACTTCAGTTGGTATGGGCAGCATGTGCCTTCTTTTTTAAATCAGCCTATGGGAATGTTAGATTGGGCCTTGGGACCTCTGCCTAGCAACAAGTTAGGTTTCTATTTCTATAACTGTATTTTCTTCAGTAATATGTTGAGATGCTTGTTTGCTTCTGACATATTTATTGTGCTAAAACTTTTTTTTTTTTTACAAAAAAATAAAGTTGCAATTTTTTCCATCATAAAATTGTGACTTTATTTTAGTAATATTATTTAGTAAAAACTACTATATTTCTTGTAAGATTTTGACCTCATTCATTAAATATTCCAAATGTATTCTCGTAGAAATGTGATTTTTTTTTCCTTTTTAAAATTGCAGCCTTTTCTTGCAATATCAAAACATTATTCTTACAGTATATATTTCCGACTATATATTGCATTATATATAATATTTCAACTTTTTTTTCATGAATGTATCAGTTTTCCATTTCCATGTTTGTTTGTATGCAGGTCAACGCATGGCCAACAATGGAGAAGAGAACAGTCAGCCATCAAAACAAAATTATTAAATAAATAATTAACAATTAGATAAAGTGAAAAAGTTTGAGCATTAAGTAAAAATGGCTGACGTTATTCTTGTAAAATTGGAAAATGTTCCCGTGTATTATTGAATGTTACTATAAAATAGGTAATGTTTGTTTTGTCATAACCTTACGCTTCACTCCTTTGACTAAATTCTTTAAAGTACAACTTTACTTTACAAAAGTTTGACCAAATTTGCGCCAAAAAAAACCAACCCTTTATATTCATACAATTCTCACTTTTTCTAACAAATGTATATATTGGTGGATTTAATTTTGTTCACCTGTATTAGTTTAGAGATAATTTTCTTTTTTGTATTCCTGCATAATGATTACCTTAATTTTGCTAAGTATTTTTTTTCTTTTATCTTACAGCTTTTTTTGTAACAAATTGCAAAAAAAGCAATTAGTCACAAAAAAGCTGTAAGATAAAAGAAAACTTATCTTACAGTTTTCTTTATTCTTACAGAACATTTAATTAAAAAAGGTTCTGCCTATGAAATATTAGGTAGGTATTTGTTCTCTCATACTATTATTCTTTACTCTTCTGAAAGTTATGACTTTATTACTATAAAATGATGACTCTTTGTATTATTTTGTTTAATTTATTTTAATGTATTTACACACACTGATGTTCTTGGAAAATTCCGACTTCCTCCAAAAAATATATTTTTAAAATGTGTGTAATTTATTCTATACCATTTAATAATTATTAATTAATTTTTTATATTCACATACTTTTTTCTTACGATTTGAAGGTTTTGTTTATGTGAAATTGCAAAAATGTTTCTCATAATTTGTTTGCTTCACATCCCAAAAACATGCATATTAGGTTAATTGGAGACTCAAAATTGTTTTCTAGCAATATTATTATATTTTTGTATACGTTTAGTGTCCATACAATTAGGTCTACATTCAGCATAAGGACGACCCCCCATTGTTGCACCAAAGTGTGTGCATGTTTTCTTTCAATGTTGGGTGGGAGGCCTCTGCGCTTCCTCCTCCTCCGTCCCCCTTCTATCCCTCCCTGCATGAGCATCAGATCACACAGCTCAGCCATGAGACCTGTCAAACACAGCTGGGAGATGTCCCCCCCCTCCCCAGTCCTCCCCTTGGACTTCAGCAGGAAGCTTTGATACTCAGGAACATTTCCATTTTTATCCCTCTTCTCCTCCTCAGCATAAAACCGACTTCTGTAGACAGAACTATCATTGCTCGAGACATGGTAAAAGGAGGCAAAAATACACCCCCCCCCCCTTCTCCCCGTCCACTTACTGTACTTCTGCCCACCCAGCCAGACTGTTAGCTTTGAGCCACCAAGATAGTGCACAAATGCAGTAGATGTGCTGCAAATCTTCAGGCATTATTGCTAAAGTTGCATTGTCTTTAAAAAAACAATCATCCAGTAATGATGTCTCCAGCTTTATTGTCTTATCTTGAGCCATTTGGAGGCGTTGTCTTCTTGAATGTATCATCATCAGTGCTTATATACTGCCGAGTCATATATGTTTCCTTATTTTTTCCATTACTTAATGGGGAAACGACACTTTTTGGAGGGAATTTGGCCCATCATTTACAATCTTTTATAAATAGTAAAAAAAAAAAACTGCTAGCAAGAGATAGTAACATTATTTTTGTAATATTTATGCGCATAACTTTTGACTTTGTTCTCATGGAGTAATTACTTTATTTGACTGGGGAACCAGGTGTCAATATATTGTTTATTTACACAGTACTGCATTTTTGGGTTCCCTCCTAATAAGGTATTCAATTTGTTTTACTCTAGGATTTCTATAGTAAAATATATTCAACATTTAATACGTATTTTTTGTGTGCATATTTTTTTATTAATTTTTTTATTATTAATTATGAAATTATTAAACCCCTTTTTGACTAGATTACCAGATGTATGTTAGGGCTATGGCATTTATTTAAAACATTTACTCCAGTATTGGCCTCACCATTTTAATTTATTGGAGTTTTTTTATTGCATTTTAAAAAAAATTAAAAACAACCCCACATTATTTTATTATTTCCATAAACCATGGTAATCATCAAACTACTGCATTGTAATCTTGCATGTATTTTAATGACTTCATTTTCCATGCATTTAAAAAAAAAAAGTAATCTCATACAATTAAACTTTATTCAACTGGGGCACCTGGTGTCTAATAGAGACACAATGTTTACTAAGCTTTCTTTTGTGCAAACTCCATTTTGATGACAAAAAAAATATATCATACAAATATAAATCAAACAATATATTGAACAATACATATATATTTCACCATGCATCCATTAGCAATAAGGTGCCTATTAAAGGGAGGTATTTATGCACTGTCCTAAAATTCATGATAAAGTTATTTATGTATTTCATATATATATATATATATATATATATATATATATATATATATATATATATATATATATATATATATGTATATATATACCTCATCACAGGGCCAACACAGACAGACAGACAACATTCACACTCACATTCACACACTAGAGCCAATTTAGCGTTGCCAATCAACCTATCCCCAGGTGCATGTCTATGGAGGTGGGAGGAACCCGGAGTCCCACGCAGTCACGGGGAGAACATGCAAACTCTGCACAGAGCCCGGGATTGAACTCAGGACCTTCGTATTATGAGGCAGACGCACTAACCCCTGTACCACCGTGCTGCCTCCATGCAGTCTTGAAAAATTCCTTATTTTAGAAATCAAATCCTCCATTTTTAGGGCGAAAAAGCGTCACGGTTTGCGAGAAGCATAGCAGTTGTTTTCTTCTTCTACTTCTTAAGGGTTAACCGGTGTTGGCAGTTCATGAACTTTTGATATATCGCCCCCTACTTTGAGACAGAGGTACTTGCTGCCTCATGGCCTGCCTTTTCCCCCTGGCAACAAGCACGCGCCCCCTCGCACGCACACGCTCAATACACTTTGTGTGTAGCGGTGGAGGCACTTCCTGGTGTCCGCCGCAGTTCTTCGTCTGCCGCGTTATTCTCATCAGGAAACCCGGAATTTCCCCGATTTTGACCATGAAAATGATCAAAATGTACAGGAACCACACCAAAATCACATAGTAAGCATAGCCCAAAAGAGAAATATAAAATCATATTTTATTTTATTACTTCGTTTTTGAACATCTAATGGTTAAGTCTTTTACGCCCTCTGGTGGCAAGGTGAGGCACTGCCTCACTTGCCTCCCCTGACAGCATGACACTGATATATATATATATATATATATATATATATATATATATATATATATATATATATATATATATATATATATATATATATATATATCCATCCATCCATCCATTTTCTACCGCTTATTCCCTTTGGGGTCGCGGGGGGCGCTGGAGCCTATCTCAGCTACAATCGGGCGGAAGGCGGGGTACACCCTGGACAAGTCGCCATCTCATCGCAGGGCCAACACAGATAGACAGACAACATTCACACTCACATTCACACACTAGGGCCAATTTAGTGTTGCCAATCAACCTATCCCCAGGTGCATGTCTTTGGATATATATATTATATATATATATATATATATATATATATATATATATATATATATGTATGTATGTGTGTGTGTTTATACGTTCTTATACTCACTTTTACTTTCTTCCACAAACAATATTTTAAAAGTCCCTCGCTCTAAATAAGGTTGCCTTGCATTTAAAACCCGTCAATCAAAGCTAACCACGCCCACATCCCCCCATACGCCCCGCCCCTTTATTCATTTGGCTGTTCCATGTATCCTCTTTCTCTTCTTCCTCTCTCTTCCACGTTGTGAGATGAGCAGAAGTTGAACATTTTTCCGTCATTGATACAGATCAGGTGAACATTCTGAGGATTATCTCAAATACTTCACTTTTTTTTTTTACACGTTTTTATTTCAATACACCACGAAGGAAAACATTCCACATCGATGCCAACTAATTAAGTGGGAGGTTCTGGTCGCACAGCTGCCGCACGCGCACCGACTCATTTGTCTGTTTAACCAACGGCGCTTTGACTATTTGCTTGTATCCATACTTTGTTTTTTTTTTAACATTTGAGTTCATTTAACGAGGACATTGTTGTGCCAAGGTGTGACTCAGGATGAACGGCAACAAAATCGAGAAGGAGAACGAGCAGAGTGAATTCCACGAAGAAGAGGTGAGGCTCGCGCACCTTCACCTTCTCCTCTTGTTTGTTGTCAGGCTAGCATTAAACTCTACTTTTAGCTACGTTCAAGTTTTTTGAAACGTCATTTTAACACAAAATACTGTCATTACTGTCACTTAACTATATGTCTAACTGTCACGTCCATGCCTTAATATTCATTTGAATGTTGTAAATGTGTCATTTCAAAATTTTAGGATAATACTTAATAATAAAGTAGGCGATAGTGTATTTTCCCCTTCATATTTGCCTTCTAGCTTCCTCCTTATAGTGCTTTTTTCTCCTTTAGCTATATTAGATTATTGACAATCTGATTAAAGCTCAGCTAAGAAGCAGTATTCATTTAGTTAACAAGTATCATGACAGTACATACTCTTCACTGTCTAAAATGTTCGTATTTCTGAAATTGAATCCGATACTTTCATTGCTGGATTCCATACGGGATCCTCCAGCGACTAAAACAGGCATCTAATGAGGAGACTGTGCACTATTGTTTTTTTTTCTTGTTTATGTAAATTTGTTGACTTTGCCATGTTGTACTGAGCAGCCAGGAGGGAGATGCACATGACGTAACCCAAAAGCTAGCATACTGGCATTAACATGTAGTGTTTGGCCAAGTAATATGTTTTTGAGATGCTCGTCTTCTTGTAATATGTTCTTTGTTCCAAAACTTATTTCCCCTGTAGAAATACATTCATCGCTGGCTCACAAATGGACGATGCCAGCGGTCTGGGGTGTACTTTGGCAACTAACACTGTTGTCTAGTAACGTCAAATAACGCACCTGTTTTAATAATGGTGTCAAACAAAATTTGAGTCGTGATTCCTATTTATTGCGATTCTGAATCGATCCAAAATGTTCAATAATCCATTTTTAAATATACGCTTTTCAAGCCATCTCAGCGCTTATTTCCTGCGTGGATTGGTGTCAGGTAATGGCCTCTGTAGGGTTTTCTCCCGGCAAGCGGCTAAGATTGTGGAGCTAGCTTTAGACGTTGGGAGAAAGTAATACAATCAGTACTGTCTTCGCTGAAGGCAAATGTTTGGGCACATTTTGCAATTTCCCAGGTAAGGAGGAGTAATATAAACATTTCTTATCAGCAGAAATGATGAGAAACTTCTTTGCGTCCCTGGCTTATTAGAAGCTCGCCTTCTGAAAGAGTGTGTGCATGTTTAGTCCAGTTTATAGAGGAGTAGTTGATCGTGGAATTAGCACCCTTTGTTACTGAAAAAGTATTGATTGTCAATCGAGAAAGGGGAATCTATTATGAATTGAATTGTCACCCCCAAAATTGCAATCCAATCGTAAGTTGATTCAATTCCCTAAATGTTAATGTTGTTTTTTATAAGAAACATAACAAATAGAGTATCAAAAACAATACAGTAAAATAGTGGTTCTCAAACTTTTTTCACCAAGCACCGCACTTGGCCCACCAAGTACCACCATAATGACCAGCGTAGTAGGTCTAAGTATTCATTAAAAACAAGGCAGAGGTTTTATTTAACAAGTATATATTTTTGGCCACTGTAACATTATACACAGTTCGAACTGGAACACTGTTTGAATATAGGAAAATAAAACACTGTACTTTAATCAACTGATTCCTTGGCGTACCACGAGATGGAGCATGTGTACCACTAGTGGTACATGTACCACAGTTTGATAATATAATAGAATAGTGCAATAGAATGTACTACAAACAACGACTATAGAGTTATGAAGTAATATAATAATAATGTTCATAATTTACCTTGGATAGTAAACATCTAAGCTATTTCCTGCAAGCTGCTTCTCAGTCAAACACACCATGAACAGCTTCGCCATTGTTTCATGGATACAGTTCCGCTGTTTAGAAATTATTCTAACCCCCTTGGCAGGCGTTATCAAAGCTTTTATCTACGACTCCTGCTAGTGCCATATGTCTTCACTAAGTCGTGCTTATGCTCATGTTTTTCGATTATTTATTGATTTAATTTAATGAATAACATCTTCTTTTTCGTCTCAGCACTGTGCTTTATGCTCACTTTCTTTCTTCCCATGGTTGGAAAAACCAAGTTTTGGCTTTCTAGTTAAGCATCTACCACAAGCTAATGCTAACGTGTGAGGCACTTGATATTTTGGTCAAATCTTATGAGGTTAACTTAGACATTTACTACGCCAACTAGCGATGGAGAGGCTCGTAATCCAAATTTTTGCTCGCAACCTAAAGTATAACAATTAGCAGAAAGACAGTTCGTATCCCAAAAAACTTGTGAGCTGGAGCCCACATATGCCAAGGTATCTTTGTATTAGGCTTAGTAATACGTTCTACGTTTTTCTGATTATGTTCAAATCATTTTCCGCCCACTATAATACTTTTAGGTGTGGACATATATTTGTTATTGTTTGGCAATACAATAACATTGCTTGCCAGATCATTTTGGTCATATTTTAGTCAAATTATTCTCTATGCTAAAATAAAAACAGATGCGATTAATTAGTTGTTCAATTTCCCCTGTAGTCTAGTATATAGTAGAGGTGGTAAGAATTATTGATTCTTAGATGCATCACAATTGGGACACGGGTGATTCTGAATTGATAGACAAATGTCCAAATATTGATTATTTTAATCTGTTGAATAAAGTAATGGTTCTGAAATGGGAAACTAGTGCAGACAGAGAGCAAACATCGGTAGGAGAGACAAAGCCTTTCTAACTGCTAAACTAGCTTGAAATATGAAGTAGTGAAACAACAAAAGCATAAGGGCCTGATCTACTTAAGGTTTGCATGTACTAAACCACATACAAACCTGATAGTACCAAAACTGATATTGGTATTTTTAGGACGAATGGTGATATACGATATATATTGGTGTTATAAACAAAATGTGCAGAGTGTTTAGTTTAAACTCAACACCACATTACAGTAACTACTATTGTTTTAAAAAGTATTTTTTTTAAAGTAATTAATTAGTTACTTCTTACTTAACCAAAAAAGTAATTTAATTACTAATGGAATTACTCTTAATAATTGTAATTAATTACTCGAGAAATTAATTAATGCGTTTCCTAAAAACCTTTAAATATATGTCATATGCAGTTAAGAGAAGTTTATGAAAGCAGCGTGTGCGTGCCTTTAAAAGGCGGTGTCTGTTGCCAAGCAATGTGATTTGTTTTTTTTCTTAGTTGTTTTGTGTTTTTAACTCCTCTTGTGTCCTTTTAAATTATGTAGCACTTTGATATTGACAAATGTAAAGTGCTTTACAAATGAAATGTATTATTATTATTATTATTATTATTATTATTATTATTTAAGCGACGTGTGACGTCAGGCAAGGATTTCAGCTAAACTCTATTTGTTAGCTTTAGCAGTTAGCAGCGACAGTTTTTATGCTCTGTTGAATCTTTGCAGTAGCTTGTGTTACCTCTGGTTGATAAAGAGGAGCCGCCGCCAGAGCTTCGGTGCAGGCACGTCCGCTGTGCGCAAAGGCTATTGTGGCGGGGGGTGCCGTGTCGGCAATGCGCAGTCGCGACTCTGGACACGCGCCAGACCCTTCCCGCGCGTTCGAAACTTCCTCAGCTACAATGCCTGCCAGGCCCCCGTTCAGCAGTGCGCCACCCCGGCAACAAACAGCTGCAGACCGCCGTAACAATGGCACATCAGAAGAGACCAATATGGCGATATTGTCTCAAACATATATCTCTTTTTAAAATTACCGGTATTAACTGTAATGCTAGCATACCGCCCAGCCTTACCTTATAGCGCCCGCAAAGGTAATCTATTAAACTCGTGCGCAGAGAATTGCATCTCTTAAGTAAGCAAAATAGCGTCCACAATACTGGGAGGAGAATATGCCAATGTAATTATTTAATGCTCGCAATGTGATTTATCAAGGCTGAAACTGGTTTACGGGCGCTGTGTAAGGAAGAGCTTGGGGGCAACATTTATGAATTTCTACTAATAAACATTTCCTCAAGCCTTTTCTGGAGATCATGTGATGATACGATTTATCACTAAACTATGATAAAATTATTGTGCCGCTTAAAAATGTACATAATGAATCACGGTAATAGTTTGTTGGGTACATTTTTTTTCAGCACCCCTTTACATTTTTAGTGTACAATTTTAAAATGGAATGACCAGATTTACCGTGAAACTGTATTTACAAACCTCTAATACTTAAAACCCTTCTGATTATGATGATTTAAAAAAAAGTGTGATTAAAAAGACATCAATAAGTGGCACCACATCTTTGAAAAAGGCAACAGGAGTTGTTTTTTGCAAAGAAAAGTACCAGAAGAAATATAGTGTTTGCGGGATAGTGGAAGTTGTGTTAGCTATAAAAGGCATTAGCTATAAAACAATAATTCTGACCTTACGTGAGGCAAAGTTTAACAACCTCCAAGGTATGACTCTCACATGCTGAACAACAACACAAGAATGTAGCGCACCACTCAATGGATCACTGATTCGCAGCAGTTAAAGCGCCCTAATGCTGCTTGTCATGCTTCACTACACTGCCCGCCCAACTTCAGGCGCGACCAAAACTTGATGCAGGGTAGCGGTGCTAGCCAAATATGGTGCTTTTGCAGGCGAGCTTCAGTATGTTGGCATTATATCTTGCTTTGATAAGCTATCAGGTGCTCTGGATGCTTTCACGTAGTGCGACACTTAGCGATCACTAATTTTGCAGAAGTGACGATGAGCCTCCAGACCTTGTATGGACACGTGACCTTGATGGTTTAGTGCCGCGCTTGGGTTCCTATCTGAAAATCCGGTATGGCTATCGGCGTTTCGTCAGCTACTTAAATCGTGTTCGCATTGTGCCAAAACAGAAATGTGACACAGAAAGGTCCATGTACTGACAAACGGTGAAAAAACCCAAAAAACTCCAGATCATTTACAAATAATTTGGAACATAAAAAAAAGTAACACCTATTTAATCACATGATTTTTTAGCAATATTAACACAATATTGCTAAAAATATATTTGCATTTGCATTATGTTTATTGTCCATTTGGCTTCCTATCTCAGACGTTAAACACCTGATCTACTAAAGGTTTGCGTGTATTAAAACACGTGCAAACTGGATAGCACACATAAAGCTGATCTATTAAGCTTGTAAGCAGAGGATTGGGTTTCTTGAGTGAGCAAAATAAGGAGCGCAATCCATTTAGCTCTTCTGTCTTCAAGAATAGGGAGGAGAGAATTATATTCTAAGTATTTAGAACACACACGGGCGCTCTAATGTATCTTTTGTTTAGTACTTCTCAAAAGGACGTGCAAACAGGCATTTGCGCAGAAATAGCTGTGTGAAAGGAGGCCATTGTGCCGTAGATCCATCCTACGTATGCTTGTCAAAAATTAAAATATTAGACATGTTAATAATAATAACAATGGATTACAGTTATATAGCGCTTTTCTAGACACTCAAAGTGCTTGTCTATTTAGCAATATCGTTTTACAATTTTATAGCTGTTGGATGATTAAGGGGCTGAATAAATTTAGTTTTTTTTAAATTATGTTCGTTTTTTCATGTATATGAAAAAAAACTTCTTGCAATATGCACTTTTTAGCGCGCTGAACACGCTAGCTGTGACTGCCAGTGCACATTCAGCGTGGTAAAAAGTGGTTTCCGTTGTAGAGCGCACTGCAGGACTGTGTCTTAAAATGCCCAGAAAAAAAGTGGTACATGTGTGCTGCATGTTTCAAAACATAGCAAAATGCCACAGGCATGATAACATGAATTTGCAGAAAATTAGTGTATCCATGGTGAAAGCCACGTTGTACGCGCAAAAACCTAATTTAAATAGGGCAGTCTGCACCAGTTTTAATTGTTAAAGTTAATTGGGGCGGCGTGGCTCGGTTGGTAGAGCGGCTGTGCCAGCAACTTCAGGGTTCCAGGTTCGATCCCCGGTTCCACCATCCTAGTCACTGCCATTGTGTCCTTGGGCAAGATATTTTACCCATCTGCTCCCAGTGCCACCCACACTGGTTTAAATGTACTGTAGCGTAGATATTGGGTTTCACTATGTAAAGCGCTTTGAGTCACTAAAGAAAAGCGCTATATAAATATAACTCACTTCACAAATTCACTTCACTACACGCAGTCTTCGTAATTAACACACAACTTCTCCACTAATAGTAAACACAATTTTTTTAGTTTGCACATGTGTAGTATTTGGACCTTAGTAGATTAGGCCCTCAGTATTTACAGCTTTTAAAGTACTAGCATTACAATTACCGTATTTTTCGGACTATAAGTCGCATTTTTTTTCATAGTGCGACTTATATATGTTTTTTTCCTTCTTTATTATGCATTTTTGGCAGGTGCGACTTATACTCCGGTGCGACTTATACTCCGAAAAATACGGTAGTTGTTTTGTTTTTTTCCACATACTTTTCGTAGTATATTCACCAACTTAAATTGCTAGCATCACAATTCTATGTTTGTCTTTTTACGCTTACTTTCCATTTTCTATCGCAAACTGTTCTTTAGTTTCTGATCACTTCCAGTAGTATTTCCACCTTCAAAAATATACTTGAAAATAATAAGTTGACTCATTTATTGTTAATTGTCCCTTATTGTCATATCCCCATCCTTACTTTTACTATTTAATGATCGTGGTGGCAAACATCTGAATTCATTCTTCTAGGTACGGTACTGTAAACATATACACAGAACATGAAATAATCAAATATTAATTAATATTCAATAATACATAATTAATACACATTTGTGAATAAATAGATGTAGTATCATAATGGCCAGAGCTTTATGAGAAAGATTATTTCTATTTCATTTATTTTCAAAGAAGGAAAATCAAAAACAAATTCAAAGAAATCTATTATTTTTTGTGTCCAATCAAAACATTTGATTCTATTTGGCTTGGTTGACCTTTAGCCTACTTTTACTTCTAACTTGCATATTTACTTGAACAAAAGCTCTTCATTAAACCATCCTTTTTAAAAATAAACACTGTCACATCGAATGACGTCTTTGCAACGCAGCGGTAGTTTGAACCTCGTACGACATTTGTTGTCTCTGTACTTGCAAGCTCCCCCAAGAGGAAAATATCACTTCAACATGGGGATGGGGTAGGGGTCATCTCCCTGGGGTGTCACTGTCCATTTTTTCTTGGGGTTATCATCCGCCAGGTGGAATAATGGGTTAGCCGCGACCTTTTCCCTATACGATACACGGGGAGCTACATGGTGGTCCGTCACTGGACAAGCTATGAAAAGGCCAAACAGATACATTAACTGTCTGTGACATCACATGCTTATACGGTAAAAAAGATACTACACAAAAAACAGCTTTTCTTTCAAAATCCCCCTCCGCTTGCCTTTCCATATCTGATAGCTTTGCAGTTTATTTATAAAAGCGGCGGGGGAATTGTCATCTTATCTTAGCCATTTGTCAGCTGTGCGACAAGAGCTATTTGAAAAGACAACAACAAGGCTTAGCGTCAGGAACGGCTGGCTAATGAGAAACTGGCATGTGAGTTTGCTAAAATACATTGTATGGAGTACATAAAGTAGTTATAAAGAAGTCATGGATATACATAAAATGTCAGGGAAATAGCTTTCAGATCACGGCACCCACATACCACCGTTCAGATGTGCGCTCTATTGCAGCGGCTGTATGGAAACTATGTCCACATTTAAAGTTCCTGACACTCCATGTAGTATGCATTTAATCTATTTTTAATCAGTCACTCATTAAAAGATTATTCAAAGCAAGAGAATATAAATCAGTTTTTTTTCTAATCAAATAAATAGATTTAATCGATTGATCGTTGCAACCCTATACAAATACAAGCAATTTATTCAAATAAGCTGACTTCAGGTGATAGGCGGAGTACACTGTAGACTGGTTGCCAACCAATAACAGGGCACATATAGACAAGCAACTATTCAAACCAAATGCACAATTTAGAGTCTTCAATTAACTTAACATACATGTTTTTTGGAATGTGGCAACAAAACATAGTACCTAGAGAAAATTGTGTAAGTTTACAACATGATAAATAAAGATGCAAAATAGCACCTACTGAACAGCTTCAGCATTGATAAATCACATCGCCCATGCTGAGTATTTATATTTGCATCTTCTCCTCCCAGTATTGTAGGTGGTCTGATAATCAACTTCATGAAGACAGACACACTAAATTGATTGAGCCCTCTATTTTGCTAATTTAAGAGATGCAATGCTGTGCACAGGAACCTAATACATCAGATTTGCGCGTGCTATCAAGTTTACACGTGTTTTAGCACATGCAAACCTTGACATCAGGCCCTAGGGGTTGTAGTTATTACACACAAGCTGTTAGATTGTAATGTCTTAGTTGCCGTTTTAATTACCAAATTTGAAGGTTAAATCGCTCATGTCAATCAGTAGCAATTCACAAAAGTGAAGCCTTACTGTCATGCATGTCTCATTACCTAGAGGCAGCCCCTTACGAATACGCCCGTTTCCTCCCAAGTAGTTGAGCCGGTGCATGGTCTGCAACCAGATGTGCAACAAAGGTATCGAAGCATGGTATGGTCAGTACCTGCAAAAGTACCGAATTCGGTACTTAACCCTAATAATGCAAAAATTGTGATATTTTTTTAATTTTTTAATTTTAATTTTTTCTCGTTTTGCCTTAATTGTATTTGACTTTATTAAATGGGCGTATTAATTGTTTGGCGCAGCCGAACCGGAGCAGGAGGTGATGGAAAGAATTAAAAAAAGAAAACAGAGGGGGAAATTGGCGTGGTTGGGAGACTGGCCGTGCCAGCAACCTGAGGGTTCTCTGTTCGATCCCCAGCGTCTACCAACCTAGTCACGTCCGTTGTGTCCTTGAGCGAGATACTTCACCCTTGCTCCTGATGGGTCGTGGTTCGCGCTTTGCATGCAGCTGTGAATGTGTGTGTGAATGGGTGAATGTGGAAATAGTGTCAAAGCGCTTTGAGTACCTTGAAGGTAGAAATGCGCTATACAAGTATAACCCATTTACCATTTATCTTTATCTTTCTCACTGTATTTGTCTTATCCAAAACTAGCTATTATTATCCCTTCTCCTTCCTCTCCACACTTTTATCTTTCCCTATGTTTGTTTCCTTTCCTCTGCCACACCCCTTCCCTCCCCAACTAACTTTATCTTGTTGTCCGAGCCGTTTCCTCCCTTCCGTGTATAAATTGCCACACATTTGCAAAACCATTTAATCCCACTCTGCTCAGTTTCTTGAAGGGAAGTGCTGTCTGTACCTTCAGTTCTTAAACAGGACAACCATATATGGTCACAGGGAAGTGAAACTTTGATGCTTGACTGCCATCTCCATCAATTGAGTGACTTATACAATCCTTGAAAATGGCAAAAATGTGGTTAATAGTTTCATTATAGCAGAAACAAAAAAACAGCCTAGCATCATAACATTGATTATTTCTTTGTATGTTTGTTTGGGGCTCAGCAAACAACTTTTGATTGCACAAAACACGTAAAGTTGTTAACATCATAAATATGCTACTTTTATTTTGAAAAAGCATACTAATGAAAAATACTGTTTTGTTTCTACGCAATCAGTTCTGAAATGTTGGTCAAGCTCCACTTTTTTGTTTGGTTTTTAAGCAATGACCCCTTTCACGCAAGCCTTTTAAGTTTGATTTGTTATTTTTATTTTTTCTCAGATTTTCTCTATAAACGTCACAGACACAGGACTGCAGAATATGAATTTTGCACTTCGATAAGTAGCAAAATACCTTGACATACGAGTTTAACTTATTCTGTGACAAGGCTTGTAACTTAAAATACTTACAGCTCAAATCCATATACGTGCCTCATTTAAATACCCAAACACACTACAATTTAACATGTAACATGCTGTTTAATAATAATGACTATTGTATTAAAAACAATACAATAGCATTTACTAAAGAAAATAGTAAACTACAGTCATTTGAAGTAATGTAAAACTAATGTACGTCATTTACCTTGAAGAGCGGACTCGTAAGGTATCCCCTGAGAGCTGCTTCTCCGTCAAACACATCATCAGCAGCCACCATCAACAGCTTGTCTATATTTTAATGTATACATTTCAGCCGTTATTATTACTAGGGGTACAACGAATCGTCGACTAATATCGACAATAGAATTTGTCAAATTAATTTGTTGAAAATAGTCGTGATGTCATCACTTGTGTTTTTCAGGAGGAACGCGAGTCAGTGCGGCCACTCAAACAACATTGCGGGTGAAAATATGTAAAGTTTGGGAACATTTCATCTTATTCTTGTTAAAACATGAATACATTGCTCATTTTGCAAAGAAGATCCTGTGTTTATGACACTACATCTGTGATACGGGAATATCGGACATCTGGAGGATGCTGTCTCACCTCGGTGGTAGTTATTTTGTTCCGTGCCAGCAAGCTAACGAAGTTGTGTGAAAATGGCTTTAACTTTCATTTTAGCCAGCGTTTGCCAGCTAAACTTTGTCTAAATCAATTCAAGTAATTTTCAAAGCTGCATCAATTTGCAGTGCGATGAAGAAAGGCATAATAACAAACATCAATCACTCACACACACACACACACACACACACACACACACACACACACACACACACACACACACACACACACACACACACACACACACACACACACACACACACACACACACACACAAAAAACGTTAGGCACCGATGTGCCGGTATCATAAGATTAAACGTACGAACTATTAGCTAGCTGAACTATTAAGAATTAATCAACGATACAATTCTATACATCAAGCCTATTAGATTGCTAAAAATGCCAGGAGTTAATCAACAATCAAAAATATACCAGTGTGCCGCTTTTTAAACACATAATACAGTTAGATACTTTTGGTGTTTTAACAGATGTAGTTATTGCTGGTATTTTAACCGTCCTTTTTTTTTAACATGAAAAATACATTTGTTGTTTTTTTTAGCACTTTGCCTGTCACCGCTTTCAAATGGGCAAACGTTTAACAGTTTATTTTTATTTGTGTAACAGCTGAATGAGCAGCATAGTTACAATAAATATTTATGAATTAATTAGTCATCTTTTTTGTTAGTAAGTACATGCCTAAAACAATCTCAAGCTGAATTTATTTCGATGGCTACGTTAGAGCCAGTGAATGTGTATGCTTTATAATCTGGTTAGTCGACTAATCGTTAAGATAATCGATGACTAGTCGTCTATCAAAATAGTCGTCATTTGCAGCCCTTTTATTATTATAAACAATTTTGATACCATTAGCTGCTGGTTTATAGCCTTTTTTGACTCCTTCTGCCTCAGTATGATGCAGAGGGTAAAGTGTTCTGCTTCACCAGGTCTACTACAAATAGACCTCAGTGGTGTTTTTTGATGATTTCTTTCTTTAATCATCCGCTTCTTTGTATCAGCACAGTCCTTAACATTCACCTTATTTGGACCCATGGTTGGAAAAATAAAGTTTTGTCTGTCTAGCTTTTAGCTAATGCTAGCAAGTGAGACTACAGATGTTGGACGGATCTTACAGGATTCACTGCTGTGACAATCACAACACCAACTCAGGGTGGGGCGGTATTTGAAGCTTGCTTGTAACCCATATTTTTGTTCTTAACTTAGTAAAATTTAGCAGAGAGATGACTTAAATAAGCAGATACTACTGTACTTATATGCCACCTTTGTTGGGTTCTTCATAAAATGCTAAGCCTAATTATCGGATCTTCGGTTACGACACATATTTCTTAAGTGAGGTCTAATAAGTCATCATGCATTACAGACGCTCTTGTGTAACAGTGCAAAGTTTTGTGCTGTGCTTTGTCAAACCTTCAGGGACAGCAGTCTGACACGGTGTCTTAAAAAAATGGCTATGCGCAAATGGTTAACTATGTTAACTCTAAACTAAGGATGTGCCAATCGGTCAACCACCGATCAATGTCGGACGATTTTTGTGAAAAATGTTGTGATCGGTCATTGCTGATTAATGCCTTTTCATGGTGATTTGACAAACGACTAGCAATTATATAGCTCCATACCCACTGTGGAGAAGCTCCACTAAGATAATTATAATCACCTCCAAAAATAAACTTAATTTCTTAATATCTTAAGTATCATTATCAAGTATCATCCCTGGGGGATGAGTCTAAACATCAAAAGCAAGCCAGGAGCAGGCATGCTAATAGCTAAGCTAACCGCTAAGCTATATTTAAACAACACTTAAGAAACGAGTGCTTAGTAAAGTTTGAGAAGTCTATATGGAAACGGTTATTAACAGGAAATTCACAATTAGGCTAATAAAAGTCTAGAGATATGATAATATAACAACTGTTGGTGTGTCAGCACTGTCACGGCGAGTACACCACACGTAAGAGGCGGATCAATTCATAAATTAGTGGTGTTGTTACAAAAGGTAGCAATAGTATACAGTATGATCGATACTGAAGTGGTTAGGTCGATATTTTTATTTTGTTTTTATTTTAGTTAATCTTCAATTTAAAGTATTTGTTTTGCTCAAACAATTGTATGTAATAAAAGAGAATAAATATTCTGTTGATATTGCACTAATAAATAAATTTAAACATTTACAGTTAATACATCAGTATCAGTCTCTGTATCGGCCAATCTCACTCATAAATGATAGGTATCAGAATCGGTAGCATGAAACCCAGAAATCAACATCATGTACTTTAAGCAATCCTTTACAAAAAGGTGCTGCAAAATATGCTGGGAGCTGCCATAAATCCTGTCACTGGGAGTGCTTTGGGTCACTTATTTTGTAAAAAGTTGTTGAAGTTATGTGTTTTGAGTTAGCGTAATTGTTAATCATTCCTAATAATAGTAGTAGTCATGCTTTTACATGTTGTGCTGTCATTTTTTTGTTCAAACCATGATTGTAGTTATTTTTCTGTGTGGCGGGAGGCAAGATCGCCATATACTGTCTATGAATCAACCATCCAGGGTTTGTGGGCCACAGTTACACTAAACACTAGTGTTAGGTAGGAGGCCATAAAATATGGTCGCAAATAGCGGTCTGTGTGATTTATTATTGTAGCTTCTGAACCATTTTAAGGGTATCTACCTGGGGAGGCGAAAACAAAGGGACGTTTGGGACGTTTCCGTCATCGCTTTGGCTGATTAGCTGACGTAACCGGCTGCTTTGCAAGAAGAATGGAAGATGTGAATAAACATAGTCTTCTTGCAAAGAGACACACAAACCTTTAAAGCCTAACCTGTTGGATCATTGACAGGTCTACTGAGCTTTAATAGCTGCTTGAAAGAACAGCTTAGCTCAAGAGTGGAGGAGTGCTCTCGACCTAACAATAAACCACAACCGACCTCTGACCTTGAGGTTAGCGCAACTCTTGGCCTCTTAAACTGAACTTAAACGCCTGAGGTCTCTTGATGCTAAAGGAAAGCAACTACCTAAAACAAACCTCAAAATATTCTCCATTTATTTATGCAAATGTAGGACGATCGGATGGAATTTACAATAAAATTACGTTTGGCTAGTAAAATTTGTTCAGTATTGGGTGTACAACAATGTACAGCCATTATCATCCATCCATCCATCCATTTTCTACCGCTTATTCCCTTCGGGGTTGCGGGTGGCGATGGAGCCTATCTCAGCTACAATCGGGCGGGAGGCGGCGTACACCCTGGACAAGTCGCCACCTCATCGCAGGGCCAACACAGATAGACAGACAACATTCACACTCACATTCACACACTAGGGCCATTATCAAGTAACAAATAAATAATTTTCACAATATGTTAAAAATAGCCATAAATCACCAAAAATGATTCCCGGGCGTGGCACCGCTGCTGCCCACTGCTCCCCTCACCTCCCAGGGTGAGGGGAGCAAGGTGCATGGGTCAAATGCAGAGGACACATTTCACCACACCTAGTGTGTGTGTGACAATCATTGGTACTTTAACTTAACTTAACTTTATATACATACCTGGAAAACAACAATAGACGCCTTGGTGGCATGCCACGTAGTGGGTCGTGTACATTTGTCAGTTCGAAAAGTTTTGCGAGGAGTTAGAAACCATTTCCGTGTTTTTCTGTTATGAATAAAAAGGCAATGTGCGACTAAAGTTCCATTTTAATATTACTTAACATCATCCATAAGAAAGTTTGACAATGGTGAAAATAAGTGTTTTACATTATTAGACGATCAGCTCTGAATATGTTTTTGCCTGCAAACAGTAGCTTCTAGGAAGACAAAAACAATAGACTACTGTGTTTCAAGGTTATTGCCATGTACGTCCGCTAGAATGTCCTTTTACCTATTAACTTGGCTGCAGAACACACACACGCACCAAGGTCATGTCCCTCATTTGAGACAACCCTGTCAAATTAAAAACATTCAGTTAAAGTCAGCAAATGTGTCAAATAATCAGTTGGCACATACAAAACACATACAAATTAAAACCGAGAGAATAAGAGTAAAAGGAGAACTGCACTTTTATGAGTGAAACACTAAGCCACGGTGTCATCACATCACAATTATGGCTGCCCTCAGAGGGCTGCTTGTAAATGTAAGTATGTATGAATATCAATGTATAATTTCCTCATGATATTATTACACAGTTGCCGATGCATTTTTTTTTTTTTAACATAATTTTTGATGGATTTCTTCCTTTTTAATCATTAGTCAGAGTGACAAGCAGCTATTAAAATATTTATTTTAACTTTAACAATAGAATGTCTGGAATATATGTTAATATATGTTTATTGCATGATCAGATTATATTACAGTTTAAACAACATGCAATTTCATTCAGTACATGCATTTTTTCTGTCAGAATCAAAAGAAGGAATACATTAAGCAAGAAGTGACGCACATTATTTCCAAGCTTTCACGGGCGACATGAAGCATTTTGGCAGTGCAGATCTAACCCCTGGGCCTTGAGTTTGACACCAGCACTAGCGCTAAGTGCTACATTTTTCACCGACTAAATAAGAACATAACAAAACAGACACTAATAATGTCCACTCTGACTGGGATGCTGACTGATGTGATGGCTCTATCTTTCAGCATTCGACTTTGCTCCCCCCGTTTAGCTGTTAAATTTAGCATAGTTCTCACTTTACCAGATAAAACATTCAGGGAGGAAACAAGCATCTTGTCGCTTCTTCCAAGCGATGTCGTCGAGTTGAGAGCCAGTATGTGCACTGATTGTCGGTCCAGATTTGTTAGTTTCAAACTTTTTTAGTAGCAACTCCTGTAGCTAGCATACTTCTCAGCTCTCCATAGTAGCCTGAGCCTGTGAGCAAGGTGTTGTCGCTTCTCCAGAAAAAAAAGTTCCTTAGTGTTAGTTAGGTCTTACAATAACAACAGCTATACTGTGGTTCATATGTAGGTCACAGCGTTGTTGGCATTTAAAAAAATTTTTTTTAGAGTGCCTTTTAAGAGATTTAAAAGAATCCCTATTACCTGCATTGTTAGCCGCCCTGTGCTAGCTTTTTTTAATCATCCAGAACACACAGAAAAGAGAAAGACGCGTTCTTGTCTCACATAAGGATTTTGGATATGATAGGATAGACTTTATTTGTCCCACAATGGGGAATTATGTGGTTGTAGTGCAGATACAAAAGGTCCACAATAAATAAGGTAAAAACAATTAAAACAATAGAGAAACATTACAGAACAAAAAGGACATTAAAAGAGCACATGGATGGTGCAATCAGCTGCACCATTTCTACATACAGCTCAAAAACACAACCAAAAACCAAAATATGAGCAGTAAATGAGCAATAAATAATACATATGATTGCACCATGCGTAGACAAACAACTAAACAAAACAGCAGCACCATTTCAACATGCACAAACACTGCGGTTGTCTCTGCAGTGCTCCACGTAATCGTCTGCTGGGGTGAGAGGCCGCACAGCTAGAGACAGGAGCAGACCCTACAAAGAAACCAAGAGAGCCTACTCCATCCGAGGCTGCCCACTAGTCCCCGGCCAATGTCCGGTGAACGCGGATGAACGAGAATCCGTCCAGAGAGACTGAAGTGTCCGAAACATGCTCATTGAAGCTCATCGATCCAGACACTCAAAACTAGCTGCGCAAAACTAGCTGTTCATCCTTCTTCTTGTTTTACTATAAACACCCCTTTTACCAAATAATGCAATATATCAGCTGTATTCCATCTTGAACATGCAAAACTTCAATGTAGTAACATGCTATAGGTGTAGAACTCTGTTTACAGCCAAAGTATTTTTTTTAAGGGGATTTAGATAGTTTTTGGTGTTTGATCGAAATCTACATGCCCAATGCTTCAATAGCCATTCAGCACTACTATTAACTAATACAAGCCATAAAAACATACTTTATCTCCACTTTTACCACCATAAAATGCACCTTGACCGTCTTAAAGCACTATCAATATAAATAACTATGCGATGCTGTAATCTGAAGCAGATGTTTTTGGGAATCAGTGCGGAAATGATGGCGTATCACAACAGCTGACATCAGGATGTGTGTCGTTAAGGGTCTCTTAAGGTGGACTCTTTAAATAGCTTAGCAATGAGTTTTCCCATTTAAGGAAGTTTTACTCACTCATCGATCACCTTAAAAGCCAGAGACGGACCCCTCTACGTGATAAGATAAAGTGATAAGGTTTGTTAGGGTGGCTCAGTAAACCTCCCCCCCATCTTCCAGTTGCTAAGCTTCTTTGTTTGTGTATAGCCATTGGCATCAGTGCTGCGTATCAAGTTACATGTGAAAATGAGGTGGAGTGCTCAGCGCTCTTCCTTTGTCTACCCCCCCCCCCTGATTATTGAATACTTCTAGTACTATAAGACTGAAAGGACCAGCCCCCCTCCTTTTGCTGTAGTGAATTTACAAGTTTACAGGTCATAGATCAGCTTTAAAATCATGCAGGATACACTTGGCTTTGACACATCACAAGATATTTACCAAGCGGCTACATGGCTGCTAATGCGCTTATATTTAACAACTAGCATTTCTCTTATACAGTAAAAGAAAACAAACACAACTACTGTGTTAGGGGCATAGTCAGCTTGTGCAAAATTGAGATTGCAAACAAGAAATACAATCGTAAAGTATAATTGGAATTCCATTAAATTCCAAATAATAATTTTGGTGTGTTTTGGAACAATACTTTACAGTACAATATATTCCATCCATTACATATTTCATAGGAATATTATTGTTATGAACCTCATGTAGACATATTTTTAACGCAGCAAATGTTTTTTTTTATCATAGACAATTTAGAATAAATGTATCTTCTATAAAACAGATGATTTAATTTGATGTATTCCATCCATCCATCTATCTTGTCCCGCTTATCCGAGGTCGGGTCGCGGGGGCAGCAGCCTAAGCAGAGAAGCTAGACTTACCCCTTGCCAGCCACTTTGTCCAGCTCCTCCCGGGGGATCCTGAGGCGTTCCCAGGCCAGCCGGGAGACATAGTCTTCCCAGCGTGTTCTGGGTCATCTACGTGGCCTCCTACCTGTCGAATGTGGCCTAAACACCTCCCCAGGGAGGCGTTCGGGGAGCATCCTGAACAGTTGCCCAAACCACCTTATATGGCTCCTCTCGATGTGGAGGAGCAGCGATTTTACTTTGAGCTCCATTTAATGCGGCCTGGCCTGCTGGATGTTTCCAAACTATAGAAATACTTTCCAATGGTTAGAATCTTTACTTTTGAGTGACATACGGGTTACTATGGTAACCATAGAAGCTATGCCACATCAGCTCCATGCAGACCAGGCATAATAAACAGAGTGGGTGAGGCTTGTTTACACAGCAACAAGCCTGAAACACGAGTGTGAGATGTCGACAGATTTCTAAAATTTTAAAAATTTCTAAAGTTCTAAAAAAAAGTGATGTATCAAATATGTGAATGTTTTTTTTAACATTTGCGTTTATATATCACTGTGTTTGTTGCATGTTGGTTGTTCTTGCTTGATTATAAAAGATGTCGATCACGGAGGTGGTCTAGGAAGTAAAGGAGCAACGTTCATATATTCTCAATGATGCATTTGGTCTATTAGATTGATAAAAATGCCAGGAGCTAATCAATAATCTACTAGTGTGCAGCTTTTTAAACACATCATCACAAAATTAGTGTTTCTTTTTGAGGAATGTTGTTTGTTTTTATTGCTGCTATTTTAACTGTCTTTTTTTTTTTTTTTTTTTAAACATAAAAAAAATATACTTTGCTTTTTAGCACTTTGCATGTCCTTGCCTGGACAAAAGTGTAATAGTTATTTTTATGTTTGTAACAGCCAAATGAGCAGCATTGTTACATTATAAATAAATATTTATAAATTAATTAGTCATCTTTTACGTCCCCTGCAAACACAAAAGGGACAAGCGGTAGAAAATAGATGGATGGATGTTGTTAGTAAGCACATGCCTAAAAATAACTCAAGCTGAATTTATGGGATGGAGAGAGTGAGGAAGAAGTGTTGACTGTCATACGAATGAGTACCAAATCAGTCATTGTGTAAAATAGCAGCGTTTGTGATGCAGCTTGTTAATAAGTATGTTAGTGTGAACCGAGATTGCAATTTAAAAAACAACAACATTTTTTTATACATTCCAATTTTTTTAAACCTTTATTTTACCACATAAGCAAGCACATTAGATCAATATCTCTTTAACAAGGATGACCTAGCTAAGATGTCAACAGCAGATGTCATAGAAGCAGTTACAGGAAGGTAATAAATTAAGAAATACATTTAAAAGATGCAATACAAACGGAGCTGTAAGACAATAACAGTTCAAGATTTACACCTTTTAAAAAAACAGGTACTGTGCAGTCGTCTCACGTTTTCTATCTCTCAGGATAGAATGGAAGACTCAGAGTGGAAGAAGTTCAGAGAGATTCAGTTTGGTTATGCAGTTATATATATAGTTTAGTGTTTTCCATGCGAGAGTGGCAGCAAAGCTGAAAGCTCTTTTCCAAAATTCAGTCTGTACATGAGGAACAGTTCATTTTCAAATACAGTTGACGTCTACATTCAGTAACAAATCCTAGTGCTGAGTGAAAAACAGTGTCCAAAGACTGGGTAGATTTGGCTAAGAAACCATGTCTTCCTAATCACTTATGAGCAAGAAAGTCGCTGTCACCAATTACTGACCTTGAGAGAGAAACAGTTTTTATTGAAAAGGAACCCAAGTTTCACCTGAAGTTTAGAGACTAAGGACCTGATTTACTTAAGGATTGTGTGTACTAAAGCAGTTGCAAACCCGACAGCACACACAAAGCTGATCTACTGAACATGTGCAAAGTGAATTGTGTCTGTTAATTGAACAGAATAAGGAGCGCAATTAATTTTGCGTTGCTGTCTTCATTAATATGCAGACTATATGTTGATCATCGAAACGGCCACAATACTCGGAGAAGAAGATGCAAATATAATATTCAGCACATGCAATGTGATTTATCAACACTTATCACCATTTTGCGAGCACTGTTTTGTGTTTTATTTACCACATCTGAAAAGTATGTGCAAACTGGCAGTTACGCACTGTGAGAAATCAATTTCCTTCATTTAACCAGGTAAAGACTCATTGAGATTAAAATCTCATTTTCAAGAGCGACCTGACAAAGAGGGCTGCACAAACAAAGTTACAATAATAATTACAACAAGACAATAAAACGATTAAGTAATAATTCAATTTAAAAGCAAGTACATTTCCCAAGAGAACTGGTTTCTCTATCTTTTATAATGGACTTAAACTCCCCCAAAGTGATCAATTCTGGTAGCCTCAGATCTTTCTGGATGTCATTCCATGACCAGTGAGCAGCATAACTGAAGGCTGTTTTACCAAGTTCTGTGTTGGCACTAGGAACCAACATGTGGAGGATATCCTGTGAGCGTAGGCTCTAATGACTGGAGTCTCTACACCCAAAGGACAAGTCCAACAAGACGTTTATACATAAAAACTATCCATCGAGAAAGTCTTCGGGCAGTTAAAGATGGACAGTTTGCCTTTGCATACAAAGTGCATTGGTGGACAAGATTTCCACAACCAGTAATAAAATGTAAGGAACAGTGATATACAGTGTATAGTTTTTTCAAGTAAGTGCCAGGTGCATTCATAAAAAGCAAGTCTCCATAATCAAGTAAAGGAATAAAGGTGGATGTTTCCTAACTTTTAGGGAAATGCAAGACTTATTTCTAAAAAATAAACCCAATTAATTTTAAACTTAGACACAACCTTTTCTATGTGTGCTTTAAAAGACAATCTCTCATCAATAATAATTCCTAAGTACTTATATGTTGTGACCAACTCAAGCTCGACCCCATGAGTAGTCAATATTTTAGGGATGTTCAATGGCAGCCGTTTGCCATTTGAGAATAACATCACCTTAGGTTTGCCTGCATTTAGCCTTGCCTAGGTTGGGTCAGCTGGGACTGAACAACATCAAAAGCAGAAAGGACTGGTGCTTGCGCTGCAAAGACAGACAATGGACAGAGAATCCTCAGTCATGAGAGTGTGTGTCGACATACAGTATGTGTGTCCTATGTGAAAAAAAATATTGCAATATGTATTTTCTTGCATATTTTTCTTCACTTTCGTAGTCAGTGTCACAGCCAGCTTCCAAGAGCGCACTGAGAAAAGGTGTATTCCATTGTAGATGTACGGCAGCAGTCTGGACTGCTGGTTTATGAAATGCCCATAAAAAGTGGTACATGTCTGTTGCTTGTTTGAAACACAGCAAAAGATGACAGGTAGAAACATGATAAAATTAATGTGCAGTAAATGATCAAGTGTCTTTGTGGTGAAAATCCATTAGTACATGCAAAATCCTTCTTTAATTAAGGCAATTTACACCAGGTATGAATAGCACATGCAATGTTTGTAGATCACACGCAACAAGCTCACTAATAGTACACAGAATGTTATTGTCTGCACACGCTGTTTAGCACCTGCTGTTTGGATTTTAGTAAATCAGGTACCATTTTGTTAATATGGGCTTTAAATTGAAATGGTGAAGCGTAAAACCAAAGTACTTTTGATGTTACAATATTTGTAATGTTTAATGGTAGCACCTTTGAATGAGAGAAAACTATGAGTTTATTTTAATCTGTTTTTAAAACCAATGTAAGAATAAGTGCCTCAGCGACACAGGATTACATAAAAAGCAGCTTTTAAAAATGTAAACGCTTATTTGAGCGAGGTAGAACAGAATGAAAATGAACATAACGATGCATTGCATTTGACAAATTGTCACAAAGATTATTTATGTTGTTTGAAAATAAAAGGGGACCCAGCACTGAACCTTTCGAAACACCTTTGGTAATGTCCAGAAATAAAGAGGTACTGTACCTGAAAGCACACG
>NC_084552.2:43360332-43475332 GCF_033978685.3 Nerophis lumbriciformis
CTTAATTGCTCAGACAGCAATGTATTTATATTAGTTTATATTTACGTACGTTGTTTCTTAATTTGGAAAGGCGCTAATATCGCTGTTTTAATGTTATCAAGCTAGCGCCTGTCAGTCTGTGAGTTTATCAAAGTTCAGTTATCAATCATGGTTTTTCGATCAACCTCATTGAAAACGGTAATACTAACCGCCAGGAGTTTTACTGCGGTTATAATTGTTACTGTTTATCGCTACATCCCTTGCTCAGTCTGCAACTGGGCGTGACGTCACGCGCAACCCAGATACCGAAACATGGCACCGTTGGATTTTAGGTGAATCTGAGCCCGGTATGACAGGCAAGATTTGGTCGGTGCCAAAAAAAGTACCGGATTCAGAGCACATTTATAGAAATTACAGATGACAAATGTAAATGTAAATCTAAATTAATTTTTACACAAAAAATACTTCTTTTTTTTAAATTGTCTTGTCCTTTTTTTTTTAATTGAAAATTTGCAGTTGTATTAGGATCTACAGCAGTGAGTGATAATATTCTACAGCTCCCTGGGTTAGTAGGTTTTGTATTTGCGACCGAGACCCCTGAAATAAGTACATTTGGATTAATTGGTGTTTTTTTAGTATGTGTTTGTTGTTGCCAAAATAATAATACAAAATTATAGCACAAAAAAACAAAACCCAAATCCCAGACTGATCAAACCAAAAAGGGTTTTATAGCATGGGGTCATTAGGGTGCACATTTTTTTTTATATAGGATTTTTTATACTCTAGGATTGTCTCTGATGTACAGTACAGGGTGATAATTTTACATACAGGTTCTAATGTATACATACACTCTCACATAATTCTGATTAAATAGTTGTGGTAGAATTAGTAGTTTATTAAAATGTATATATTGCCAAACATACTGTATGTGTTTACAAGTTTTAAGGTAGACAAATGCTGAACCACAATCTAATATTATTATTATGTACCATATTGATGAATAAGGCATTATTTTAATCTGTTTCGACTACAAGTTATGCCTAGTACAGTCATTATTCAAGGCTTAAGTCAAATGTAATCCTATACTACACTGTTTATTTTTTATTCCTTTAGTATTTAAGATATTATTACTGGTCTACATTCTGTACATATTTATCATCGAACAATGTTTCTGTACACTTGTACTCCTTTATTTTTGGTTTAATGAACTACAAACAATCTGAACTCTACTATTACACGTCTTTATCCTTCTCTTAGTTAACCCTCAATTAGTAGTCCTCGTAGTAACTAGTAGCAGTTAGTAATCCTTTTCGTAGTTAAAAGACATTCCAGCACCTTCAGCGCCACTTACTGTATTATGAGATAATAGGTACAATTCTGATCCTGTGTAAAACAAGAACATACAAAATACATTCAAACGTTTGCACATAACAACAATTGAAGATTTTATTATCATTCCATTCATCCATTTTCTATTGATTGTCCCTCTTGGGGTCGCTGGAGCCTATCCCAGCCGCAAGCCGAAGTCGCCACCTCATTGCAGGACCAACACAGACAAACAGTCAAGCATTCACACTCACATTCTAGGGCTGCAACTAACGATTAATTTGATAATCGATTAATCTGTTGATTATTACTTCGATTAATCGATTAATAATCGGATAAAAGAGACAAACTACATTTCTATCCTTTCCAGTATTTTATTGAAAAAAAAAAACATATTGGCGCCATGTTCTTTCAACTTGCCAAATAAAACAAGGAAAATGTTACAAAAATGCACACTTTTGACACCCCTGCTATAGATAATAAAAAATGAAATCTGATAAATCTATCGATAAAAAGCAGAGCCTGACGACGCATGCGCATTTATCACAACTCTCTCTGTCTCTCCCCCTCCCTCACCAATGCTGCTGCGCGCACAATTTGTTTTGTTTTTATCCTTCTTAACCCTGAACGTACATTAAAAATACACGCAACCCTAACTCAAAATGCCGGACATTTGAGGCATTTAAGAAACACCGCCCGGACAGCCCCGCAAAAGAGGACATGTCCGGCTGTTGCCAATCAGCCTAACCCCAAGTGGGGGGGAAGCCGGACTACCCGGAGTCACAGGGAGAACATTTAAACTCCACACAGAAAGACCCTCAGTCCAGAAATGGAACCGAGTACCTTCTCGCTAACCACTGTGCGCTGTGCTGCCCGTATTAACATTTATCCTGAAAAAAGGACCATAACAAAAATAAAACATTAAGGGCTCAGAATTATTAAAACATTCAAGCCCATGATTGTGTATGTAAACTTCTCACCAGAACTGAATATACAGTATATTCTTATTATAATTGTATAATTAGCCAACAATAGTGAGCCTGTTTCCATATTATCACACAGAGAATTGTGCTGCTTTTTAGGGGGGATGAGATGCATCCCTATGGAGCTCTCAGAGACTTTTCAAACATCTATTTGCATATTAAAACATGTTGTTTGTTTTTAATCAGATACACAATCGACCATGTTGCTTTTTTAAAGCAACCTACACAATAAATAGGAATTTAACTTAAAATAAACTAAATACCTCTAAAGTCGCAAAACGTCGGTCAAATGTGATAAACGATTTCATAATAAGACTGACACTAAGACACAAAACGGCATCAGAATACATCAGTGGAGGCGGGGCCGCATGCACACACAGATGGAAGTTGAAACTCGTAACATAAACATAAGAGATCATCACAGAAATGATCCGGATCAGGCCCAAAATCTAATCAGTTGTTCCTTATCCTATTTCGGACATGTCCCGAAAGTTTAATGAAAATCTGCCCATAACGTTTTGAGTTATTCTGCTAACTAACTAACTGACTGACTGGCTGACAAAGCAATGACAACAAGTACATAATCAATACGAAAAGCAGAATGCGAAGTAGTAAGAAGTTAACCACTGTCAATAGTAACAACGATAAAACAGTCAATCATATTGTTAATGACGAATAATGCAATTTAAATATGTGTCCCCTTGCAAGATGGGTCTCACGCAATTTTTACTTTTTAGCATTCTTGTCACACAAGTGTAAAAAGAAACTAACCAGTTAATGGAAAACCTTAAAAAAACTATATAAAACAATGTTAATGTTAAATTAAGCTATCTAAAGATGGGTGGCATCACATTTTTAGCCTATTCAGAATATTTTTTTTAATGTTGGATTGAAAATGCACATAACAATGGGATATAGACACAAAGCGCTAAGACACCAAAAACTTTTCTCTCTCAAGCAGTGAGGTTATAAATACCTCTGTGTGCCTTGAAGTCGTGATGAAGCGCAACGAATTTAGACAACTGACTACATGTTTTTTTGTAGAGCTCTTTGACATTTCTATTTTTACAATCAGGTGGCCACTTTTTAGTTCTACCTTTTTTACAAGTGCAAGAAATAAAGAAAGGAAGGAGGGGGGAGAACGTTGCAGCTATAAATGGCTCAGTTGTGGATTAAGGTGATATTCTGTTTCTGTGGACGTGATGATGGGTGGCGGCGGTGGACGTGATGACACAAAGCTGGCATGATGTCACTGAAGGCTATCAATGCTCTCTCAGGTTTAATAGGCACAACCTTGTTCTGAGAACATAGCGCATTAGCGGAAAGTGGAGGGATGACTTTGCTTTGTGCACTCACAGCCACTGGCCGCTAAGGCTGCAGAGGGAGACTAACAGGTAAAGGCCCTGACGTTTTTTAGTCTTTAAAAAAATCTATTGTGACTGTGTAACCGCTCAGGTAAAAAACAATAGGTTGTAATAGAACTCTTGGGATCAGACACGACTGAGTGATGCCACTTATGCCACCCACCACCTCCACCCATCCATCCATCTTCTTCCGCTTATGCGAAATGGGGTCGCGGGGGCAACAGCCTAAGCAGAGAAGCCTAGACTTCCCTCTCCTCCGCTACCTTGTCCTGCTCTTCCTGGGGGATCCCGAGGCGTTCCTAGGCCAGTTGGGAGATATAGTCTCTCCAACGTGTCCTGGGTCTTCCCAGTGGTCTCATACTGGTCGGACGCGCCTTTAAAACCTCCCCAGGGAGGCGTTCGGGGGGCATTCTGACCAAATGCCCGAGCCATCTTATCTGGCTCCTCTCAATGTGGAGGAGCAGCGGCTTTAATCCGAGTTCCTCCGGAATGACAGAGCGTCTCACCATATCTCTATCGGAGAGCCCCGGCACCCGACGGAGGAAACTCATTCAGTCTCTTGCACCTGTGAGCTTTGCCTTCCAGCTTAGCGCCTTCTTCACCACGACGTACTGATACAGGGTCCGCATCACTGCAGATGTTGCAACGATCCGCCTGTCAATCTCAAGATCCACTCTTCCCTTACTAGTGAACAAGACCCCGCGGTACTTGAGCTCCTCCAATTGGGGCAGGATCTCCTCCCCAACCCGGAGATGGCACTCCACCCTTTTCCGGGTGAGTACCATAGATTCGGACTTGGATGTGCTGCTTTTCATACCCGTCACTTCAAACTCCGCTACGAACCGATCCAGCGAGAGCTGAAGATCCTGGTCAGATGAAGCCAGCAGGACCACATTATCCGCAAAAATCAGAGACCTCATCCTGCAGCCACCAAATCGGATCCCCTCAACGCTCTGACTGCACCTAGAAATTCTGTCCATAAACGTTGTAAACAGAATCGGTGACAAAGGGCAGCCCTGGCGGAGTCCATCCCTCACTGGAAACGCGTCCAATGTGAACCAAGCTCTGACACTGATCATTCAGGGAGCGGACCGCCACAATCAGGCGATCCAATACCCCATAATCTCCGAGTACTCTCCACAGCACTTCCCGAGGGACACAGTCAAATGCCTTCTCCAAGTCCACAAAACACATGTAGACTGGCTGGGCAAACTCCCATGCACCCTCAAGGATTCTGCCGAGAGTATAGAGTTGGTCCACAGTTCCATGACCAAGACGAAAACCACACTGATCCTCCTGAATCATAGGTTTGACTATAATACAGCAATGCAATACAACCAGAGGTGGGTAGAGTAGCCAGAAATTGTACTCAAGTAAGAGTACTGTTACTTTAGAGATTTATTACTCAAGTAAAAGTAAGGAGTAGTCACCCAAATATTTACTTGAGTAAAAGTAAAAAGTATGTTGTGAAAAAACTACTCAAGTACTGAGTAACTGATGAGTAACATACACACACATATCATATATATATATATATATATATATATATATATATATATATACACACACACGCACATATATATATATATATATATATATATATATATATATATATATATATATATATATATACACACACACGCACATATATATATATATATATATATATATATATATATATATATATATATATATATACACACACACGCACATATATATATATATATATATATATATATATATATATATATATATATATATATATATATATATATATGTATATATATATACACACACACATATATATATATATACATACATTGATATATACAGTATATAATTTATATTTATTTATTTTGCCGTTTTTGTTTACATGTTAAAGGTGTTTTAATGAATATACATGCATGTTTAACACATATAGATTCCTTTCTTTCATGAAGACAAGAATATAAATTGGTGTATTACCTGATTGTGATGACTTGCATTGATTGGAATCAGACAGTAGTGCTGATAACGTCCTCGTTTTCAAATGGAGGAGAAAAAAAGTTCCTCCTTTCTGTCTAATACCACATGAAAGTGGTTGGTTTTTGGTATCTTATTTGTCCAGCTTCCATATTCGTTTTTATACACTTTACAAGAAATACATTGGCGGCAAACTCCGTAGCTTGCTAGCTTGTTTGCGCTGGCTTTCGGAGACTCTTATTTTGAAAGCGCAGGCGCGATGGAGCGGCACTTTTTTTGTGAAGACAGGAACTGTGCAGTCAGTCTTTAGGCTTTTGACGGGATGTACGGTTGAAATAAAAAAAGGATCTTTTTTCCTTCACACTTTTGATTGATTGATTGGAACTTGTATTAGTAGATTGCACAGTACAGTACATATTCCGTACAATTGACCACTAAATGGTAACACCCCAATAAGTTTTTCAACTTGTTTAAGTCAGGTCATGTGACCGCCTGGCTCTGTTTGATTGGTCCAACGTCACCAGTGACTGCAGCTGATTGGTGGAACGGAGTGAACGTCACCAGTGACTGTATTTGTTGAAACGCAGGCACTATGGAGGTCTGTCAGACCAAAACAAACAAAGCGTGCATTAACAGATCGATAAAAATTAGTAGCGAGTAGCGAGCTGAATGTAGATAAAAGTAGCGGAGTAAAAGTAGCGTTTCTCCTCTATAAATATACTCAAGTAAAAGTAAAAGTATGTTGCATTAAAACTACTCTTAGAAGTACAATTTATCCCAAAAGTTACTCAAGTAGATGTAACGGAGTAAATGTAGCGCGTTACTACCCACCTCTGAATACAACGCCGTACTTTGAAACAGAAAAGTTCTATTTCATGAGCTTTTATCAATATTTTAGGACATTTTTACATTTACATTACATTTGTAATTTATTTGATAGTGTATTTATTTATGTAATGTTTTTCATTTTGAAAAATTCTGACATAAACTGCACATTGCTTATTAATAAATACATGAATTCATTATGAAATATAATAGTGATATATTTTCAATGATTTTTCACAATTATACCGCGACCCCGAAGGGAATAAGCGGTAGAAAATGGATGGATGGATATTTACAATTTAATTATTGACAATGTTATACAATTGCAATGAACACATTAATTGGTTTTAGTTTTTACTACACTAATTTTTTGCACAAATTTTAAATGTTAAGATAATTCAAACATATTTTGTTAAAATGTGGAATAAAATTGTGAAATATGCTATATAACCTTAAAAGGTCAGATCAAAAGACTTAAAGGGGACCTATTATGCAAAACAAACTATTTTACCTATTGATACCTGTTTTTGTGTATTTGGGATCTGCATAAGTTGCTGAAAATGTGAAATTAAACTATGGAGGCATGGCAAACATATTTTTAAAACAATCTTGCCTTCCTTTATATTTCCTCCAACCAAGCCATTTCAAAATTGTCCAATTTGTGAAGTTTTCCCCAAGTGTGACGTCAGGGATTTTCCCTTTTATGGTCGAGATTTATCCAGATTTTTGTGCAAGTTTGTTATTGTAGTCCGATGTTGTAGTCAATAAAGCTCTTTCTTTTTTCTTTATCGGTATACCAGTAGGGATGATGTTTGATAAGAAATTATCGAGTTCAAGCCTATTATCGAATCCTCTTATCGAACCCATTCCTTATCGATTCTCTTATCGAGTCCAGATAGGTTGTTGTATATGAAAAAAATATATGGTATTTGGTTTAACAAAAGCTCACTTTTATTATATAAGAAAAAAATAAAATCTAATAAATAAATGAATATTGACTGTTACCCCCCCTAAAAAAATAAAATAAATAAATATTGACTGTTGTTACCCAAAGTATATTAAGTGGGATTTTTCAGAAAAACAAATATATACAGTAACACAAAAACAACCTGTCTCTGTGATCACTATTGGTGTATAAATAATAATATAGTGTTAAATAAAATCAGTCCCTTGGGCCCAAAACTGAAAATAATACAGCTCTCCAAAAAGTGCACTTCTGCTGCTATTGGAACATAACTGTTTGTTATGATGCTTTGACATTTTCGCACTTTATTTCTTTATTGAAAGAAAATTCTATGAAGAGAAAAGTTGTTTGCAAATGTGGTTACAATGCTAAAAAATTAAAAGTTAAAGCTAAAAAAAGAAATACACTTCATTGAGTTAACATTGTTTCTTTATAGGGGGAAAGATGTGATGTTATGAGCTAGGGAATATAACAACTACACTACCCAGCATGCAACGGGAGTGATGAGCATGCGCGGTAGCCCCGAAAAGTGTTGTTGCATGTCGTCACCCGGCAGCTAAGAATTAGGTTATGAGCACGCTGTGAAAGTAAACGTCAAGAACTCAGCCAACACGCCTCGTCTGCATTATTTATAATTAGACAGACAACACATATACAGTGTGATTTTGTTTTGTTTACAAGGAAAGAAAAACAAAAGTTAAAAAAGGGAGATCATGTCGTATATGTTGTATATATTTGTATGTGCTGCGGTTGCTTTAAGAACGTTGCGACAGCTGCCGTAAAGGAGGTGCGTTGCTAGCCTGAATGCTATGTTTTCGGTTGGTCGTAAAAGTGTTCGTCATGTGTTTGTACCCTGCTCAAATCTCTGTGAAGTTATTCATTGGATCATACCTTTTGTTTTGAACTTTATTACACCTTGGAGCGCTTTTTCCGGTCCATTGTTTTTTCTGCTTTCCCTATCTGCGCCTAATGACTGAGCTACGTGACGTCATTTCTTGTGATGTCCCACGGGGCATTTCTGGTCGGGACGGGATTCGTTCCCAGGGATTCGAATAAAGAACCAACTCTTTTTCTTTACTATAGTGGTCTCGATAACGGGTACCGGTTCTCAAAAAGGGATTCGAGTCCAAGGACTCGGTTTTCTTTTCTTATCAAACAACCGGGAAAATTGGTTTCGAGTATCATCCCTATATACCAGTACTAATAAAGTATCGCTGTACTAATCAATTGAAATCGGTAGTATACCACCTTTGAAAAGTACCGGTCCCACTCTTTCATCTGAGTGCCGCTTTGTGGCGGTGACTACAGAGCTAAGAGGCGCATGATGTTGAGTGTGTCAAAACGCACACACACAGTGCATACAAGTAATAACATCTTTGAGAGGAAAAAAGGCAAAAAAGTACAATTTTACTGGTTAATAAAGAGGGTGCGTGAAGCGCAATATGGAGGTATTTGGGCTTCAAAACTAACAATAAAGGTGACGCTTTCAACAGGTAGGAACCGCGTTGTAAGTACTGTTTTACACCTTTCCTCCCAGACCGTGGTCGAGGAGAGCAGGGGAAAACCTTTCACTTCACAATGGGTCCGTAAAGCTCCGCTCTTTGGTCGGAATGACGAGGCCTTCGATTAGTTACAACTTGATCACTTTATTTATAATTTCCACAGGGCACAACCGGACGTCCACGATGCTATTAACACTCCTGCACATGCTAGCTCTACCTCTCCTAACTTGCCCACTCACTTACTCACGTCACTCACCCCACATACTGCCATTCTTGAAGGAGCACACACACACACACACACACACACACACACACACGCACACACACACACACGCTACTCCCACAATAGCTGCTTTAAAACACGCTTTGCCAAATGTGGTGATTAGTATTTAAACCTTTGCTTCAAACTTAGGTAAACATTTAAATAATAAGCATTCAGATCTGCATAAGGAGTTATAAAAAGTGACAGGTAATAATGTAGTTATTAGACCTGTCCAGCTGTTCGGTCCAGTGCAGACTGTAGTCACCAAATGACTATCGCCCCATAGATCTAGTCGAGCTACCGGTCAATCGCGGAGTGTGTGCCAGTCGATCGCCAGCCAAGCATTGAAAAAATAGACCTAAAAATTAGCGATCATCAATCTTCACTATGACGTCACGATCGTCACTTGATTGACATTCACGGCACCTGAGGACCTTGTGGGATGACGCTGGCTGCTGCGAGCTCAGTGTAAAGAAAAAAACAACCAGCAGGAAGGCGAGACACTTTTTATTTCAAAAACACCCTGCATTCAAAAGTCTAAAGACCGACCGCACAGTTCCTGTCTTCACAATAATAGTGCTGCTCCATTCTGCCTGCGCTACCAAAATGAGTCTCCGAAAGCTAGCACACACAAGCTAGCAAGGGACGGAGTTTGGCGTCAATGTATTTCTAGTAAAGTGTATAAAAACGAGTTGGGAAGCTGGACAAACAAGATGCCAAAACCAACCTCTTTAATGTGATATTGGATAGTAAGGAGGACTTTTTTTCTCCTCCACAATGTAAAATCCAATCAATGCAGGTCATCATAATCCGGTAATACACCAATTTATATTATTGTTTTCATGAAAAAAGGGAATCTGCATGTTAAACATGCTTGTATTAAAACACCTTTATCATGTTAACAAACATGTCAAAGTAAATAAATACAAATTAAAAAAAATATATATACTGTATATATACAGGTAAAAGCCAGTAAATTAGAATATTTTGAAAAACTTGATTTATTTCAGTAATTGCATTCAAAAGGTGTAACTTGTACATTATATTTATTCATTGCACACAGACTGATGCATTCAAATGTTTATTTCATTTAATTTTGATGATTTGAAGTGCCAACAAATGAAAATCCAAAGTTCCGTGTGTCACAAAATTAGAATATTACTTAAGGCTAATACAAAAAAGGGATTTTTAGAAATGTTGGCCAACTGAAAAGTATGAAAATGAAAAATATGAGCATGTACAATACTCAATACTTGGTTGGAGCTCCTTTTGCCTCAATTACTGCGTTAATGCGGCGTGGCATGGAGTCGATGAGTTTCTGGCACTGCTCAGGTGTTATGAGAGCCCAGGTTGCTCTGATAGTGGCCTTCAACTCTTCTGCGTTTTTGGGTCTGGCATTCTGCATCTTCCTTTTCACAATACCCCACAGATTTTCTATGGGGCTAAGGTCAGGGGAGTTGGCGGGCCAATTTAGAACAGAAATACCATGGTCCGTAAACCAGGCACGGGTAGATTTTGCACTGTGTGCAGGCGCCAAGTCCTGTTGGAACTTGAAATCTCCATCTCCATAGAGCAGGTCAGCAGCAGGAAGCATGAAGTGCTCTAAAACTTGCTGGTAGACGGCTGCGTTGACCCTGGATCTCAGGAAACAGAGTGGACCGACACCAGCAGATGACATGGCACCCCAAACCATCACCCAACGATGCAAATTTTGCATTTCCTTTGGAAATCGAGGTCCCAGAGTCTGGAGGAAGACAGGAGAGGCACAGGATCCACGTTGCCTGAAGTCTAGTGTAAAGTTTCCACCATCAGTGGAAAATATTCTAATTTACTGGCTTTTACCTGTATATACAGGTAAAAGCCAGTAAATTTGAATATTTTGAAAAACTTGATTTATTTCAGTAATTGCATTCAAAAGGTGTAACTTGTACATTATATTTATTCATTGCACACAGACTGATGCATTCAAATGTTTATTTCATTTAATTTTGATGATTTGAAGTGGCAACAAATGAAAATCCAAAATTCCGTGTGTCACAAAATTAGAATATTACTTAAGGCTAATACAAAAAAGGGATTTTTAGAAATGTTGGCCAACTGAAAAGTATGAAAATGAAAAATATGAGCATGTACAATACTCAATACTTGGTTGGAGCTCCTTTTGCCTCAATTACTGCGTTAATGCGGCGTGGCATGGAGTCGATGAGTTTCTGGCACTGCTCAGGTGTTATGAGAGCCCAGGTTGCTCTGATAGTGGCCTTCAACTCTTCTGCATTTTTGGGTCTGGCATTCTGCATCTTCCTTTTCACAATACCCCACAGATTTTCTATGGGGCTAAGGTCAGGGAAGTTGGCGGGCCAATTTAGAACAGAAATACCATGGTCCGTAAACCAGGCACGGGTAGATTTTGCGCTGTGTGCAGGCGCCAAGTCCTGTTGGAACTTGAAATCTCCATCTCCATAGAGCAGGTCAGCAGCAGGAAGCATGAAGTGCTCTAAAACTTGCTGGTAGACGGCTGCGTTAACCCTGGATCTCAGGAAACAGAGTGGACCGACACCAGCAGATGACATGGCACCCCAAACCATCACCCAACCATGCAAATTTTGCATTTCCTTTGGAAATCGAGGTCCCAGAGTCTGGAGGAAGACAGGAGAGGCACAGGATCCACGTTGCCTGAAGTCTAGTGTAAAGTTTCCACCATCAGTGATGGTTTGGGGTGCCATGTCATCTGCTGGTGTCGGTGTATATATATGTATGTGTGTGTATATATATATATATATACAGTATATATATATATATATATATATATATATATATATATATATATGTACTGTATATATACGCATATAGATGAGGTAGATCGCCTCGACATGGTCATTTGATAAGCCTACTGAAAAAGTTGGTCAAACATTTTGACCAATGTGCAACCTTTACATGTTATGTAGACCACAAGGAATTGTTTTAAACGTATAACAAAAATCATAATATGACCTGTTTAGGACTTAAATATTTGTTTTTTAATTATTTCATGACCAATATAATTGATGCAAAAAAATATAATTTTGTCACAAATAAATCAAATCCATCCTTCCATCCATATGGATTATAAATAATAATATATACTTTATATTATATACTTATCTATCAGTATGTATACATATGAACTGTTTTTCAGTGTTTTATTAATTAATAGACATTTCATTAAACAATTTCACATGCAATAAATAATTGATTAATATTAAAATCTATTTAAATTAAATGTTATATATATATTTTTTAGATTTTGGCACTGGTACAGTTCGTTTATGAATATATTTACAAAACTTTACAACAGCATTAGTTAAATGGCAATAAGCAGTGGTCTTAGTTTGTGCACATTAAAACAAAAGACTCTTACTTCTATTATACTTTATGGCAGTTTAGCGGATTAAGTGAACTCTCTTACTGGTTGTGTAGATTCACTTTGTTTTTGGTGTCGGGTTTCCTTTGAGACCTTAGCGACGCTAAAAAAAAAGATTGTTTTTCCCTTTGCCATCTCAGGGGGTCCGGTTTGATCCCGAGATCCCACAGACCCTCCGGCTAGAGTTTGCCAAGGCCAACACCAAGATGGCCAAGAACAAACTGGTGGGCACCCCCAACCCCCTTCCCTCCCAGCAGAGCCCCGGACCCCAGTTCATTAGCAGAGACCCATGTGAGTACTCTTTACTCTTTACTCTTTACTCTTCTTTATGGACAGACATTAGTCTGAAACATGTAGTTGCCTGTTTTTTAGTGCTGGTTTCAAATGGAAAAACAAAGGAACGAACGATACACAGATTTTAAAAAGGATGCATGACACATTTTTAACGCTAATAACGAATCACGTAATGCAAAGCTGAGTTGCATCACATTTTCAGTATTATTTTGCATGCCAAAGGTGCACTGTGGGAGATGCTGGTGTTGTGCCAAAAAACACTGATCTAGATGCAAGAAAATGCATGTTGCAAGAGTTGATTTTTATATTGGAAACATTTATACATCTCCTATATAAAAAAACAGAAGTTTGAAGATGTTTTTCACCCCCAGCTAATGAGCACTTTAGGACTATTTAACTCTTATCTCTCAGCTTAGTTGGTTGTTGGATCATTGTTTGTAGTTATACAGTGAAGTTACACAGTCAGTGTTTGTGGTTCTGTTTTTTTTCATATTTCTTTGCTGTTTTTTTAGCTTAGCTTTTTATGCATAGCTTCCCCTGTGCTAGTCTGTGCATTTTTCCCACTGCACTCTATTTTTGTTCCTTGTACCCTTTGTACACAAAATGCTTAGTGACTTGCACGCTGCCGGCTGTCAACTATTTTTTCGGGTCACGACCTCATTGAGCGTTCGTAACGGAATGATCCAACCAAGTGTGTTTTTCGCAAGAGAGGAAAAAAGAGGATATGTGAGGAGATGAAGGCTGCCACATTGCCGTGGTGGAATCCCGTCAAGGACAAGGAGTTAGAGGAAGCTGATGACATCTCTCCCTAGGGTGTGGATGCTTGGAACCTGCTGATGTCCCAAATAATGGAAGCAGAAGGCCGGCATCAGGCCCCAGCACTTTTCCCATGTCGACTTCCTCCTTACCAGACCACAGCACAGACAGCTGCTCCTTCTCCGAAGCCCAGTCACGGTATGATAGATGCCCACCTCGCTTCTGTTCACGTGGCTTGGACGATCCAGCACGGCCAGGAGGCCTGCTCCAGTTTCCACGCCCGCTCAAGCCAAGCTCGCTCCAGCTTCCACGCCCGATCAAGCCAAGCTCGCTCCAGCTTCCACGCCCGCTCAAGCCAAGCTCGCTCCAGCTTCCACGGCTGCTCAAGCCAAGCCCGCTCCAGTTTCCACGCCCGCTCAAGCCAAGGCCGCTCCAGCTTTGACGCCCGCTCAAGCCAAGGCCGCTCCAGCTTCCACGCCCGCTCAAGCCAAGCACGCTCCAGCTTCCACGCCCGCTCCAGCTTCAACACCCGCTCAAGCCAAGCCCGCTCCAGCTCTAGCCAAGCTCGTCCAAGCAGCCACGCCAACTCCAGCCAAGCTCGCCTAAGCAGCCACGCCAGCTCCAGCCAAGCTCACCCAAGCAGCCACGCCACCTCCAGCCAAGCTCGCCCAAGCAGCCACGTCAGCGACAAGCTCGCCCGAGCAGCCACTCAAGCGAGTCCGACGCCACCGGCCACTCAAGCGAGTCCGACGCTACCGGCCAGTCAAGCGGGTCCGACACCACCGGCCAGTCAAGCGGGTCTGACGCCACCGGCCAGTTAAGCGGGTCCTACGCCACCGGCCAGTTAAGCGGGTCCTACGCCACCGGCCAGTTAAGTGGGTCTGACGCCACCGGCCAGTCAAGCGGGTCCAACGCCACCGGCCAGTCAAGCGGGTCTGACTCCACCAGCCTCTCCTAAAACGGGTCAGACGCCACCAGCCTCTCCTCAAACGGGTCTGACGCCACCGGTTCCAGCCTTGCCTCCAGCTATGCAGTCAGCTCCAGCCTCGCATCCAGCTGTGCAGTCGGCCTCTGCGTCGCCTCAAGCTGTGCAGCCAGTTAGATCTCTTGCCCAGCAGCCTGCACAACCTCCATCTCGCCTGCCGCAGAAGCGCTCGTCTGGCGCTCGCCCTTTTTGCCTGCTGCAGAGGCGCCTGCCTGGTGCCCACACGCCTCCTCCTCATCGGCCAAGAGAATAGCCGTTCCATGGACGCTTTCTGCACCATTGGCAGCAACGCCCAGGCTTCTGGAGCACCGTCCTCGTTGAGGTCTGCTTCATCGGCCACGAATGTGGCCTTTTCATGGACGCCCTCCGTGCCGTCAGCAGCAATGCCCTGGACCCGGGAATGGGTCTTTACGGATGCTGGTGCACCACTGCCGCTCACGTCCGCCTCCTCCTCCTTGCCAGCTGCGTTCAACTCGCAGCTGCCACCTGACTTTTCCCTGCTGGCTTTGGGGACACTTGGCCAGGCGAGCCGCTGCCAAGTCCTCCCTCCAATCTCCCATGATTTTGGACTTATTTTTTTCGGATTACTGGACCGTCTGGAATTCGTCCCTTGAGAGGGGGGTATTGTTATGATTTGTTATGTCAGGTCAGTCCTTGAGTTCAGTTTTTGGTTTACTTCCTGTTTTGCACTTCTATTTTGTCTACATTTCCTGTTCCATCTGTCTTGTCCTGCAGTAGTTTCACCTCTGTTTCTGAGCACTGTCGTGTTCACCTGCTGCTAATGAGCAAATGAGTACTATTTAACTGTCTCTCAGCTTAGTTGGTTGTTGGATCATTGCTGGAGTTATTAACACAGTGGAGTTACACGGTCAGTGTTTGTGGTTCTGTTTTTTTACGTATTTCTTTTGCTGTGCATTTTTCCTGCTGCACTCTATTTTTGTTCCTTGTACCTTTTTTGTACATGAAATAATTAGTTACTTGCACGCTGCCGGCTGTCAATTATTCTTTGGGGTCACGACCTCCGCTACAAAGAGCGTTTGTGACAAAAAAAACACCAGCATGCATCTGTAGGCTCTTTATCAGACCGCTAACAGTTTCAAGTTTCATAAATCTTATTGCGGGCACCAAATGATTACATATGCAAGCTCTGATAATCGGCATATAATCTGCATATGCATGAAGGCAATCGCGCTAAATGGTTTCACTGTCAGAAAGGAATTATGTAATGCTAAATAGAGTAGCATAACAAAGAAATCTAACTTTCTCAACATTCTTCATGATCCCAATGTGAACCAGGGGTGACAAATTAACACTAAAAATTATGCAATACTCATTTTCAACATTAGTGTCAAATCACATAATGGTTGGACACATTATTAGACACAAGAAATAGTGTTAATTGTCATACAAGTAGAAAACTAAATTATTAATGGTTATTAATAAAACGTAAAAACAAAAATGTTATTCAACACAAAGATTTTTTAAATCTGAAGAGATTGTTTTTATTGCAATAGGCACCTCCATAAAGGTTAAAAAAGCAGACATTAAGCAACTTGTGTGTGCGTGGTATATTGTGTTGACCACACACAATTCTGTCCCATTACCCATCTAGACACCTACCCCAAAATCTTGCGTGAACCAAAGTGATCTAACAAAATCGAAAAAAAAAACATAGCAACGGCCATAGCAACAACCTTAAAAACAGGGAATATACAAGAGTACATATGGCAGAAGGAAGGTATAATGGTCTTAGGTTAGAACTATTTTTGACTGAAAAATTTAACTGGTAAAAAAAGGAAAATATCATGGACTTTATAATCGAGGGAGCGAGAGGTGAGTACATTCTCTACAAATTAGTCCCAATATTTTTTTAGGTTCTTGATTTACAACTTTCCATTGCCACGTCACAATTCACAGAGCAATTCAGTCGAAAATATTGAACACGTTTGAATGTAAATCCACCTACTTTGCATTACATTCTAATGCTTTCTTTCGGAATAATTATAGCCACAGACTTTTTGTTCAACCTTGATGTGTTTTTACTCGACCATTTAGCTCAAATTCTGAATTGTAAGAGTGGTCTTGAGTTTGGTGTTGCTAGCAGGTGTGTTTGTCATGTGATAATACCTCTTTTGTACATGTCCCATGTCTTGTAACTAAGTTAAATATTTTTTTAAAAGGGTCAGGATTGTGAGAAGAGTCCTGCATTCTTCCTCAACGACCAAACTTGTTCTTATCTTAGATATTTGCTGCCAGAGCGAGGGTGTGTGTGTGTGTGTGTGTGTGTGTGTTTGTGTTTGCTTTAGGGGGGAATAACGTAATGGCTGCCATTTTTTGATAAGACATGTTCTTTTCTAAATCCAAGTTATTGTATTTGGATTGAGGAATTTTAAAATGCATTTACTGTAATGATCCAGACGCAAGAAAATGCAGAATTGCAAGAGTTCTTTTCATATAGGAGATGTATCGATTCCTTTTGGTGCCTGCTGCTTTTAAATCAGGCATTAAGTCGTCCGGTAGCTTAAAAATTGCATTGCTGGATAGACAATATGTTTTTACTATTTTCATTTGTGACAATACAACGATGTTAACACACATAGAAGATAGTCTCTCTGTTGTTACATCGATCACCTCATAGCCAGTTATACCAATTTGCGCATACCTTCCAAACATGTTAAATTTAGATGCAAAAACATTTAGTGCAAAACAGTTTTAGGCTTGATAAATCACACTGAATTGCATTCTTCATAAGTATTAAGGGAAACTGTTGTTTGCCTTTATGCTTATGGATCGCACTCTCGACTATGCTCATTTACAAGACACAATCAATTTTTGCACGAGTTCAGTAGATCAGCTTTGTGTACGCTATTAAGTTTGAATGTCTTTTAATATCTTAATTTTTTTTTTTTTTTAAATTGTCCCAGATGCGTTTCTTGCTTTTTAAAAATGTTCACTTTGGCAAGTGTTATTAATAAAAACTAAGGCTGTCAAATGATTACATTTCTTTATCGGGTTAATCACTGTTTTAAAATTAATTTACAACTATGTCTTAAGCTACACACCATAATATAATTTGTCCGCCTCTTTACAATGTCTCTTGTATGTCCCTCTGTAATTCTCCTGGACTAGGCTATAGGTTAGACTGGAACAGTATTTAAACATTTTAACTCAGTACAGCAAGATTAGCAAAACTAAGAGAAGACACACTTTTGTTTGTCACAGTTAAATTAGGCCATCTTAGCTATTACCCTTTTTTTTGTGTGAAAAATAAAGCATAGTAATTAAATTTGTTACATTCTGTGTCAATTCCCATATTTTGACAACTTGTCTTCTCCGGTTGGAAACTTCCAGGTTTTCGGTGGTGGGCAGAGTGATTGTAGCGAGTGTGTTATAGCAGCAATAAGAATAACAAGTTATACAAGTTGTAAATTCCGATGTATCTTGAGTGGTTCTTCTATTGTTTCAGAATGAATTAACCGAGTTATCATTTTGATAATGGTGTCTTACATGAGGGCATTACCATTTCTGACATTTCGTGCCACATTTTTCTCAATGTCTGTCTGAAGGCATGCGTAAACAAAGTTTTCGACACAATCTAATTTGGATACTTGCGCTTACCTACCTTTCCATCACTGGCGCCTACCACCCACCCCACCACGTCTGTCAACCCCCGACACCCAACCACTCCAGAGGCCACCAACCTCATCCCACTGGTAGTCTTCTTCTTCTTCTTTCCACAGATGAGCTCACAGTGCCCGCTCTCTATCCCAGCAGCCCAGACGTGTGGGCGTCATACCCGCTGTACCCGGCGGATCTGTCGCAGGCGCTCCCACCTGCTTTCACGTACCCCTCCTCGCTCCACGCACAGGTAATCGCTCTCACCCTTTTAGCCCCACCTCATCCTCCCGCACTGACTATCGCCACATCTGCCATCCACGCTGAATGCTTCAGTGCCATCATTGTCATTGCTAGCTGCGCCATTGTTCAGAACCTAGCGTTAGCGCGGTTCGCAATACAGATGTAAAATGTTGATATTAATGGCTTCGAGGAAAATTCTTAATTTTTTACCATTTTTTACATTATATGAACATATGTGTGGCACCTATGTGTTACACAAAATACCGATATTGTGATGCATAGTTTTTTACAGTACTTATTAATGATTTGGACATTGGGACATGTGACGCACATCTACTATATATGTGCTTTTTACATATAGCATAAGTCGGTCTAAACAATATAAAATATACAATATATAGTGATGACTGCGGGAAAAAAAAATCCATGACATTTCATTTTACAGTACATTTTCCTACTACTTTGGATGTGGTGTTTTTTTTCGTTTTTATAACAAATTGCGGTATTATTCACCATTTAGTAAACATTTTTACGGTTTACTCAATATTTTCCATTATTTGTACAATATCTGACTGTCGTGGAATTGCTATGAAAACAATAAGAAAAGTTATTGAAGAAATTTCAAAACCATCACATATGTCATCAATCTATCATTTCAAACATGCACGTTCCCAATCAATATGAAAATGACAGTTGTACTGATTCCTTAAATTGTAGACATGCACTTATTTACAAACTATAGACCTGTTTCATTACTTCCACAAATTTCTAAAATCATAGAAAAAATATTCAATAACAGATTGTATGAATTCATAAACATAAGTGGAATACTTGTGGAGATTCAAGTTGTATACAGAACTAACATCTCATCATCATTAATCAAAAAAACAGAGGAAAGTGGCAGTATTTATTGACCTAACAAAAGCATTTGACACCATCATAATATCCTAGTTAATAAATTAAAACGATTAGAGGATTCGTCCTAAACTGGTTAAGAAGCTACTTGACTAACAGGAAGCAATGCGTGAAGCTAGGCGAATATACATCAACAGAGCTTGATATATCTTGTGGCGTTTCCCAAGGATCAATACTCGGGCCAAAATGTTTCAATTTCTATAATAAAATACATCTCTAAAGTGACAAAGCTAGTATTATTTGCAGACGACATGGCTGGGTTTTGTTCATGAGAGAACACACAGAAGCCAATACAAACAATAACAGAAGAAATTAAAAGAATAAAAAGATGGTTTGACAAAAACAGACTATCCTTGAATCTCAGTCAAACTCAAATAATGCTATTCGGTAACAGTAGAAAAGAAAGTCAAATACAAATAGACGGAGCAGATATTGAAAGACTAGAGGAAACAACATTTCTGGGTGTAATAATAGATGTGAAAAATGAACTGGAAATCTCTTAATAAAAATATAAAACAAAGTGGCAAATATTATATTAATAATGAAAAAAGTAAAATATGTACTAGACAAAAAAATAATTCCATATTCTTTACTGCTTGATAGTGTTACCATATGTAAGTTATCGTGTAGAAATATGGGGAGATAACTACAAAAGTACATTACACTCACTCAGAATAGCACATAATGTTGGATATGGAAAACATACAAACACTTTACTTATTGAATCAAAAATATTGAAATTCAATGATTTGGTGCATTTGCAATTAGCTGGAATTATGCACATAGCAAAATATAACCTGCTACCCAAGAGTGTGCAACAATTCTTCTCAACAAAATAGGAGAAATATAACCTTAGAGAAATGTAACTTAAAACACTTGTACGCACGTACAACACTTACTTTTAGCATATCAGTATGTGGAAATAAATTATGGAATGGATTAAGCAAAGAAGTCAAACAATGTACTAATATGATCCATTTTAAAAGACTATTCAAATTGGAAGTGTTTAACAAAGTACAAGGAATAATAATTTTGATAAACATTTTGAACCTCACTGAAAATTAAATACAACCCATCTCATTAAGGGAATTATAGATGACTTAAGTCCCTATCAAGAGAACTATTTCATTGATGTTACAATATTCGAGGGTGAGGGGGTTTCACGTGTTTGTGCATTTGGATGTGTTTTTTTTTTTTCTGTTTTAGTTTGTGACGATTTGGACTGTTTCTTTTAAAGGATGCGGATTGGGTGTTTGGTTGTTACGCTTCCGGTTTGTATGGCAGCGTGGGGGTTTGCTTCCTGTTGGGGTGTGGTCCGTGTCTGTCTGTTTCGACTGAGGACTGTGGGGTTTGTATTGTTGACTTGGTGCAAGGGCAGCGCAGTTTTTTTGTTTGGTGTGGGTGCTATGGCTCAGTTGTTGGGGCGGTGGTGTGTTTGTGCGGGTTTTGATTGGGGATTGGCTTTTCTTGTTGGGAGTGGCGTTGATGTCTCTTGTTTGCATATTGGTGTTTGGGCTTGCTATCCGACTGGCGCTGGTTGGTCTCCATTGTTGTCGGTCACGGTTTTTCGGTCATTTTGATTTAGCGCGGTGGCACTGGCTGTCGGAGGTTTTGCGGTGGTTTATGTATGTATGTTTGTTTATATATCTGTATGTGTGTGTGTGGGTATGTAATTAATGGTATCATTATTTAATTGGTTTTTTTTCTATTTATTTTTGGCCATTGGGGACTGGTGTTGCCCTCGGAGCCTGCTTGCCCCGCAGGGCTCAGTTTCCCGGGCTACAGCTGCCCGGCTGTGTGTCCCACCCTCTTCTGGATATCCTGCTCGGTGGGCCCCTGCTGTGTCTAGTCCTCGCACGCGGCCTGTCGTGGCGCCTCGGTGTGTGGTGTGGCATGCTGCGGTGTTGCGCGGTGGCCAGCTAAATGGCAAGGCAAGGCAAGGCAACTTTATTTATATAGCACGTTTACAACAATTTTGAAATTGGGCCAAAATTCTTTACATGTTAAAAAGCACAGAGCAAAAAAACTAAGAACATAAACAATGCATAAGATAAACAAGATTGTGCAAAAGAAATACGGTGAAAAGGGTTCGGATAAAAACTACAAATGAAAGATAATAAAATAATAAAAGTGCGACAAATTGGAAGAAAAAAAAACTAAAGCGAAGAGGGGGGGGGGGGGGCGGGGGGGGACTAGAAATGGTGACCTAGTGGGCGGGCTCAGCTCAAGTTAAAGGCAAGCGAGAAAAGAAAGGTCTTAAGAAGGGTTTTGAAGACCCCCAGGCTCTGGGCTGACCTGATATGGAGGGGAAGGCTGTTCCAGAGCTTAGGGGCGGCAATGGAGAAGGCTCTGTCCCCTCTGGTTTTTAGCCTGGATCTGGGGACCGCCAGCAGCAGTTGGTCAGCTGACCTTAGGGCTCTAGACGAGGTATGATGGTGCAGAAGCTCGGTCAGGTATTGTGGGGCCAGGCCATTTAGGGATTTAAAAACAATTAAAAGTAATTTAAAATCAATGTGAGGATGGACAGGGAGCCAGTGGAGTGAGGCCAGGACTGGAGTGATGTGGTATGAGGTAATGGCCTTGTGTGTTAGCGTGTCTGTGATCTCTTTTTTGTTTTGTTTTGTTTTTTTCTCTTTCCTCAGTGGAAGGTTCCGCTAGAGCGGTTGTTGGATGTCCCATCTCCATCATTGGAGTCCCTGCAGGGATGTGGTGGGTGGTTCAGTGGCCGACTTGAGTAGGACGGCCCTCACACTTATTTTCTGGCCCTGCCCTGCTGTCCTGGGTTTGGGGTTGGGCTCGTGGAGGGCTGGGTTGCTTATGGGGCGGGGTGGTCTTCCTGTTTGGCTGCAGGGAGTCTCTGGGCACCTCGAGGCAGGGCGTCCCGTCTTTCTGCCCGTGTGGGGTGTGGTCTCTCGCTGATTTTGGGGCTGGTTTTCTCCCTCTTCTCCCATGCCTTGTCCTCGGCCAGGCGCGTTTGTCTTCAGCCTGTATTTCTGGTTCCTACATTATATATCAATATAGATCAATACAGTCTGCAGGGATACAGTCCGTAAGCACGCATGATTGTATTTTTTTATGACAAAAAAATAAAAAAATACCAATCAGAATTAAACTCAATGTAACGGAGTAAAAGTAGCGTTTCTTCTTCACAAAAATACTCAAGTAAAAGTAAAAAGTAGGTAACAATAAAACTACTCTGACAAGTACAATTTTTTTCAAAATGTTACTTAAGTAAATGTAACGGAGTAAATGTAGCGCGTTACTACCCACCTTTGCATACACACATATAGACATACATACATACGCTACATAGGTAGATATGACCATACATAAATACAGTACATACGCACGCATATACATACATACACAACATCCATACGCACGTTCACTGTACAAACATACATACACACTGTCTAGACCAGGGGTCGGCAACCCGCGGCTCCGGAGCCGCATGCGGCTCTTTGATCACTCTGATGCGGCTCAGCAGCTTACTTGCTGAACCCCCCAATTGTCCCGTGAGACTTCCGGATTTCAGTGCCTCTCGCAGGAAACTCCCGGGATTAACATTCACCGATTTTCACCCTTACACCTATAATAAGGGCGTGCCATGATGGTACAACATTTGGCACTCTCTACAATCTGTATTAACAGCGTGACAGCCCAATACTTGTTATACAATATACATCTTCTGCTTGCACACGTGTGTGACAGCAAGGCATACTTGGTCAACAGCCACACAGGTTACACTGACGGTGACCATATAAAACAACTTTAACACTCTTACTAATAATGCGCCACACTTTGAACCAAAACCAAACAAGAATGACAAACACATTTCGGCAGAACATCTGCACCTTAACACAACATAAACACAACAGAACAAACACCCAGAATCCCATGCAGCCCTGACTCTTCCGGGCTACATTATACACTCCTGCTACCACCAAACCCCGCCCCCACCCCAACCCTGCTCCCTCACACATCAACCCCCCCCCCCCCCCCCCCTCTGTGCGTCGGTTGAGGTGGGCGGGGTTTGGTAGCGGGGGTGTATAATGTAGCCCGGAAGAGTTAGGGCTGCATGGGATTCTGGGTATTTGTCCTGTTGTGTTTATGTTGTGTTACTGTGCAGATGTTCTCCCGAAATGTGTTTGTCATTCTTGTTTGGTGTGGGTTCACAGTGTGGCGCATTATTAGTAAGAGTGTTATAGTTTTTTTTTTACCGCCACCGTCAGTGTAACCTGTGTGGTTGTTGACCAAGTATGCCTTGCTGTCACCTAAGTGAGCAAGTGGAAACGCCATACAACGTGTGACTGGCCAGGCACGCTGGTTGTAGTGGATGCTATATGCTGTACCAACACGGCACGCATGACGCTGACAAGCGCCATTCATTTAAAACTCACGTGCCGCACCAGCTTTCAAATTCCATATAAAGGTGTGGGCAGCGTGTCTGAGACCCCTGGTTTATACATGGCACAAAGCAAAAAGAAAACTTTGTATAGAGTGTTATTTCATTTATAATTTCAAAAAATTTTGCGGCTCCCATTGTTTTCTATAATTTGTGAAACTGGTCAAAATGGCTCTTTGACTGGTAAAGGTTGCCGACCCCTGGTCTAGACACATGCACATATACATACATACATGTGCATATGTATATAATCACTATTCATCAAACATATATTTAAGTTTTTTTTGTGTGTGTGTGTGTGTGTGTGTGTGTGTGTGTGTGTGTGTGTGTGTGTGTGTGTGTGTGTGTGTGTGTGTGTGTGTGTGTGTGTGTGTGTGTGTGTGTGTGTGTGTGTGTGTGTGTGTGTGTGTGTGTCGGAAACTGGGTAGAAACAGAAACACGGCACACTGCTAAAGCTTAACCTATTTTACCATAACAATCTATAAGGTTAATATTGTCCCCTTCGCTTTCTTTCCCCCATCTTTATCTGTTTTCTTTTGTAATTCAAGTATTCATTACATTTATATATTGTTGCATTTGAAGTGATTTTAATGTTGATAATAAAGGTAATAAATATTATTATTATTCATCAATAGTGTTATTTCTATTGTTATTTTTTATTACTCCTTTTGTTTTGTAATAATCATTGTAATTTCTGTGGTATAACTATCTACTTCAGTAACTGGTTCTTTGATATAAATGTTTAGTATATTTGTATATAACATATTTGCTGATTTTGTTTTGTTGTTGTTGTGTTTGTTTGTTGCTTTTTCTGTCTTATCCCCCGACTGTCCCCGCAATTTCCCCCGCTGTTTTCTTTTTTTTTTCTTCCTCTTTCTATCCCCTCCTGCTCCGGTCCGGCTGCGCCAAACACTAAATACATCCATTTAATAAAGTTAAATACAAATAGAGCAACAAGAGAAGTATCCCACATTTATTTTTTTGGTAAGCAATTCTGTACAACATATATGGGCCCCTATATCAACAATATGATTTGGCTTGACAGGACATGTTAAAAAAACAACAACAACAAACAATTATGAGACTAAAAAATTATCAAATGTGTCAGTAATAGCAATGACTTGGAAAAGGGGTAGAATTAAATAAGTTTTTATCTCTTTCTTCTCCTTTTCGGACATCTTGGAAAGAGAAATGAGAAAAAATGGAATTTCTATGAGGCAACATATTGTGACTGCATACATGTTCGAAATAAACTTAAACCAACCAGCTAACTAATAGCTGTATTGTGAAGTTACCTGCTTATCGTTCACAATCATAATTATCTTATTTTTTTAGGATTCTAAGGACGATAAACAAATGCTTGCAAGATGCAGCTAATGGGAGTCACCATTGCAACCTTCAAAGCCCTCTAAAACAACTTAAAAACCCTCCAGCAACATTTTATTTACACATTGCAAGTATATTTAATGTAATAAGAGAAACGTTTATAACGATATGTAATATGTACAATATTTCCCATATTTTGGTAATTTTAAGCATTACCGGAACTTATTTCCTCAGCGCATTTATTTCTGTTCCAATAGCAACACACTTCTGACTTTCGGCAACAAATGTGTGTTCTTACTTCTGGAAACAAACGCTTGTGTTTTCTAATCATTGCCGACTTTTGTAATAGATGACAAAGATGGATATTTTGGACAAATGATGTTTCACAACATTATCTTTTTAAACCTGAATATACCAAGAATGAACTGCTGGTTATAAAAGCGAGCACAAAAAGAGGGTGAAACGGAGCAGACGGAACCCGAGAGAGTGAGGACCGACGTGACTTGAAGGTGTAAATGGGGAATGGCGTGTTTACCCAAAATCAGCTGGAAAAATAACGTCCCCTGCCCTGCTTGACCAAACAGACCCCTGTCCATCGAGTGAGTCACTATAAAAACAATAATCATGATACATGCAGCATGTCATGTTTGTTATTACAAGTACATACACTGTCGAGCGAGCTGTGTACAAACAAAACGTGAAATGTGGGAGAATACTTTACAGATACTGTAATATAAATGATAAATGGGTTGTACTTGTATAGCGCTTTTCTACCTTCAAGGTACTCAAAGCGCTTTGACAGTATTTCCACATTCACCCATTCACACACACATTCACACACTGATGGCGGGAGCTGCCATGCAAGGCGCTAACCAGCACCCATCAGGAGCAAGGGTGAAGTGTCTTGCCCAAGGACACAACGGACGTGACTAGGATGGTAGAAGGTGGGGATTGAACCCCAGTAACCAGCAACCCTCCGATTGCTGGCACAGCCACTCTACCAACTTCGCCACAATTCACTGATGAAGTCCGAATAGGGCCCTGGGGAGCGGTAGATAACAGCCAGGTGGAGAGGCAGCGGTGTGACAAACCTCATAGTAAGCACCTCAAACGAGTTATATTTATTATTTAGGTTAGGGGTAAGGTTAAAGTTTTTGTTGTATATTAGTGCGACTCCACCACCCCTTTTAATGGGACGGGCGATATGCGCTCCCGCATAGCCAGGAGGAGATGCCTCACCCAGCGCAAAAAAATCAATATGGTTGTTAATGTTTTTCAGTCAGTAAAGATTGACGTCCAATTGCTTTGTGTTGCGCATTACGAACTCAAAAGCGATTTAGCTGTTGACACAGAAGATGGTTTACGGCTAATGCAGCAGCATGTCGCCGCAAGGCGATGTGTTATTACGCTAAAAAAACAGTACCTCAGTTTTCGCTGCTACAATACCAACGTTGCTACAGCTTGATTCTCATACAGGCTACGTAACGTAAACAAATTATTGTTGCTGGTTTTCTGATTCATTTTTAAAGTGATTTAGAGGCAGAATGGATTGCTCCCACTACCTGCCATGGTAGCCCCTTAGAACGAGCCGATTATTACAAATTAGAATGCAAAAAAAACCCAAATAACTTTTGTCTTTTTGTCTGAGGCAGGTAAAGATATAAATACTTTTTACCTGCACGTCTGGCCGCAATCTCTGCATTCTTTGGTCACGCGTCACGCCTAGCCGTGACAGAATAAAGCAGCCAAAGAGACGTAACACTCCAGAGATGGACAGGATAATCCGGCCAAGAAAGAGTAACCTTGCGAAAATTACATGAAGGGAGTCCCTTTTTTTTTGGTGTTGCTTTCTTCGCTGCAGAAAGCCAGTTGCATTCCTACTCCAGTGGCTCTGGAGACACTCTGGGTTACAATTTGCCTAGCTTGGCTTCCACTTGAGTCTGAAGTCAGATCACCACCGGTTCTTGCTCCCATTCCATTTGGGTCTGAGGTTGGATCACCTCCCGCTCCTGCGCCACGCCAGGCTAAATTTCAGTCACTCTTTCCTCCTATTCCGCTCCAGTCCGAGGTTAGGTTCCCTCTGGCTCCTGCTCCCATACCACCTGGGTTCGAGAACTGATCTCCTCCGGCCCCGGCATCACACAAGACAGAGGTTAGGTCACTTTGGGTCCCGACACCTATTCTAGTTCCAGGTCCGCTTCCACAGTTCCGGCTCCACAGCAGCCCAAAGTTCAGCTCCTTTCTCGTCCCGGAATCATGTCAGTCCGTGCTGGTTCCGGCCGGGTGGTCAGGGTGGGACGGAGCTTTGACCCTATTCCAAGCCATACTCCTCCCATCTCTGGTTTTGGTTTCAGGGGATTGTTTTAGACCTACTGGTGTTGGTTTCCAACAGTCATGTTTTTCCCAACCATTGATCGAGAAAGACATATGGAATTCGACTTTGGAGAGGGGTGGCTGTTACCTGAAGCAGTGCAGCTGGATATGCATAAATTCAAAACTGCATGAGAAGCGGCTATCCTTCATTCATCTTCCTCATCGTAGCAGACGCGGCCTACTTGCTGTCGCCACTTTCCTCTTCCTCACTTGATAGTTTCGCTTGACTCGTGTACCTCGAGCGTCACGCCAGCTGCAGCGTCGCTCTACTTGCAATCATCACCTTGCTCTTCAGGGCGGGAGCACATGTTGAGAGATCCTCCGCCATTCATCCCTTGGCCCATCCTGGATTGGTTATGAACTTGGAATGTCTGGAATCTGCAATCAGAAAGCTTCTTTCTTTATGGTCATTGTCTGTGTGGGTTTTCCATGTCTCATGGTAAGGTTGCTATTATAGTTATAGTTATGTTTATGGTAATTGTTTATTTAGAACATGCATACATACCAAAAAGGGAGTAGAAGGAAGCAGAGCTTATTTAACTCTATACCTTCTCCTTTTTTTTTTTTTTAGCAATTGCTAACACATTTGTTCATTTATCCAGAAGGCTCAAGATAAGGTCTATCAATACATTCATTTGTATCTTTTCTCTATTGAGTAGGTTTGTTTCACTTTGTTGTGGTGCTTTCTGGTATCTTATTGCATTGTCACCTTTTATGCATTTTTTTTATTTTTTGTCGTCTCTCTAACATTGTGAAATATTGTTACCCGCCTGAGCTACAATCATAGACTTTTTACCTGCCCGTCTCTGCATCCTGCGGGTCTTGCATCATGCCCAGCCGTTATAATTTAATTTTTTATGGTTTTCTTCCACTATATTGATATCACACTATTCCTATAATACACCTTTATCAGTACTGTTGAAAAATATCACGATAATATCATAGTTACTATGCGGTACTATCCACTTGTGACCTCCTGGGTTCCCATCACATCACAATTAAAGCTTTTTTCCAGAAGTTTCCATCATTATTTTTCTTTTCTTTTTTATCATTAGCTAATTTTTTTCCTGCCTGCCTTGATCTCCTTCATCAAGCAAGAAGCTTCCTAATCTGCAAATCTCCACTGCGACTTCCCAATAGAGTTTACAATTGATCCTATTTAAAATTCTTCCCATGAAACCCATTCGACCTGATTGGTTGGCAATCTTGCTACCTCTTCTTTTTACTTTTAAGCTTCAGTGTATTTTTAACCCAAAGAGCCCTCTTGCTATTTATTCCTCGCTGTCTTTTATCCTAGGCTAGCATTTCCATGTGTGTGATGCTGAGCTTCAGTCAGCCTATTTTTTTTAAAGCTTTAGAGCCTTGTGATGACCTGTTGGGAAATAGCTAATGTCTCATATAGAGTGGAGACAGATGCGTCATCTTATCATACTTGTCGAAATGTGCTGTGTTTTAGATCCGTTGGCTCCCACCTGCAGATGGAACTCCTCAGGGATGGAAGTCAAGGCAGTTCTGCTGAAGTATGTGTGAGTACTACACAATTATACTCATGTTGGGATACTTTGTTTACATGTGCATATGTTGGATACATCACAGCCTGGTCTATAAGGGTGGGTAATCAGCAGAGGTGTGGACTCGAGTCACATGACTTGGACTCGAGTCAGACTCGAGTCATGAATTTGATGACTTTAGACTCGACTTGACAAAATGTAAAAAGACTTGCAACTCGACTTAGACTTTAACATCAATGACTTGTGACTTCACTTGGACTTGAGCCTTTTGAATTGACATGACTTGACATGACTTGCTACTTTCGCCAAAACCCAAAGATGAAAAAGTTATTCGGGAGCGCTCCGTATTTTTCATTGTGTACCAAACTGTTAGGAATTGGTGAGGTGGATCCCAAGGATGCAGAGACGTATTGTGTGTGGACAATAGTTCTTCCTTTTATTTAGGAGAAAACTCAAAGTAGCAAAACAAAGGCGATGGTGGTATACACAAGAAACACCATGTAAAAAAACTACTAAGAGAAACAAAATGCACAAAACTAAAAGCGCAAGACAAGGCTAGGAAAAATACTTCATGAAAGAAGTAAACAGAAAAATAAAGTACAAAATAAAAACGCTAGACAAGGCTAGGAAAATACTTCATGAAAGAAGTAAACAGAAAAACAAAGTACAAAATAAAAACGCTAGACAAGGTTAGGAAAAATACAGGCAAACCTGAGAAGATGGGCACAAGACGAACTAGGGAGTTCTCTGGCAAGACCAACAACATGTGTGTCTGTTGCAAGCAGAAGACAAAGTTCCGGCGCTCACATGTTGTCAGCAGCCAGGTTAAATAGGCTGCCACTTAATTGTCCTCAGATGTGTGCTGCTGCCTCGCGCCAGCTGCACCCCACACTGTGGACGAGAGAGAGAGAGTGAACAGGTGACAAACAAAACAGATTGAGCAAGGAATTACAGATTACCACACAAACTTGTACAAATGCTTACAATAATGAGTTGTTTTGATTGTCAAGTAAGTATTTAGATGACTTTTAAGGCTAAAGAAGGAAACTAGGAGATTTGCATATATGCTTTAAGTAACTTTAAGCAACTCGAGGTCAATTTGGTCCTATTAACTCACATTATAACATATATATTTTATACAGTTGAAACTCAAAAGTTAATTCAACTTCAAATGTGAAACGTATGTATGATATAAACTCGTTACATGCGTATCAAATCATGGCTTAGTATTGGAAAGCCCCCAATTTTCTGAGATTTTTATTTCAAGGTTTTCATAAGCCATAATTATCAAACGTATATCAAAAGAAAGCTTGGAATATCTTGAGTTGCATGTTATGACTCTGTCATATATTAGTTTAATAAAGACACCTTTGCACAACATATTTTTTTTGTTCCACCTGCATACTGTAATAGTGTGCACTGACAGTTTACATTTAAAAAAACTAACAAAAACAATCCAATCCCCGCAGTGCATAGCCCCAAAAAAAACTGTCACTGTGTGTACGTGCCTATATGAGAGAGTACGGGGGCAAGCCCCCAAAATTGATACTGGTTTATCATGTTAGTTAAACTTCCCCTTCAATTTGCTTCCAAAATTAGATTTAATTATTGTGATCGCATGTGGCCAAAAAAGTGAAACTCTTAATCCAACCTGTTCAAACAGAAGGATTGCAACATGACCCTTCAAAATAAAACATTTTGGAGCCTAAATTTTCCTGTAGCTATGTCTGAAGTTGGTGAAAGTATTTAAATGTATATTCATTAAAATATGTATATATTACATTTTCATTAGACTTTAATGATAGGGACAGTTTTAGTAAACATTTTGGGAACTCATTTGCTTCAAACATGTTAAGGCATGAAAATTGTTATACATTTTTGACCATGTCAAAACCAGTGCTAAGAATTAGGGTCTTACTGTTTTCTAGTATCGGGTAATCTAAACAATGACTATTTAAAATGTTACAGCATTGAACTTGTTATCGTTACTTACAGTGAAATGTGGCGCGGTATGCCTTGTTTGAGTGATGGTCAAACGTGCACAACACACAGTGAACACACACAACAGGAGCTGCTGCTGGCAACAACTCAGTGAAAACCGCAAGATTTAACTTTTACATTCAACCCTACCCAAAGAGGTGGTGAGCGGCAACCAGGAGTCCTTCAGGAACCAAATCTACATCATCTATTAATATCTTGGTGCGAGAAAAAAATGTTTGTTGCAAGGAAAATAACACGCAAGCAGAAGAACACGTTAAGTCCACTTAAAAAAGGTCTTCAAATGGTTGGTCATCATATTGGTCTAACGGATAGACCGGCAGGACTTTACCATTTTAATTATGGTTCGGGGGTGAATCAACAATGGTGACATTGTTACTGTGAGGCAACAAAAAGTTATCTAGTTTGAGTCCAGCTTGGACAACAAAGGCTTTTTATGGGTAGAGTTTGCATATTCCTGGTCAATCTGAGCCGTTCATCTGTTTATACCTTCATCTAACGCTGAGTGATGTATCGATATATTCAAATTTTTTGTGCAGACGATGTAAGAAATAAAAAAATCTTATCTTTTTCTCCTCTTGCTCCGGCATGCTTTTTGCCCTTTAGGAACTTCCGTAGCTTGCGCCGTCTTCCTTACTTCCTTAGCGGCACTAGCAAAACATAGCTTATGCGAATGCTAACGAGAGCGAGACATTTGTTCCTCAGAAAAAAAAAAAAGTGTGATTACACTGGCTTTGCAGCAACAGGCATGGAACAAATGACTGCACGGTGCAAAGTTTGTTTAAAACTGTTAGCAGCACAACAAATTTATTTCAGCATCTGAAACCTAAGCCTCCAGCAGAGTGCGGGAAATGCAACTTTTTATAAGGCGAACAAGACCGCAAAAAAGAGACTACGGGCTAAAGAGCATCTTACTCTGGTGGTATCATTAAGCCTACGGTATGTATGGTAATGAGTATAATGAGAAAGAAGCACGATGCACAGAGAGGTCATTAAAGCAGCCGCTATGCACATTGCCAAATTGTATGAAAGAAAAAGCCTCTGTTCATCCATGTCTATGAATATTCTCATTCATCCAGTTCATTGTAACCTCAGGGCATTCAATCGATCGCAACTGGACTGTTTGGTTTGTTTTAGAAGACATTTTGCCTCTCATCCAGTAGGATTGCTCGTTTGCATCAAAACAATACACTACAATAGGGCGAAACCATCCTTGCCCAGGCACACCATCCTGGTTTTGGAGTATAAATATTTTAGGTTTTGGCACCAGCTGCTAGACTTTATCTGACCAGTCTAAGTTTATGAGCATGAACTGATGAAGCCTACTTAGGTATTGGCACCAGCCGCTAGACTAGATACGAGCAATCAAAGTCTAAGACTAGATCTGACCAATCTAAGTCTATGAGCACGAACTGAACGTCTTCTAAGACAAACCAAACAGTCCAGTTGTGATCGATTAAATGCCCTGAGATCTGTTGATCCACTTACTGAAACAAACTATAATCCTCAATGTTTTACTTGATTATTTGGATACAATGTATAGTACTACATTTTTATTCATACAAGTATTTTATTCAAGACGGAAGTTTTAAGTTTTTATAATCTCACTGTTGGTAATAATTATTTGCAAGCAATGTGCAATGCTACATTTTTGTAACATAATTATTTTAATCAATACAGAAGTATTGCTTCCTAGAGGAACCTCTTAATTTAGTTATTTGTAAATTATTCCATAAAAGGTACAATTTATCTGGTCTAAAAAGAACAACATTATTCAATATAGAATTTTGCTAAGAATAAGATGCAGTGTATGCAGTGTAATTTCACACGACTAGTTTTTGATCAACTAAAAGTAAAATAAAAAAAAAATAAAAAAAATAAACACTTGTTTGCATTATCTCTGTCAATTTGTGTTCAATGGTTTCTTAGAAAAAATGTTTATCAAGTTTTTTGTGAAAAAATTGCAGATTTTATTTTCATGGCATATCGCCCAGGCCTAAACTCTTTTTATAGGCAAAATGGTCCCTGGTTTACTCTCAGCTTACTACCACTACTCTGAGCACCCAACTTTTAGGGGCCTCCCTAGTGGAGTTTTGGTTTTCCCCCAAAAACAATATCTACATTTAGATTCCAAGAACAGCTCCTGCAAAGAAACATGCAAGCATTGGGGGGACATGCGAACTCCACAAAGCAAGGCCCCCGATGGGTACCAAGTTGGTGCCACTCAAGCTTGTGTGTGTCCCTGATTAGAAAATGAAATTATATTTTCCTGTCCTGTCATCCATCCATCACCATCCTCTACAAAGCAAAATGGTTTCTTGTTCATCTCCAGCCTAGACCACTACTCTGATAACCCACTCTTTCGGGGCCTTTCTACGTAGAGTTTGGGTTTTGCTCGAGTTTCCCATACAATAAAAAAAAAGTCACGTTAATTTCCACATGGAAGCCCCAGAGAAATTAGTTTTCTGTAACAGTTGAATGAAAAACAAATGGTTACCTACACCTACACAGCACAGATGCTAAAAAGGGGGTGGGGGATGTCCCATCCGAAGCCCCCTGTAATCAAAAATAGAAAAGCCTCTAGGCCCTGGCTGTGTTTCTCACATACCCTCCATAATTGGTGGAATAGGGCTGGTGATGAATGCGCCAGCTGACTTCTATCTACTCTAATTCAAGTGAGCTTGTGTGTAAAATGTCAACAGTGGGAGTATGGGCGAGAGAGGGTGGGGGTTCCACTTCCTTGTTAGTAGGGGGAGGGGGGCCGCAGCTGGTCAGAGTTGTGCAGGAACCATTGGTTTTGTAAAGCCTCGGGGCAAGCAGCCAGACGACATAGCACGCATGGGAAAGGAGCGTGTATATACACTCTACGTGGACCCCCACCTCCACCCAGCCCCCGGCATGTGTTGTCAAATGGAAAATCCGGATTACCTTTCCCCTTCACTTCACTAGGCATTAATGTCCACTATTAGCTTGTCTCTGCATTCACAAGCTTCTGTCTGTGAAGCACACTTGCCACATACAATTCCGCTTGTGGGGAGCTTGACCAGTCTGGACCTCTTCAAGGGGAGGGGAGGGGTCAGACAGGCGGTGGGGGTAAGGGCATCACTTAAGGCACCTGTACAACGACTGCAACCTGTACTTAGCATAGCATTCCATTCCAGCATTCTCATGTTAGGATCATGAAGGTTGAAACAGTATGGGGTAAAAGTTGTATGTAGTTGTGTATTATAAGTAAATTATTGTAATATTACAAGAAAAATTCTGAGCAGTATGAAAATAAAGTTTAAGTCTTGATATTACGGGAAAACTGTCGGAATGTTAGGGGAAAATGCCAAAATTGCACGTGACTAAAATCCTGTTGATTGAGTAATATTGTAATAAAAAAGCAATGTTATTGAGAGAAAAAAATACAGCAATAGAGGTTTATAATGCAATAATTAAACAAAATGGTCATAAAGAAAGGGATAAGAAGCTCTTACTTGTATCCTTGTTGTGTCTTGCACAATGTAAGTGGTGTTGTAAGGTAGGGGGAAACAGGCCTTTTGTCCATTTCATAGGAGAAGACCCTTCTACGTGTTCAAAAACACCATTGTTATCCTTTTATGGTTAGAGTTAGTTTTAGCTTACCAATCTCCGTATTTTCCACCAAAAAGCAGCTACTGCCATGCTACAGTAGCTTCCATTACTACATACAGTAGGCACAGGCCACACGCCCAGACCGGGAGGGAACACTGGATCTAATTGGGATACACTGATCTTGTACTATGACACAAATGGCTGCTCTGTATGTCAACAAAAATACTTCCTGAATAATATACAGTGTAACCTCAATTTACAAAAGTAATTGGTTCTTGAACACGGTTCGTAAATAGAACATTTTCTATAGTAAATCATAGTTTCCTAAAGGAAACATTGTAAACATGAATAATAGGTTCCAGCCTCAACAAAAATCCCAAAAATCATTATTTTCCCCACCTCTCAGAACAAGAGAATCAAACCCCTCTTTTCACTCCGCTCCGGCACAAACACGTGCAGCTGCTGTAACCGATGAAAAGCATCAATGCTCTTGAAGCCGTAAACACGCATGCACATGGCGATTTATTGACGCTGGAAAACTTACTGACTCAATTTTCATTTATCGTCGGTTAATTGACTTATCACATATTGGCCCAGGCCTACTGGCAACACTCGTAGACACATAGAAGCCACAATGATGCCCTCAAAAATTATCAGAATCTCAACACTCCTTAATTTTAACAACCATATTGCTACAATAATAAACATTTAAAAAAAGTAAAATCCACCCACAAGGAGATGAGGGGAAAAAGGAGCAGGCAGGAAGAGCGAAAAACGGGACCTCCCCCCACCCCTTTCCGTGTTTGCGTGTGTGCTTCTATAAAAGAGAGACAATACCTGCCGTGCCTTTTCATACCTGTGCTATGGCATTGTTTTTCAGAAAAATCTGTTCTCTTCACAATTAAAACTTAGTCTCTTTCTAACTCCTAAGGGATTCCCACTTTTTTTCCACGCTGGTCTGTTGGCATTTTGGGACTCATATTGAGTTGGCAAAATGGACAAAACTTGTCCAAAGGGGAAAAAAATCCCATAAAAGGCACACATAATGAAGCGCTGAGGCGTGACGAGGAAGCCTCCTGTGCAGAAAGCGAGTGGAGGGCTCCACCTCCGCGACAATGAACGCCTTGCGTTTTGTCCGACAGGCATGACTGAATGAAGCGTTCGCACACGTAGACATAATTTGCACACAAATGCATACTTGGCTCGATCTAAAAGTTCGTAAATTGAAAAGTTCACAAATAGAGGGTATTACATTTTTACAAGTTTTTTTAAACAATATTTCAAAGTATATTAATGAACTTTTATTTATAAACGTTTTACCCATAAGGAAATTAGGATTCTTAATCATAGTGGTGTCAATAACCACATTTTTAATCATATTTTACCATTGGGTAACACTATGCATTCAATGTAAGCTAATATAAGGTATCCAAATCGCTATTTAGCTCTTCTTTGGATATAAGAGAAAAGATGGAGCTGGGTGTTGGATTTAGATGAACTCACAGCATAGGTTCAAGGTTCAAGGGTTTTATTCGTCACATGCAGAATACACCACAGTGAAATGCTTTTTTCCATGCTCTTCAGATATTGCGTACAGTGGGATCCAAACACTAGTTGCTGAATCTAATACACTAAATACAAAAAAATACAACCATTTGTATAGCTCTGATGTACATTAATTACAAGACAATAAGTTGCACAATAAGTCCCAGTAGTTATGGTAGAAGTATCAGTACAAGTAAAAGTACACTAGTCACATACAGTACCAGTGCAGTATGATATAGTATAGCAGTATATACAGTGTACACAGTATATACAATATAGGAAGTAATACATTTTAAGGTGTCTACAGTTCTTTTGGCAGTTGAGTAGTGACAGTAGTATGAACAAACAGTATGACTTCTTTATACTCTTGTTTTTACATTATTTACAGTCATTGAATGAAGAGTATTGTAGTCCAGTAATTACAGTGGTAAGTAAAGTGATTCTTGTGCGTGCGGTTTTGTGCAATTGTGATAAAGTGTTAATCAGCGGTGCAGTTGAGCAGTCTGATGGTTTGGGGATAGAAGCTCCTCCTGAGTCTCTCCATGTTGGCCATGAGTTCTCCGGTAGCGCTTGCCTGACTGCAGCAGTGAGAAGAGGTAGTTGCTTGGGTGGCTAGAGTCCCTCACTATCCTCTTGGCCTTGGATCTACACCGCCTGGTGTAGATGTTGCAGATGGTTGGGAGCACACCTCTGATGGTGCGCTCGGCTGGCTCAGGGATGCTTACTTTAAATTACCATCCCTAATCCAGTTGGTATGATTTGGGATATCTCAATCGATGGTTTTAAGAAGTAATGGCGATAGAATGTGCACAGATGTGCACCTTTCCCTTTATGCCTGCGAGTGAAAATGCCTGACCAACAGAGCTGCCAACATGCATACATTTTGACTCTTGAATACACTTTTACGCTTGGCTGCTCTTCGGGTACGCAATTGGTTCATTTTCGACTTCAGTCATAATACCTCTGTGTCAAGGTGACAGCGCACAATGCACCAGCTTGCAATACACACTTGTTTCCTAACATGCACAGTGCACCTCCAGAAAAATCCTTGAAGTGATGAGACTGACTGTAGTAGCACATTGATGCTGCAAAAACTCTCCTCTTCTCTCCTTAATTACCCTTGTTGCTCATTACAAGAAACAAACAAGCTAATTTGTTGATGAAAGTTGTTTTTATTGGCCTGCGGCACATTGTAGGAAAATAATTATACAAAAAAAATGCACAAATAAAAAATAGAGCAAAGAGCATAATTAAAAAAAAGCTTAAATATTGGTATTAATAACTAATAGTAACATACATTTTGCCACCATCTGTGTGTGTGAATGGTTGAATGCTATGTATAGTGTAAACCACTTTGGGTATCATTCCAGGTAGAGTTAATCGCTATATAAATACAGACCATTTATAAGTCTTTGTTGTTTAAACATACAGCACTGTTTTTAGCCCTTCTACAAAATAAAAAAAAAGTGTGTGGAGATCTTGCTTTGCTTCATGGCAGAGACCGGGTTAGTAAACCATTGTCAGTGCTACTTTCCATCTCTAACATGTAGTCTTCTTTAGTCAGCAAACTCTGTTATTGCTGTTAGTACTATATGGTTTAGCCTCCCTTCTGCTCCCTTTTGGGTTTTAATGCAAGCCAGATGAGGAAATGTTATTGTTTCAGCAAGAGGCTAATATCCACTTGGCCAAATGAGTTCTTCCTTGTTTGATAGCAGAGCAATTACTGGACGTCCTGCAAGAACTGCACCCAAAATAGGGGGTCAAAGCAGAACTAGCACCAGCCTACATTCTAGCACCACCCACATACTGTACTCCCTTAGCAGTCTGCTGGTGCAGTACGTCTTTCTGTCCATGAGACACAGGAGAGAGGGCGACAATGTTGATTTACACTTCTGTTAAAAAAGTTGTGATATAATAATCAAATGTTGTTGTGTCCGGGGGTAAGTAAGTAATACTGTATATCAGGGACGGGGGTCCATTACATTGATCTTAGGGAGTGTGGGTCAATCACAAGTAGGGATGATGCTCGGAACCGGTTTTCCCGGTTGTTCGATAAGAAAAGAACAGAGTCCTCGGACTCGAATCCCTTTTTGAGAACCGGTACCCATTATCGAGACCACTATAGTAAAGAAAAAGAGTTGGTTCTTTATTCAAATCCCTGGGAACGAATCCCGTCCCGACAAGAAATGCCCCGTGAGACATCACAAGAAATGACGTCACGTAGCTCAGTCATTTGTCACAGTGGGGTGCAGCGTGCTGCGGTTCGTTCTCGGGACGCAAAACTGACGGCTCCGGACAAAAGCGTGCAGGTAGGAGATGATTTATTTCTCATAAATCATACACATTACAACAGACAGGAACGAAACAAAAGGAAAGTGTGCCGTTCGCACGAGAAGCTAAAGCAAAAACTTACTTAGCACAGGAATACTAGAAGCTAAAGTAACTTTTGCACAGAAATCATGAGCTCGAAAACCAGAATGCCAACGTAACTGTTGCAAATGCAAACAATGAAGCCACGACGAGTGACCGGAAAAGGCAGGCTTAAATAGAGTCTCTGATGAGCAACAGTACAAGGCAGGTGAAAATCATAAGTAACCATGGTAACTAAAACAAACCCCGAAGTGCACAAAACAACTGAGGAAGTCCAAAACTAACAGAACATAACTAAACAAAACATGATCCGACCACATCATAATACATCACAGTTTCATATCATTTCACTTTACAGGAGTAGGAAGAAGTAAAGCTTATTTAATCCTACCCCTTTCCCACTTCATAGCGTTTACAAATATATACATCATTTACTGACCTTTTTATAATAAAATATCTGTGAATTAGTATATACAACAGTTTTGTAATATGTAATTCATTAATTCAGTCATTGTTAATATACTGAGATGAGATTGAAAGTATTTCTCATAATTCTTCTTTGTACTTTGTAAGCACTATTCATTTGAACAACCTATTAACTGGATCATATCAGTACAATGTTTAACTTCTTTACTTAATCCATTCCATCTAATTTCACCTCATTTTAGCTGTTTGCAATTTTACCAAATCTACGAACTTTAATATTTTTGACTTAATAAATAAAGTGTTTTTTTGTTCTCTATATCCAATATTATGTATCAGTCTAATTGATCTTTTTTGTAACACGGTTAGTGAATATAGCGCACATTTGTAGTCATTTCCCCACATTTCTGCACAATAACTCAGATATTGTAATACTATAGTAGCGAGCAGTAGAGCATGTGAAGTGATTTGTTACACCAAATATTGTTTTTTTCCAATGATGTGCGGTGAGGTTCATGGCTGGTGAGGCACTGACTTCATCACAGTCAGATTTACAATCATATGAACACTATAGAGTATCTTATTCACCATTTGATTGGCAGCAGTTAACGGGTTATGTTTAAAAGCTCATACCAGCATTCTTCCCTGCTTGGCACTCAGCATCAAGGGTTGGAATTGGGGGTTAAATTACAAAAAATGATTCCCGGGCGCGGCGCCGCTGCTGCCCAATGCTCCCCTCACCTCCCAGGAGGTGATCAAGGGGATGGGTCAAATACAGAGGACAAATTTCACCACACCTAGTGTGTGTGGCAATCATTGGTACTTTAACTTAACTTTAACTTTACACATACAAACTGTAGCACACAAAATAGCACATTTAATAAAAAAAAACTTTATTATGGTCTTACCTTTACTTATAAATGAAGTCCATGCGTCGCTCCTTCTGAACAAAAGCATCAATAACTTGTTTATAGAAGTCTTCCTTATCTTTCTTCAGTTTTAAAAGTCTCTCTGTCTCGATGGAGATCTTCCTTTAATTATTACCTCCTGCTTCGATTGAAAGTCCAATTTAGAAAACTGTTCTGCCATCGCTATATGTGTTGAGGTTATACAGCTTGGCAGACAGCTAACAACCAATCCAGGACGTTCTAATAAAGTTCTAAAGCAGATTAATCCATTTAGGCTCATTATTGTTGTTGATCTTGCTTTGACTTGCACTGGACTTTTTTTTTTTTTTGTAAAACTGAAATACACACAATGAGGATGTATAAGCTATATGATTCAATCAACACAATGAAATACAATACACAATATGTAAACATCAGCTCCACACAAATACACAGCACCACCATCAAACAAACACTACTGAGTGTTGAAACTATTTCTATGGTGGAAATACACGACCGGCAGCCATTTTAAGTCCTCAAACATCCATTAAATTAGTGCACAAAAATCGTTTTTCAATACACATCTTACTATCAAATTTAGCCACTTTCCACCTTCATATTGAGACACATAAACAAGTTAAACAGTTTACTTACAAGTCTTTTCCAAGACTTGTAAGAGGTAACACAACTTGTCTACTTCTTATTGTCTCATGAACTGAACTAACATCGTAAACAGGAAGTGCCCAAACTGATGACGCGCAGCATTTTCCCATCGCCACAAGGTGTCAGTAATAGTCCACAATCAAACGGGCATAACAAAAACTGTTTTATTTGAGATATGTAATCCTCCATGTTAAAAATCCAGGCAAGAGGAAAAAATAAACGATCGCTAACTGTTACTGCTTGTTGTCACTTATTCTGCAGCCGAGTAGTCGCAAAAATGATCCGGGATCACTCGCGCCCTCTACCACCATGAGGCGGGATTACTGCGAGCCTCAGCCAGTGCGTCTTCGCAGCCGTTTTATGATTGCTCAGCACAAGAAATACGTTACACACATACAGGTAAAAGCCAGTAAATTAGAATATTTTGAAAAACTTGATTTATTTCAGTAATTGCATTCAAAAGGTGTAACTTGTACATTATATTTATTCATTGCACACAGACTGATGCATTCAAATGTTTATTTCATTTAATTTTGATGATTTGAAGTGGCAACAAATGAAAATCCAAAATTCCGTGTGTCACAAAATTAGAATATTACTTAAGGCTAATACAAAAAAGGGATTTTTAGAAATGTTGGCCAACTGAAAAGTATGAAAATGAAAAATATGAGCATGTGCAATACTCAATACTTGGTTGGAGCTCCTTTTGCCTCAATTACTGCGTTAATGCGACGTGGCATGGAGTCGATGAGTTTCTGGCACTGCTCAGGTGTTATGAGAGCCCAGGTTGCTCTGATAGTGGCCTTCAACTCTTCTGCGTTTTTGGGTCTGGCATTCTGCATCTTCCTTTTCACAATACCCCACAGATTTTCTATGGGGCTAAGGTCAGGGGAGTTGGCGGGCCAATTTAGAACAGAAATACCATGGTCCGTAAACCAGGCACGGGTAGATTTTGCGCTGTGTGCAGGCGCCAAGTCCTGTTGGAACTTGAAATCTCCATCTCCATAGAGCAGGTCAGCAGCAGGAAGCATGAAGTGCTCTAAAACTTGCTGGTAGACGGCTGCGTTGACCCTGGATCTCAGGAAACAGAGTGGACCGACACCAGCAGATGACATGGCACCCCAAACCATCACTGATGGTGGAAACTTTACACTAGACTTCAGGCAACGTGGATCCTGTGCCTCTCCTGTCTTCCTCCAGACTCTGGGACCTCGATTTCCAAAGGAAATGCAAAATTTGCTTTTGTCAGAAAACATGACTTTGGACCACTCAGCAGCAGTCCAGCTCTTTTTTTCCTTAGCCCAGGTGAGACGCTTTGCGCGCTGTTTCTTGGTCAACAGTGGCTTGACACGAGGTATGCGGCAGTTGAAACCCATGTCTTTCAAGCGTCTCTTGGTGGTGGATCTTGAAGCACTGACTCCAGCAGCTGTCCACTCCTTCTGAATCTCCCCCACATTTTTGAATGTTTTTTTTTTCACAATCTTGACCAGGGCGCGGTGATCCCTATCGCTTGTACACTTTTTCTGACCACAGTTTTTCTTTCCCTTTGCCTCTCCATTAATGTGTTTGGACACAGAGCTCTGAGAACAGCCAGCCTCTTCAGCAATAACCTTTTGTGTCTTTCCCTCCTTGTGCAATGTGTCGATGGTTGCCTTTTGGACAGCTGTCAAATCTGAAGTCTTCCCCATGTTTGTGTAGGCTTCAGAACTGGACTGAGAGACCATTTAAAGCCCTTTGCAGGTGTTTTGAGTTAATCAGCTGATTAGTTTGTGGCACCAGGTGTCTTCAAAATTTAACCCTTACACAATATTCTAATTTTGTGACACACGGAATTTTGGATTTTCATTTGTTGCCACTTCAAATCATCAAAATTAAATGAAATAAACATTTGAATGCATCAGTCTGTGTGCAATGAATAAATATAATGTACAAGTTACACCTTTTGAATGCAATTACTGAAATAAATCAAGTTAAATAAATCAAGTTTTTCAAAATATTCTAATTTACTGGCTTTTACCTGTACAGTTGTTGACAAAATACACTGTACATTATATACCTCAGCTAACTAAACTATGGAAATGTATAATATAATTCATATAGCAATACGGTCTCACTGCACAGCAGGCCAGCAGTTAGCCGAGTTATTGCGCGATCCATGGTGAGGCTCAACTAGCTGCTGATCACCGCAAGTCTCTTCTCAGTATTTGAACGGCAAATGTGAAAATTCTGCGATTTTTGTATAAAAATAATCTAAAACTGGTGAAGTTAAATGGAAAATAACTTTATAGTATAATCACTGGATACATATAACAATTTAATTAACTTTTTTTATTTTTACATTTTTTTTCTTTCCATGATGGCACGTGAGGCCCCGCCTCACCTGCCTCCCCTGACTGCACGTCAGTTTTTTTCCATATACAACCACCTATCTAGACTCGATAAGAGAATCGATAAGGAATCGGTTTGATAAGAGGATTCGATAATAGGATTCGATAATAGGCTCGAACGCGATCATTTCTTATCAAACATCATCCCTAATCACAAGTGTTAAAGAAAAATAAACGTTAGCCTATCATCCATCTTCAGTATGACATTTGTCACTTGGTTGACATACACAGCAGCCAAATCGGACATTAGTCTGAAATGATTTGGCCTCAAGTGTATTTATTCTTAAGAGTGTCAAAATGAGTGGAGGAGTTGCACAAAGTCCATTCATGTTGAATTGGAGAGGGACGGTTTTCTCTACAAAGTCGGATTCAAAGTTTGATGTTCTGGAATTTACAGCAATTACTGTATCCATTCCTGGGGACGGAATGGCGCCTTTGGGAGAGTGGCCTTGCCAGCAACCCGAGGGTCCCTGGTTCAATCCCCACCTTCTACCATCCTAGTTACGTCTGTTGTGTCTTTGAGCAAGACACTTCATCCTTGCTCCTGATAGGTCCTGGTTAGCGCCTTGCATGGCAGCTCCCGCCATCAGTGTGTGAACGTGTGTGTGAATGGGTGAATGTGGAAATAGTGTCAAAGCGCTTTGAGTACCTTGAAGGTAGAAAAGCGCTATACAAGTACAACTTATTTATCATTTATCATTTATCATGTTAGTTAAACTTCCCCTTCAATTTGCTTCCAAATTTAGATTTAATCATTGTGATCGCATGTGGCCAAAAAAGTGAAACTCAAATTCAACCTGTTCAAACAGAAGGACCTGTTCAATATGATCCTTTAAAATACTAATTGTTTAGCCTAAATTTGCCCGTCTTGTTCACAATTTCAAATGACCATCGGTGTGTGTGTGCTATAACTCATCATGCACCAATTATGTGAAATAGTTTGTCTTTTAAAGGGGATCTATAATGATTCAAATCTACATTTACAGTAAATGTGTATTGTAAATGTATATGTTATTGTGTAAATTTTGCTCCACAGTCACATTTATAACTCACTTTCTGAGATCTGTCTGCAAATAGTTTGTGTGTGGAGGGGTTCCCTTTAGATTGCAAATGAAACTCTCCACCCTCTCCAAATGTATCCACATTTAGCTACACTGTTAAATATATATCTTGAAGATGAACGCCACCGCTTTTTGAATAAACACAGTGAAAAATGAACTTCATAAACAGTATATAGATTTACAGTTCACATTAGATACACCTTGTTTGGCAAACAATGTCTCATTAAAAAAAGCAGCACTTAGCAGTATTTATCTCTCTAGATGTCGCTCGTCAGTGTTATTGTGTGTATGCCACGATTAGATGAAAATAATACTTCATCCTACCTTCTCTCCAGATTTTGCTTCCTCAAACCAAGTAATAACGTTGTTTGTTGGAGTTTAGCAGCTAATCCAACTTATACTTACTAGTACATGTTGACAAAAAAATATTGCGTAAAATTTTGTGGTCAAATAAACCTGTAAGTATTTATTTTATAGACATCGGAGCAATCGGGAAGGCATGAAACGAGAAGGAATGACAATGGAGGCTCCAGGCAGCGGCCAACGGTTTCGAAACCTTAAGCTGGGGGGGAAGGGGCTGGACGATAGCATTTAGTAGGAATACTAATTCAAATACTTCCACCACACTGTGTAGTCATAAATGGCCCCTCTGTTAAAAAAACTGCAAAACACAGCATTCAGAGGCATTCATGCGTGCAAGCTCACGCCCATTGTTTACTACGAGTATCCAATATTGCGACATTTGTAAGACAAAGAGGAAAATCGTAATGGTTTTTGGTTTGAGTTTATTTCGAACATGCATGCAGTTACAACATGATACATCACAATCTCCAGTTTCTCTTTTCAACATCTTTTACAAAGGCATAGGAAGAAGCAGAGCTTATTTAATACTACCCCTTTTCTCTTTCATATACGGTATTTTTCGGACTATAAGTCGCAGTTTTTTTCATAGTTTGGCCGGGGGTGCGACTTATACTCAGGAGCGGCTTATATTAGAAATTATTAACACATTACCGTAAAATATCAAATAATATTATTTAGCTCATTCACGTAAGAGACTAGACGTATAAGATTTCATCGGATTTAGCGATTAGGAGTGACAGATTGTTTGGTAAACGTATAGCATGTTCTATATGTTATAGTTATTTGAATGACTCTTACCATAATATGTTACGTTAACATACCAAGCACGTTCTCAGTTGGTTATTTATGCGTCATAAAACATACACTTATTCAGCCTGTTCACTATTATTTATTTATTGTAAATTGCCTTTCAAATGTCTATTCTTGGTGTTGGGTTTTATCAAATAAATTTCCCCAAAAAATACGACTTATATATGTTTTTTTCCTTCTTTATTATGCATTTTCGGCCGGTGCGACTTATACTCTGGAGCTACTTATACTCCGAAAAATACGGTAAATTGCTAACAATTTTACTCCCTTAATGTTCTCAATTTGTACACAGTGTACACCATCAATAACACAATTCTAAAAATAAGTAAATATTAAAGTAAGTCGTAATTCACATAATGAGATGAATAAGATTATTTAATTTTTAACAAGTTCAAAATGTTTATCATGGTGATTGTTCTTTGTAATACTTTGAGTTTGAACATTTTCTTAAACTGGATTATATTAGTACATTGTTTGACTTGTTTGCTTAATCCATTCCATAATTTAATTCCACATACATATATACTAAAGGTCTTAAGTGTTGTACAATCATACAAATATTTTCAAATTACTTTTTTCTCTATGGTTATTTCTTATCTTTTGTTGAGATGAATAGTTGTACATTCTTGGGTAGCAGGTTATAGTTTGCTTTGTGCATCATTTTAGCGGTTTAACTTCACTATACCGTTGAATTTCAATATTTTTGATTCAATAAAAAAAGGGTTTGAATGTTCTCTATATCCATCCATCCATCCATTTTCTACCGCTTGTCCCTTTTGGGGTCGCGGGGGGGTGCTGGAGCCTACCTCAGCTGCCTTCAGACGGAAGGCGGCGTACACCCTGGACAAGTCGCCACCTCATCACAGGGCCAACACAGATAGACAGACAACATTCACACTCACATTCACACACTAGGGTCAATTTAGTGTTGCCAATAAACCTATCCCCAAGTGCATGTCTTTGGAGGTGGGAGGAAGCCGGAGTACCCGGCGGGAACCCACGCAGTCACGGGGAGAACATGCAAACTCCACACAGAAAGATCCCGAGCCCGGGATTGAACTCAGGACCTTCGTATTGTGAGGCACATGCACTAACCCCTGTTTCACCGTGCTGCCCGTTCTCTATATCCAACATTATGTATTCTTCTAAATTCCCTTGTTTAACACAGTTAGTAAATGAAGTGTACTTTTGTAGTTATTTCCCCATATTTCTACACAATAACTCTTATATGGTAACACTAGCAAGCAATAGAAAATATGGAGTGATTTTGTGTTCAATACATATTTTGCTTTATTCATGTATATATTTATGAGATTTCTAGTTCATTGTATCATCAATTATTACACCCAAAATTTAAATAACGTATTTTCTGGATTATAAGTCGCAGTTTTTTTCATAGTTTGGCCGGGGGTGCGACTTATACTATGGAGCGACTTATGTCTGAAGTTATTAACACATTACCGTAAAATATCAAATAATATTGCAACTTTTCTGGATGTCATTGGATGGATGGACAAAGCATGGGCTTCAGTGACAACCGAAACCATCCTGTCCGGATTCAGAAAGGCTGGAATAATTGGAACTGCAACTGACGATGACTCTGATGTAAGCGACGTACCGATAGAAGAGGAAGCCGCGCATTGTCTACCTTTGGAGTTGGCAGAGTTGTTTAGAAGCGACACAGAGGAAGAAGATTTCATTGGCTTTAGCGATTAGGAGTGGCAGATTGTTTGGTAAACGTATAGCATGTTCTATATGTTATAGTTATTTGAATGACTCTTACCATAATATGTTACGTTAACATACCAGGCACGTTCTCAGTTCGTTATTTATAACGTACACTTATTCAGCCTGTTGTTCACTATTCTTTATTTATTTTAAATTGCCTTTCAAATGTCTATTCTTTGTGTTGGATTTTATCAAATAAATTTCCCCCAAAAATGCGACTTATACAGGTAAAAGCCAGTAAATTAGAATATTTTGAAAAACTTGATTTATTTCAGTAATTGCATTCAAAAGGTGTAACTTGTACATTATATTTATTCATTGCACACAGACTGATGCATTCAAATGTTTATTTCATTTAATTTTGATGATTTGAAGTGGCAACAAATGAAAATCCAAAATTCCGTGTGTCACAAAATTAGAATATTACTTAAGGCTAATACAAAAAAGGGATTTTTAGAAATGTTGGCCAACTGAAAAGTATGAAAATGAAAAATATGAGCATGTACAATACTCAATACTTGGTTAGAGCTCCTTTTGCCTCAATTACTGCGTTAATGCGGCGTGGCATGGAGTCGATGAGTTTCTGGCACTGCTCAGGTGTTATGAGAGCCCAGGTTGCTCTGATAGTGGCCTTCAACTCTTCTGCGTTTTTGGGTCTGGCATTCTGCATCTTCCTTTTCACAATACCCCACAGATTTTCTATGGGGCTAAGGTCAGGGAAGTTGGCGGGCCAATTTAGAACAGAAATACCATGGTCCGTAAACCAGGCACGGGTAGATTTTGCGCTGTGTGCAGGCGCCAAGTCCTGTTGGAACTTGAAATCTCCATCTCCATAGAGCAGGTCAGCAGCAGGAAGCATGAAGTGCTCTAAAACTTGCTGGTAGACTGCTGCGTTGACCCTGGATCTCAGGAAACAGAGTGGACCGACACCAGCTGGACTGCTGCTGAGTGGTCCAAAGTCATGTTTTCTGACGAAAGCAAATTTTGCATTTCCTTTGGAAATCGAGGTCCCAGGGTCTGGAGGAAGACAGGAGAGGCACAGGATCCACGTTGCCTGAAGTCTAGTGTAAAGTTTCCACCATCAGTGATGGTTTGGGGTGCCATGTCATCTGCTGGTGTCGGTCCACTCTGTTTCCTGAGATCCAGGGTCAACGCAGCCGTCTACCAGCAAGTTTTAGAGCACTTCATGCTTCCTGCTGCTGACCTGCTCTATGGAGATGGAGATTTCAAGTTCCAACAGGACTTGGCGCCTGCACACAGCGCAAAATCTACCCGTGCCTGGTTTACGGACCATGGTATTTCTGTTCTAAATTGGCCCGCCAACTCCCCTGACCTTAGCCCCATAGAAAATCTGTGGGGTATTGTGAAAAGGAAGATGCAGAATGCCAGACCCAAAAACGCAGAAGAGTTGAAGGCCACTATCAGAGCAACCTGGGCTCTCATAACACCTGAGCAGTGCCAGAAAATCATCGACTCCATGCCACGCCGCATTAACACAGTAATTGAGGCAAAAGGAGCTCCAACCAAGTATTGAGTATTGTACATGCTCATATTTTTCATTTTCATACTTTTCAGTTGGCCAACATTTCTAAAAATCCCTTTTTTGTATTAGCCTTAAGTAATATTCTAATTTTGTGACACACGGAATTTTGGATTTTCATTTGTTGCCACTTCAAATCATCAAAATTAAATGAAATAAACATTTGAATGCATCAGTCTGTGTGCAATGAATAAATATAATGTACAAGTTACACCTTTTGAATGCAATTACTGAAATAAATCAAGTTTTTCAAAATATTCTAATTTATTTTACCTGTATATGTTTTTTTCCTTCTTTATTATGCATTTTCAGCCGGTACGATTTATACTCCGGAGCGATTTATAATCCGCAAAAATACGGTAGTTAAAATATTTTCCATATGCTGAAATCTACAAGTGTTGTCATTGAGTTTAGATAAATAATAATAATCATTTATAAACATTCTATGCACGTTTTTCTATTGTGGTATTTATTTGATCAGATAAAGTATCAAAAACACTTTAATTTCATACTAAATTCACTTACCTAACTTCAGTACTGAGAAAGTTACAGTAACGTTTGTGGCGAGATGTTATGCTTCCGCTCTATATTGTTTTACAATTGACTTGAAGGGGAACTGCACTTTTTTTGGAATTTTGCCTATCGTTTTCAGTCATTATGAGGGACAAGAACACACATCTTTGTTTTGTTGGATGCAGCTAATGGGAGCCACTGTTGTAGCCTTCAAAGCCCTCTAAAACAATTTTAAAACCTTGCATCAATGTTTTAAATACACGCTGCAAGTCTGTATATAATGTAGTTACAGACACGTTCATAATAATATGTAGTATGTACAATATTTACCGGATTTTGGTAATTTTAATCAGTAGCGGCACTTCCTACTCTGGTGCATTTATTTCCGTTACCATAGCAGTGCACATTTGACGTCCGGCAATAAATGTGTGTTCCTACTTTCGGAAACAAACACGCGAGTGTGTTCTAATCATGGCAGACTTGGTAACAGACAACGAAGATGACTATTTTTGCACATATGAGGATTCACAATCTTATCTTTTTGAAGCTGAATATACGAACCAAGGATGAACTGCTGCTTATATAAGCGGGCATAAAGAAGAGGGTGAAATGTTGGAGCAAACAGAAGCGTAAAGAGTGAGGTCAGTGCGATTTGGTCACGCTGAAAATCTGGAACTTTTGAGCCAAACTGTGCCGAATTATTGGAATGCCCAAATCAACTGGAAACGTCCCCGGCCAGCTTGACCAAACGCACGACTGTCCATCGAGTAAGTCACGATCTAACGTTCTTTATACATGCAGCACATCACCGTACAACTACAGTACATACGCTGTCTGACTAGCTGTGTACAAACAAAACATGAAATGTGGGCTAATACTTTACAGATACTGTAACATGATTGTTCATGTATTTTAGTCAATATGAGATTAGTGTCCGACCACATTTTGCTGTGCATTACAAATTCAAACGCATTCCGTGTTGGCGTAGAATCTAGCTTATCTCTTGCCGTAGTTAGCTTCTACGGCTTATACCATAGCATGCCGATGTGTGACTACACCAGAATAATAGTTCCTCCGTGTTCACTCTTACAATAACACTGTTGCTACAGCTTGGTTATTATACAGGGTATGGACCATAAATTAAGTATTGTTGGCGGTTATTGAATGCATTTTTAAAGGGATTTAGAAGTACAAATAATTGCTTCCATTAGCTGCATTGCTAGCCACCTGGAACGAGTCATTTTTTTTTAGAAAGCTAAAAAAAAAAAAACTTAGTATTGTGAATAGGCAAAATTCCCCCCAAAAAGTGCAGTTCCCCTTTAAAACAAAATGTGTGATTGACAACACAAAACTCTCATGTATAGGAGGTAGATCATTTTGACTTGTTAATTTTATAACTGCACGTATTTCCGTCTTGATATTACAAAAAAAAGTTGTAATGTTATGTGAATAAAGCCGTGGTATTAAAAAAAGGATAATCTTATGCACATGAAGTTGTGATATTACTGTACTATAATACTTTATGTCAGAGGAATGAAGTAGTAATATTCCAGTAAAAAGGCACAATATCACTGTATAAAGTCAGAGCGGTGTGTAAAAAAGCATTTGTGACATTGTGATCTTAAAAAAAGTTGTAATGTTCTCCAACATTAAATTCTTTAACATTTGATGTCTGACCTCAATGAGTCCAAAGTAGACAAAAAAACAGAATTATTAATGCTTATACCTAGTTGAGACTGAATGATCATCATTTTACCTTGTATCTAGTTATTGATGCTGGCTTACAACTGCCACTTTCATTCTTACAAGGGTAAAAAAAATTTACTACTCATTGACAAGATAACAAATCGCCTCCCACATTCCCCAACAAGACGTGTTTACCTATCTCACATTATGCGCCTGGCTTCCCGTTTTCGAATGTGACACATTAAACCAGGGAATCGCTAAACCGTTGGCAAACGCGCACCGACATGTTCAATGATCAACCAGATCTTTAACCTCCGGGTAGCGTCTCAGGCAGAACAAATAAGGGTGCTACGCTAAGGAGGGCACATTCATTCACTCATCCTTGATTGAGCGCGCGACGGGACATTAGCTTGGCCAGCCGTGTCGCGTCAACAGAAGGAAATCTTTCTCATCCCAAAAAATTTATATTTTAAGTACTGTTGTTGTAGTGTCATGGGAGAAATATTGTTATCTACTACTATCATTGACGATGTTCCCAGAATAATCAACTGCAGATGTTAACATTATTTGATGGGATGATTTGAACTAACATGATACAAAAATGATAGTTGTAGAAAATAATATAAGAAAAAGTAATCTCATATCTCATACCATTTGTCATATTGTGACTCAATTTATATACCAATAAACCTTTTTTCTCATATTAGAATTTGATTATTTTCTTGTAAATTGCTTTTTTTGTATTGTTATAAAGTTTTTCCTATTATATTACAACTTTATTCTCGTAATCTTAAAATGTTATTGTTTTGAAATTGCTACTTATTTCTTTATAATATAACCACTGTATTTTCACAGCGGCATGGAATTTCCCTTATAGTATTACTACCAGTCCGGTTTCCTTCTTCTGACACCTCTGCTCTATTCTCGAAATGTGACGACTTTATTCTCATACCTTTACGGTTTCATCTGTCTGACATTGTTGCTTTTTTTTGACACACCGATACAACTTTTTTGCGTAACTTCATGACTTGACTCTCGAAACCATCACAGCTTTTTAAAAACTATTTTTTTGCAATGTTAAGACTCCTTTCTTGCACTATTTGTCATGATCCCATATTACAGTTTGGACTATGTTTATTATTTTTCTGGGTTTAGAATCACTTCCTGTCCTGGTGCACTTGTTTCGTCAGTATTTCCTGTTTGGTTTCTGTGTTTGAAACACCTTTACTTTCTGTTCCTTGTCCTGCTAGCACACCTGTAATTAGTTGTATTTAGTTCCACTTGGTTCCCTCTTTCAGTGCTGGTTCATTGTAAAGGTTTTGTTTGCTTTCAAGACTGGATGATTAGCATTTACCCTACTTCCTGTGCACTTCCATGTTGCACTACTTTTTGTCATTCAATATACTTTTTCCTGCTGTCTTCTGCATCTTGGGGTCACGTTGCGAGCAACACTCACCTGAGTCCTGACACTATTACTACTATTTCAGAAAAAAGTTTTGTTACCAAAAAAAAGTGAAACAAATAGTGTTTCTTTTGTACAATACTGTATACTATATAAATGTTGTCATTTCCCGCGTAACATTACAACATTAAATGTTTCTAGGTTCCTGATGTGTGATGGTGGCTTTGGCCAGCTGTGACGGGCGTTGCCGACTGGACCTCTCTGGTCCCCTGAGAAGCCAGGAGGACTGACGCTGGGGTTCGCGAGTAGCCAACCGTCGGTAAGTGTCGACTTTATTGCTCGTTGATGGTGACAGACAGCAACCAAAGGTGTAAACATCACACCTTCACCTCTTCTCTTCCCGCTGCCCTCTGGCTTCTTTCACTTGGCTTGTGGTAGGCAGCATAACACTACATAGCACGCAGCAAGACTACTTCTTTCGGGTCCTTTGTTATCAACCGTAAACAATAGCTGTCAATTTGACATTTGCGCAAAGTTGCTAAAGTCAAGCACCTGGTTCAAAATGCGGCCACACTTTAACAAGAACTGTGCTAAAACATAAAACTTTAAACTTTGAGATTACAGTGTATTCTAGTAGTAAGTACACAAAACAAAGATGGCTGACGACTTGGATTGCTGGGTTGCAATCACGTGACCAAGGGGCACTTCCGGGTTTCAGGTTGAGGGCAAGAGTCCCATTAAGCTTCTGTTTATTCACATGCATTGATGCAGATTTTGACATTTTGAAAGGTTGATAGCCAAAATAAAAGCTATCATGAAAAAATATTGAAACGTGATAGAGTGGATTTATACACTCTTATGAAAAATAATTTTCTAAAGATTTAAATAATTCATCATCACCGAAGTTACTACTCGGCCTCACTTCCTTCTACACTCACAAACATTTAAAGTATAAAAGATTGGTGGCCCATCATGTATTTGCATCTGAAAGGGTCCACCATTTAAGCATTTATCCGGGAAAGGCAATGTTGGACTTCTTCGTAAGTAATGTATTTGATTGACATGAATGATTGCCGTTTTGCTGTATTTGTGATGCTAATGAGAAAGAAAAAAAAAAGTTTAGTTCTTGCCGTTGAATTCCTGGTACAACTATTTGGCTGCCATCTACAATTCATGTCTGCAGTTGTTTTAATGGTATAAAGTTCATATTAATTCCTCTATTGTTCAGCAATGTTTGGTTTCCAGCGATATCAAGATTCATTATACTGTTTAGCCTGCATGAGATTCAATAATGTAGTTTAATAATACTACCAAGGATATTTTCTTTAAGCTAATGAAAAGCACCAAAGATGCTATAGCGTGGTCATCCACGTCGAATAAAGCCCTTTGTTTTTCTGCACAACAACTAAGCTTTTAGTTTTTGCTATGTAAATCGACACCAAAAATACAGTACCGGTAGATTGGACCAACAATCATAATCTTCATCACTAGTTCGGGGTCTTTTGGTGTGGAGTATGCATGTTCTCCCCGTGACTGTGTGGGTTCTCTCCGGGTACTGGGCTTCTTCCTACCTCCAAAGACATGCATCTAGTTTTAGAAATGGAGGGATGGACTTATCATGACGTTAGCTTATTTCCACAGTCAGAGGTCTTGGTAGTCATATTTTGGCATAGCAACTATAACGTAACTTAAAAGAACATAAACTAATGTGATCTCTTGTCCTGAGTTTATGCTTAGTTTTGCTCTCGAACACTAAGAATAAACCTCAGTGCATCACAGAAAGTTTGTCAAACAAAACCAATGTTCAAACAAACCTTTTACGAAGTGATCACTTCAGACACGAGTATGGTCCGACTGTACGCTACAAGATGAAAGCGACATGTTTGGGGGCCATTTCCCCTGACACCGTTTTCGTAATTTTCCCAACTTTGTTCTCTTTATAAACCACTTCTTATTAAAGTTATTTCCTATGTCTCCATTTGAACGCTTGGAACAGGACAGCAAAGAGGCATTTTCAGCTCAAACTCTTCACTTACGAACTTGGTTTCCACTTCATTTATCGCTAGGCTCAAGCTTCTTTGCCCTCCATGTGCATTAAACTGCAACAAAGCAAAGCAGACGTGACGTCAAATGCAACCCAGTAATTATTGTGACATTAGGATGTATAATGTAGGTTGAATTTTAATGGCTGAGGAATATTTCAAGAAAAAAAAGTTGTCCTATTGTGGAAAAAAAAGTAATATTAAAGTGAAACAAGATGCAATTATCCCAGAAAACAGTCATAATGGTATGAGAATAGAGTAGTAATACAATGAGTAAATAGCTGTAATATTACAGTTGTTGTGCCACAAGGCTGAAATAAGTATTTATGTGAATGAAATTGGGATATTATAAAAAAAAAGATATTTTAATCTTCAAGAAAAAAAGTCATAATGGTATGAGAATAAAGCTGTGATATGACGAGAAAAAGCGTTTAGCATTCGGTGTATGTTGTTGGTTGGTCGGTTGGTTGAAGTTGTAGACAATTATGTTGGAAACTTGTTGGGGTGTAATATTACCAGTAACAAATGGTACTAATATGAGAATAAGTTGTAGTTCTATCAAAATTTAGTTGTGATATTAAGTTAAAATACTTGTGAGAAAACAAGGAAACAGTTAATATAATGTGATGTAAGACTTTATTCTCATGATATATATATATATATATATATATATATATATATATATATATATATGTATGTATGTATGTATAGCTATATCTATATATATTTATATAGCTATATCTATATATATGTATATATAGCTATATCTATATATATATAGCTATAGCTATATATGTATATATATATATATATATATATATATATATATATATATATATATATGTATACCCATGTATTTATATAGCTATAGCTATATATATAGCTATATATATATATATATATATATAGATATATATAGCTATATCTATATAGCTATATCTATATATATATATAGCTATATATATCTATAGATATAGATATAGATATATAGATATATATAAATGGGTTATACTTGTATAGCGCTTTTCTACCTTCAAGGTACTCAAAGCGCTTTGACAGTATTTCCACATTCACTCATTCACACACACATTCACACACTGATGGCGGGAGCTGCCATGCAAGGCGCTACCCAGCACCCATCAGGAGCAAGGGGTGAAGTGTCTTGCCCAAGGACACAACAGACGTGACTAGGATGGTAGAAGGTGGGGATTGAACCCCAGTAACCAGCAACCCTCCGATTGCTGGCACGGCCACTCTACCAACTTATATATGTATAGATACAGATAGATGTATATATATATATGTATATATATATATGTGTGTGTATATATATATGTATATATATGTGTATGTGTATATATATATATATATATTAGATCACTTATAAAATTTAAAATTATGACTAAATACTGTTTGTTTGTTTTAATATCTTTTTTTTTTTTTTCATAATATCACGTCTTACTCTTGTACCATTACGGCTATTTTCTCATATTACTTATCACTGAAGCAGGGAATATATTGATTTTAATTAATTTCAGTGTGCGGGGCTGATTTGAGATACAAGTGCTTTAAGTCACGGGCTCAGTCTTGGAACCAATGAGTTAGTAAGCTGAGATTCTACTGTAGTAATGTTACAAGGAAAAGTAAGAAATAAAAAAACAATCTAAGTTTGTGAATAAGGTTTTATTATTACATAATATTTAAAAAATATGTAAGAATGAAAAAAAGTCAAAAGTGAGTGAATAGTTTTCTGTAAAGGTAGAAGAATGTGTACTATTACGAATAGGAATTTATATTATTAGGGGGAAATAGTTCAAGAATGCTATGTTTTGATGTGTTTTGTTAATACTTGACATTCTACCATTTGTTTCACTTCTATGGCTGAAGAACTCTAAAATACTTTTGTACACTGAAGCTTGTCTGATGTTTTGACACTGGCTATTTCTGTGTGAACAAACCTTCTACTGTACAGTATTCTGCTTTTATGGGTTGATTGGCAACACTAAATTGGCCCTAGTGTGTGAGTGTGAATGTTGTCTATCTGTGTTGGCCCTGTATCGAGCTGGCGACTTGTCCAGGGTATACCCCGCCTTCCGCATGAGTGCAGTTGAGATAGGCTCCAGCCCCCCGCGACCCCGAGAGGGACAAGAGGTAGAAAATGGATGGATGGAGGGATGAGGGTGTTGATGTCAGCCCTCCCAGTAGAGCTCCACACCCCCAGCGCCCTCTTTTCTGTTTTCATTAGTGTTCAGTCACCATAGCAACCTCACCCCCCTCCCCCCTCCCCTCTGTCTCTTCGTGTCTCTGGCAGGCAGCCTCTGAGGACATAGCAGACCCCCGCCTCCATCACACATCAAGAACCCACCTCCTCCTAACAACTTTTTTTTTCAAACTACTCCACCCTTTGTGAAAGGTTTATGCATTGGAAGTGTGGCTACAGCGCCTTCTAGTGGATATTATTATTAAGACTATTACTACTATATACCTATTCATGTTAGTACATGTTGAAGCATGACTTTGCAAAAAAAACAAAAACAACAACGTTGTACATTTGGAGATATTTTCCACAAAGGTATTTTTGTAATATAAACATTGGGCTGAAATGTGCTATTACAGCTCAACATTGTTTGTTTTGTTAAATACATTAAAACATGTTTCCTTTTCCCTTTCTGTGAGAGTGCAATACCAAAGCAGTTCTCTTGGTGTGCTCTTGTTGTGTCAAAGTTACATCAAAGCCCCTCCCTTCCCTTGAGACTCTATAATTAGCAAACAGCACACCAAAGGCCTTTTTATTTGCCACTATTTCCTTTCTGATGCCCTCAAAGTCCCGATTGTTATTGTCTCTCCGACTCTTTTGTCTTTTTCTCGGAAGCCAAAATATTTTTTACAATCAAAATGTACATACTAATCTTACGTATGATGAAAAATAACTAACAATTTAAAAAATGTTGCGTTCTGATCACTAAACAATGTTCCTTGTTACTGCAAGTACAATCATATCTATGAAGGAGTGTTAAAGCCGGAGTGTTAAATACCAGGAAAAAAGTTGTATTGCTGTTAAATTAAAGTTGTAACGAGAATAAAGATTGCAACAAAAAAGTCAACGTTGCAAGAAAGAAAGTCAAAATGTTTCGACAATAAATGAACGAAACACGTTGATTAGGAGAAAAAAGGTGAAATGCTTCCAGAAAAAAGTGAATGTTTTTGTTGAGAGCAAAAGTTGTAAAGACGAGGACAAAATTCACAATATAGGCAGAAAAGTTCCAGCGGTACAAAATAACTGTCGTAATGAATGTACAGTATATAATTTCGATCATGAGTCTAGTCGCAATAATATAACAAAAACATTGAAATATAGGGGACAAGTCTAAATGTGTAGGGTATATATGTTTAGAAAACGTAGTACAAATCCAGTCAAAGTCCTAAAATGACTGGAAAAAAGCTGTATGGAATTCAAGCTAAAAGTGGTCATGGTACATAAATTGAGTTAAAATGTTCCGAGAAAAACTGGCAATAACTTAGTGTAACAAAAACTACATTTTGCAAGAAAATGGCATACTGTTACATTAAAAAAGTCGTAATTTTATGAATAAAATGGCAAAACCCCCACACAAAGACTAGCAGTTATTTCAAGTTTGCTTCGAAAGTCATAAAAGATAAATTTTACTCTCGCGCCTTCACTGTGTACTTTTTTTTTCTTTTTTTTTTACAATATCACTACTTAAGTACTGTAAAATTCTGACTTATTCCCATTATTCTCTCCCTTTTCTCTGTGGCCTTAATACTATTTCAGACTAGTTTGTAATGAATTTGAATATTATGCACATTATCTTTGATTTTTATGAGAATTTATTCTTGTTTTTTGTTTTGAAGCATCAACTCTATTTGAACTTCTATTTATAAAGTGTGGGTGTGTTCCTGTTATTATCATAGGTGTTGTTTCTCAGATCATTCACAAAGAAGCCAAGCATTATATTATTATTATTCAATGTATTATATTATTGTATATCCATTTTTTTTAGCTGTGACTACTGTATGTATGATATATAAATACTGTATCATTCACTGTGAAATACAACGGTCCTTTTTTTTTTTCTTCCTGTTTTGGCCGCCGTATGGTACCGCAAAAAAAAAGTAAATATGACAACGTTTCCTTGCTGTATTCAAAATGTGTGTATTTGTTTGTGCGTGTTCACAGCATGTGTGTGCGCGTGCGTATGCGTGTGTTTTATTTAGGCGCTGTAAGGAGATTTAATTGTTTTTGTTCTCAAAACCAAAAAAAAACAAACATGTTTTCATGAGTGTTTATTGAGGTCGTGCCATTAAAGATCAACAAGATCCCCATTGATTTATTGTGTTTGCCATTTGTGTGTGAGTGTGTGTTCTTGTATTTCTACCCTTATTGAGACACCAACAAGGAAAAGTGCCTTCCATATGAGGACCGGTGAACAAGTTAGGACATAAATCATGGTCCCAATACGGAAAACCATTGCATCTAATAGAGAATGTCTCATTTGCACCCCTGGTGGTGAAATCTATCAACAAGGAGGGATTTTTCATATTGATACTTACTTTCTCTTTTAAACATGTTCTATCTACACTTCTGTTAAAATGTAAATAAATGTATTCTTCCGTTGTTTGGATACTTTACATTAGTTTTGGATGATACCGAGTAGATACAGGATCATACATTGGTCATATTCAAAGTCCTCATGTGTCCAGGGACATATTTCCTGAGTTTATAAACATAATATACATTTTTAAAAAACAAAAGAAGATGTTGTGATGCCAAAAAATATCGACGTAATCATAGTAGTATCGACTGATACTACTCCTGACATATCATTACAGTGGATGTCAGGTGTGGATCCACCAATGGCGTTTGGTTACATTTTGATGCCGGTTAGCTGCGGTGTGTAATGGCTATTCCTTGTCCTGCAGGGATGATACTTGTAAGAAACGTACTTTATTTGTTGCCATGGAGACCAGGATTAGTGATTTAGAAGTAGCTAAAACACTGCAGACTGCGGCTGGGCTTTAGCCGCTAGCTAGCTAGCCATGTCTTAAAGCACCTCTACCGGTGGGTGTTTCAGTGTTATAACTTCACCTTTATTGTTAGTTTTTAAGCCAAAATGCGTCCATTCTCCCTTTTCTGTCTACACACATTGTCTGCTTGTAAGTACGCCGTGATTGTGCACTGCCGAACTTGCTCGTCTGCTCGTAAATCAGCAATGACACAATGTGACGACGACGGGGGGGCAGGTACTTTTCAGAGGCGGTATAGTACCGAATATGATTCTTTAGTATTGCGGTACTATACTAATAGCGGTATACCGTACAACCCTAGTTCATTGAAATTTGCCAACCAAAATGGAATTTGACGGTGTCCTGTGGGGAATCTCCAAGAGTACAGGATTGGCGGCCTGATACTACGGGCCATTCGGTCCTTGTACAACCGTAGCAGAAGCCTGGTATGCAGTTCCTGCAGTAAGTCCAATTGGCACTAATGCATGTACTGCACCATCATGGTGGACAGAGAGCTAAGCCAGAAAGCAAAGCTCTAGATTTAGCCGTCAATCTCTCTCTCTCTACCCTCGCTTTTTTGGTCAGGAGATTAGGGTAGTGACCTAAAGAGCAAGATTGAGGTTACAAGCGGACAAAGTGAGTTTAAATCGTAGGGCAGGGATATTCAACTCAATTGTTTTAGGGGCCACATTTCCAGAAAGCTAAAGACTGGTGGTCAGTTGTAGGGTGTTTGGGTGAGGAGCTTGGTCACCATGGCGACGCTTAGACGAGAACCGCTGCTCCTTTCTCAGTCCTGATGCCTCCTGGACGTCTCCCTAGTGAGGTGGTCCAGGCATGCCCAGCCAAAAGTAGGCCCTTAGGTAGACCTTGGAATGGAGGGGTTAATTAAGTCTCACCCCTGGCCTGGGAGGACCCCGCTGTGGAAAAGGTAAGACTGCTGCCCTTCGCGTCCTTAATTGATGGACGGATAGATAATCTGTATGAACTAATTATTCATGTATACACTTTTTGATCATGTCATTGCATGGTGCAATGTTTCTCCCTATTGTTTGAACTCTATAAAACCACAAATATAAAACACAAAACCTGTTACATTTTGGACTTGCATGTGTGCAATAAGCTGAGCTGATCTCGCCCAACTGTTAAATTTTTCACTGTTTTTATTGCTGGTTATATTATGCTTATAGTATGTAATAGCGATGAAATACATTTCAATACACATGCAATGAGCTGAGTTGATCTCTCCCCACTTGTTTTTTTTATCACTGTTTTTAGTACTGTTTTATCACTTGTTGTATTATGCATATTTATGGTATTTAATATCGATGAAATGCATTTGAAAACAGGTGCAATTAGCCCAACTGTTTCACTGTTACGTTATCTTATTGATATCGTCTCCAGCATTTTTAAATAACTTTTCAAAGACATTTTAAAACTGTTTTTCTTTCTTTACGATGTTTTTTTATCTTTTTCCTTTTATTACGGCTTGGAAAATGCAAGGTAAATTCTGCAGTACACCTCTGATGTAAAAGTTTGAATGGCAATAATACATCTGAGTCTAATACTGTAGTCAGAATATGTTTGGGGAATTTTCAAAAATGATACTAAACCAAAAAACAAGATTGTTTTATGATATATTGTAATCAATGCTACCTATTACAAATAGTGTACCAGACCACAACAACAAAATATATGTAGAATTGTTTCAGTTACGCCAATGAAAAACATATTTTGTATGATTTCAAATGATTCTACACTGTATATAATTATAAAATAAAGATGTACACCAAATGTGCTTTAATATCCATAAAAAATAAAGAGGGAGCCCAAAACACATATTACAGTACTTCCCTATTGTGGGCAGATCTGACACAACAGCATGGTTAAGAAAAAAAACACTAAGTGTGTATTTATATAACAAAATATGTATTATGTACTATCTAATGATACCAATGCAACTACGTCTTTAACTGTAACAATCCTTTATTTCTGAAAACTAGCACCGTCCTTGTTACACATTATTCTAAAGGAATTGCTCTTTTGATAAAACCCATTAGCCACTTAGAAATTAAAGATGGCGGTCAACCTTGACGATACTAGGGGTGTCCAAAGTGCGGTTAGTGGACCTATTGCGGCCCGCGGTTAATTTTCTCTAACCGCTCATGGCACATTTAATAGTATTTTTTTTTTTTTAGCTATAGGGCCGTCAATTTGAACGAGTTCACACATGTGAACCTGAAAGGTGGCGTGTGTCCTATGCATACATGAAAGCAAAGATGAGTAAGGAGACTTCCACTGTTGTGCTCCCTAACAAATTTTCCTTTTGAAATAAAACCAGATAGGACTTGAGATAAAACTGTCACCAAATAAATTACATGTAGTCTGTAAAACATAAAAAAAAAGTTTTTGTCAGACATTCTGTTTATACAATTGCATTGGTGTCAAAATATATTTTAAAGTAGCTTTAAATGTTGCAAGCAAGTAATAGTAATGTGATTAATCATGATCAAATACAGTTTAAAAGTGTGATTAGTTTAAAAAATATATATAATATTTTGTTTGATTTTCCAATCTGTGGCCCTCAGTGGAAACATTTTGGACACCCAGACTATACATAGATATTGCATTTTGCATTAAAATTTCACAATTCACACATTGTGACGCAGGACAAAGCAATGTCTCAGGCTTATGGACACACGCGCATCTGCAGGCACTACACCAGTTCTTCTCAAATAGTGAGGCGGGCTCTCCTCCTGGAGGGGCGCGGTGTGATTCCCCCCGGGGAGCATGCTTTATCAGTATCATGCGGTATCATACTTCAAACCCCACTTTGAAAAGCTGCGCACTACAAAACAAAACAAAACCAGCACAAATTGTTTTATTCATTTTTGTTTTGTAGGTTAAAGTGTTTTATAGTTAATGTTGCTTAATAGTGTGAATGTATTATTATTTATTAGGTTCATTGTATTTTATTTTTCAGTATCCAATTATTCAAGTTGGTAAAAAAAATTTTAAACAAGGATAAATGTTTTCTTCTCTCTAGGGGGTGCGTAACAGAAAATAATTGAGAAGTACTTCGCCGTTTCACCCCCTGCCCCCAGTGCCGCACCCCAGCCGCGAAGCTATGTCGTTTTTGGCTGAGGCTGCGGTTGATTGCCTGTGCCGTAACAACCCTCCTACCCCTGTTGCAAGTCTCCAGTTTGTATGTCATAATTTGTGCTTATGTTTGCTGAGGTTTTTTTCCCCTAGTCCCGCACTGCAGGAGCATAGTTTGGGAGTGTTTTTTTCTTCTTCTCCCCCGTCCCTCTTGTTTTCCTCTCTCCCATTTATTAAGGTGCTCTGCCCATGTGGCGACCCATCAGCCTCCTGTCCTGTCCCCCCCATCAAATTGTATTTCTGTTTCTTGGACGGCTTGACTATAAACAAATTCCGTTGTACTTTCTAAGCCCAATGACAAATAAACATCTGTATTTTTGACTATGTAGAATGCAAATGTGGAACTAGAATCCAGAATCCTAGTTGGGGTTAAAAAAGAGCCCATAGACACCATCATGATGTCTGATATAAAATTGGCTTTGCAAGTAAACGTCATACTAGCTAGTCACGTAGTGTCTTGCTGCCATGATGAGGAGACTAGAATGTTCCTGCACAGGTCAGACCAAAGCAGTAACATTTGCACACTTGGTCAGCTGCTAGCAACTCTGCAGTCATTGCGAGATCTGTTCAAACAGATCTTCTTTCTTGGTCCAGCGCCATTTGGCAGCAGTTTCTGGTTGATGTACTGTTGACTGAGTCCCGAGGCATCCCGCCTGGCACAGTAGGCGGCACACTTTACATGCTGCTTCAGTGCTGCTTGGAGGAACGACTTCACACCACTTCTGCTCCTGAGCAAACGTGTCCGACCTGGCATCACTGACACCCTCAGCTGTGCTGGATGTGTCGTTCATCACGACCACAATCATCCACAACAGGTGTGTACTTGCAGGGTTGGCTGAAGAGAGAGAGTGCCTCAATACAAACTTCCAAGGTTTATTTGTGATGTTTGCAGTACCAACACCCAGAGGTTCCAGGCGCTGGGCATACAGGTGAACCAAGTTGTCGGACTGCAGGACCCTTACCAGATAAATGGTCTTACACAGGACATGTGACTATCACTGAGAATGTCTGCTGTTGGGCAACCTCTTCATGTTCCAGTCTCTTGGTGGCTCTGAGGTACGTCCTCTCTTTACAGTATTGCGAAACGGTATTCGAACTCCTGGGCAATGGGCGCTTCCAACTATGCCCTTTAAGCCGTGTCCTCTTGGTTACTGTTGTCATGACCCACACGTTTCCTCAAAGATGACGGAAGATCAGCAATCACTTGCTCAAAAGTTCAGAGAAAAATGAGCAAACACTGTAAAAAATTAACCAGGAAAAAATTTGTGAACATCCTGCGGCAGTTCCATGATGGGATGATGGCCAAGGTTACACTAGGTGGACTGGAATCTGCTCCCTTTGAAGTAGCGACTGGTGTGAGACAAGGTTGCACCCTTGCCCCGGTTCTCTTCAACATATTTCTCCTATGTGTAACAACACTTCTGCACAAGGAAATAGAGGAGGAAAGTGGGGTGCCCTTTGAGTTCAGGGAACCTATTCAACATCATAAGATTCCAGGCCAAAACTAAACTTCAGTCTGTCCACATACTGGAATTCCAGTATACTGATGACTGTGTCCTTGTGGCACAAACACCAGAAGCCAAGCAGGCCACCATTACAGCTGCAGAAAAGGCATACAACAGAATGGAACTGTCTAAACATATTAAAGACAAAAGTCCTCTGCCAGTGGTCATCAGAACCCCCACATAGACTTCCAACTCTCACCATTGGGGGCTCCCCACTCACCACCGTTCCACACTTCAAATATCTGAGAAGTATCCTCTCAGATGACTGCAGCATTGACTGGGACATACAACACCGGGTCAAAGAGGTCTCATCCTCCGTCAACAACAATAACGATAAAAGTCTTCAACAACAATAACCTCCACCTCCACACCAAAGTCTCAGTCTACGAGGCAATATGCATCACAACCCTTCTATATGACTGTGAGACATGGACAATCTATGCTCGCCATCTCAAGATGCTGGTGACATTTCATTGAAGGTGTTTACAACGCATCTTGAAGGTGACTTCAGCGAGCCAACTGCAGGAGCTTAGAGGCCATTATAATGCTTTGTCAAGTGATATGGCTTGGCCATGTCATCAGAATGCCAGCCAACCGCCTACCACGCAAAATTCTCCACCTGGGCAGCTGCTCTGCTGGGCGCCAGAAGAAGAGGCTGAAAGACCAGCTCAAGATCTTCCTAAAGAAGTGCAACATACTGCACTACACTTCTTTGGAAGCTGCCTCTTCGGACCGCTCCTCCTGGCGTGGACTATGCTGTCAAGGAGATGAAGCGTCAGAAAAGACCAGACGAAAACACCATTTGGCGAAAAGAGAGAGGAGAAAGGCGGCCATGTCTGTACCTGCCCCACCGGGTCAAGTCTACAGTTGTCACGTATGTGGCAGGCAGTGTGCATCGCGCATTGGGCTGCACAGTCATCAACGAACCCACAAAGAGTAGCAGAGGTCTTAATATAAGTGTACCGTATTTTCCGCACCATAAGGCGCCCTGGGTTAAAAGCCGCGCCTTCAATGAACGGCATATTTCAAAACTTTGTCCACCAATAAGCCGCCCCATGTTGTAAGCCGCATCTAACTGCGCTAAAGGAATGTCAAAAAAAACAGTCAGATAGGTCAGTCAAACTTTAATAATATATTAAAAACCAGCGTTCTAACAACTCTGTTCACTCCCAAAATGTACGCAAATGTGCAATCACAAACATACGTATATCAACATGGACAGAGCTGCGTGAAAAAAGCCACCCGGCCTCTTCGCGTAAACTTAAACTTACCTTAACCACTCGCTCATCTTTTCTTCATCCATCCCTTCGAGTTAGCTTTTATGATGACGCCGGCTGGAAAGGTCTCTTTTGGCAAGGTCTTCCTTTTGAATATCACCACGGGTGGAAGTTAGCATGGCAAGCTAGAACCACAGTGAAGGATGACTTCTCATTCCCTGTGGTGCGAATATTCACCGTACGTGCTCCCGTTCCACAGTGCGGTTCACAGGAATATCAGTTGCTGTGAAATACGGTAGTAATCCGTGTGCGGATGGAGAGATTGCGTCTTTTCATGAACCGGATCCTTGTCGCTTAGTAGGAGCCATTTTGTGGTCTTTACAGATGTAAACAGGAAATGAAACGTACGGTGATATCCGCGCGTTTTTTCTTCTTCTTCCGGGGGCGGGTGGTTGCTTACAGTAGAAGAAGAAGCGCTTCCTGTTCTATGGGGGCGGGTGCTTACCTTGGCGGTTGCTTGCGTAGAAGAAGAAGCGCTTCCTGTTCTACCGGGAAAAAAGATGGCGGCTGTTTACCTAAGTTGCGAGATCGAAACTTTATGAAAATGAATCTTAATATTTATCCATATATAAAGCGCACCGGGTTAAAAGCCGCACTGTCAGCTTTTGAGTAAATTTGTGGTTTTTAGGTGCGGCTAATGGTGCGGAAAATACGGTATACTGTATATGTGTGTATGTGTGTATTTATATGTGTAAGTGTATAAATGTGTATATATATGTAAGTCTATATATATCTATATATGTGTATATATATAATGTGTATGTGTGTATATACTTTTGTGTATGTGTGTATAACTGTGTGTATATATATATATATATATATATGTATATATATATATATATCACCAAATCACCAAAAATGATTCCCGGGCGCGGCCACTGCTGCTGCTCACTGCTGCTGCTCATTGCTCCCTTCACCCCCCAGGCGGTGATCAAGGGTGATGGGTCAAATGCGGAGAATAATTTCGCCACACCGAGTGTGTGTGTGACAATCATTGATACTTTAACTTTAATATATGTGTGTATAAACGTGTATGTATATATATATATGTTTAAGTTAAAGTACCCATGATTGTCACACACACACTAGGTGTGGCGAAATTATTCTCCGCATTTGACCCATCACCCTTGATCACCCTCTGGGAGGTGAGGGGAGCAGTGAACAGCAGCGGTGGCCGCGCCCGGGAAACATTTTGGTGATTTAACCCCCAATTCTAACCCTTGATGCTTAGTGTGTGTGTGTGTTTGTGTATATACGTATGTATACATATATATATATATATCCATCCATCCATTTTCTACCGCTTATTCCCTTTTGGGGTCGCGGGGGGCGCTGGAGCCTATCTCAGCTACAATCGGGCGGAAGGCGGGGTACACCCTGGACAAGTCGCCATCTCATCGCAGGGCCAACACAGATAGACAGACAACATTCACACTCACATTCACACACTAGGGCCAATTTAGTGTTGCCAATCAACCTATCCCCAGGTGCATGTCTTTGGAGGTGGGAGGAAGCCGGAGAACCCGGAGGGAACCCACGCAGTCACGGGGAGGACATGCAAACTCCACACAGAAAGATCCCGAGCCTGGGATTGAACCCAAGACTACTCAGGACCTTCGTATTGTGAGGCAGATGCACTAACCCCTCTTCCACCGTGCTGCCCAAGGTTGAACAAATTAACCTATATATATATATATATATATATATATATATATATATATATATATATATGTATATGTGTATATATATATATATATATATATATATATATACATATATATATATGTGTATATACATATGTGTGTATTTACAAGTATATTAAAAATGTGTGTATATACAAGTATATTGATATATGTGTGTGTGTGTATATATATATATATATATGTATATATATATATATATATATATATATATATATATATATATATATATATATATATATATATATATATATATATATATATATGTATATATATGTCCATATATGTACATACATACTTTATATATATATGACACATATAGACAAATATACACATTTTCACACACTGTGTGTGCGTGTGCTTGTGCGTGTGTGCTGTGAATACTTTGCGGATGCCCTCTACATTTAATGTCATGTATAGCCCAGTTATTGACAGAATCACTGTAAACATTTATCATTATGAATCCACACTGAAAACTAATACCGGCCCTATTATTGCAATCTCTCAACGCCCCCCTCATTTACTTCAAGTAAAATAATATCTAAGGTTATTTTTGTGCGTTTAATAACATTGTGATTATATCCAAAAAAATGTCTCTTTTGTCTACAACAAAAGACTAATACCGCCCTCGTGTGGATGGACGATACAATTACACTCAATACTGTACATCTTGGCAATGAATGAGCGTCATTGTCCAGAATTATTCCCAACATTCCCATTGTGTCTTTACCCCCGATTGTCCATTATATTGGACGTGTCACAATCAGACTATGTCAAACTCACACATGACAAAAATGCACTTTTATTAGACGAATTAGTGCAAAACGAAGAACAAAGGAATTAGTACACAGTAATGTTATTTCCCTATATATACACATCTATAAATACATGTTTAAAAAATCAAGGTAAAAATTATTGCTTCTGGAAAATTCTCTTTGCATCAACGCCCTCGTAGTTGTAAGTCTGTGGGGGGAAACAAAACAAAATAAGTGTTTTGGGTCAGGTAAAATCCAATCCAACAATCTGCAATATTTACTGACCTGCACCAATTCTCCACTCACAAGACTCCTGGTGGTGGTTAGCACCTTGTTGTTATCTTTTCTGGTAAATTTACCCTTTAGCACGTCTCCTTCTATCTGCCATGTGCCCTAATGGTGGAGACATTTCCATTCAGTTATCATTAAAAGTTTAGTCTTTCAATTTATTAATACAATAACTAATTTTTTTGTTATCGTCCAATAGTATGAGCTCTTACTGAGACGTCAGTGCCGTCAGCCAGGCTGTAGTCGAAGGCCGTCCCGAGGGTGAAGTCGATGTCTTTAGTGCGGAACGTGCTGGATTCTTTGATGTGAAAGTCGTCGCCGTTCTGCTCAATGATGATCTTCAGATTGTCGTGTTCAGCCAGCTTGCGCTTCATCACGTTAATGCCTTTGTTTAATAGGAGAAAAAATATTTTGCTTAATTTGTGGATTATTTTGTGTTGAGATAGTTCAGGTTAGTGAAGTGAAGTGAATTATATTTATATAGCGCTTTTCTCTAGTGACTCAAAGCGCTTTTACATAGTGAAACCCAATATCTAAGTTACATTTAAACCAGTGTGGGTGGCACTGGGAGCAGGTGGTTAAACTGTCTTGCCCAAGGACACAACGGCAGTGACAAGGATGGCGGAAGCGGGGATCGAACCTGGAACCCTCAAGTTAGCGGTTTTTAGCTAGCTACATTAATGGATCCGTATGGTTTGGTTTACGATATTATTGTTACGTGAGTAACGTCAAAATAATAACATTAAGTCAGAAACATGTTTACTATTACTCTAAAAAAAAAAGTGATAATGTTGCAAAAGTAGTCAATATTACGGGAAAACTGAAAAAAGTCTGAATGTTATGATATTTTAAAAAATATTGACAGAACATTTTGAGATGGTTTGTAATAGTATATAGAAGTAAAAGTCGTAATATTAAAAAAAATAATAATAATCAGAAAAAACTAACGTCACAATCATAAAGTTATAGAAATATTACTGGAATAAAGTAATGTTACAAGATAAGAATTTAGTCACTGAGTGCGATAACCAAGAGCCAGTTGTAAAGTTACAATAATAAAGTAATGCAGTTGTAACATTCCAAGGGAATAAGAACTGTGAGAGAACTATGAGAATTCAGTAATTGTAAACCAGAAAAATTGTAATACGACCAGAATTAAGTAATCGCATACAAGAAAATGATGTTTAATAATATTTGTAAAAGTTGTTATAGAATTACGATGACAACATTTTAGAACTCAAAAAGTCAGAAAAAATTGATATTACAAGAAAAAAGGTCATAATGTTAGAAGAATAATATGTTATAATAAAGTTACAAGAATAACATTGTAGTTTTACAAAAATATTGGGTTAATAACCTCTTTAGTCCAGTGATGGTAAGAGCCAAGAAGACTTTGAAATCCTTAAAAACTGTTTGTTGGTATTTCTTTCCCTTAAAGGCTAATGCGATGTCCCCCTTATGTTTTTTTTTCTTCCATAAAAATATCGGTAGATGTAGTTTTGTTGGTACTCTCTTTCCGTTCCTTAAGGAACAATCCCTGTTTGTTTTTTCCTGAGACAAAAACATCCGTGGACGTTGGTCAGTACTAAGTTTCCGTCCCTTAAGGTTGAGCGTACACGAATGTTCCCCTCGTGTCTTTTTTCCTTTGACAAAAAAGTCAATAGATGTCTTGTTGTTGGAATTCACACTTGACGCTAATGTACCCTGAGAACCGCGAGTCGCCCCTAAGAGTTTGGTCTGATCCAACAGCTCTAGGACGTGGTACCAGCCAGGACTCAAGACTCACCCATTTGTTCCATGAACTTGTCATAGTTCTCGCTGCGGTCAACTTTCCAGGTTCCGTTGAACGCCATGTCTTGTGTTATTATAGAGCGTGGGATTGTCCAGAGGGTGCCCGTTTATATACTGCTGCCCACCCTCTGTTGCCCTCCCCCCCACCATTATCTGCCGATGTGGCCCGACCCGTCCAGGATACGCTGATAAATAACCCAAGGGCCAGTCGGGGCGACTCCCCCCTTTAGCCAAACAGTGAGCTACTGTTCTCCGCTAAAGGGAGAAAAGACAGGACAAGGGTGGGCTGTTTGGTATGGGGGGGTCCATGAGGCAGTGAGTCAACTAAGCCCCCCCCAAACAGCCCCCATGTCACCCTGTCGTTGTGACCTGCATGGAAAAGTGTTGCTATCCCACGCTCATGCTAATTATTATAAAAATTCCATTGGCCATCCATAGAGCTTCAGGATGTCTGCCTAGCGACAAGGGAAGAATCAATATGTTATTTTGTATTGTGTTACTCATTGCCATATTTGATTGTGGTAAACAGATGTTGTACCTAAAAGATACTATCGCAACATTGAGTGAGCTAGTACAGTGGTTCTCAACCTTTTTTCAGTGATGTACCCCCTGTGAACATTTTTTTAATTCAAGTACCCCCATTTTTTGGTTGAAAAAAAAGAGATAAAGAAGTAAAATACAGCACTATGTCATCAGTTTCTGATTTATTCAATTGTATAACAGTGCAAAATATTGCTCATTTGTAGTGGTCTTTCTTGAACTATTTGGAAAAAAAGATATCAAAATAACTCAAAACTTGTTGAAAAATAAACAAGTGATTTAATTATAAATAAAGATTTCTACACATAGAAGTAAGTAATCATCAACTTAAAGAGCCCTCTTTGGGGATTGCAATAGAGATCCATCTGGATTCATGAACTTAATTCTAAACATTTCTTCACAAAAAAATAAATCTTTAACATCAATATTTATGGAACATGTCCTCAAAAAAATCTAGCTGTCAACACTGAATATTGCTGAACATTGCTGCATTTCTTTTCACAGTTCTTTTTGACAGACATTTAAAAAAAAATCTCACGTACCCCTTGGCATACCTTCAAGTACCCCCAGGGGTACGTGTACCCCCATTTGAAAACCACTGAGCTAGTATGCTGTACCACAGAAGATAACAACATGAATTATTACTATATGACTGTTTGACACGAGTGTATTGATCAGGGGTCTCAAACTCAATCTACCTTGGGGCCGCACAAAATTATCCACTGTCTTTGTCTCCGTGGGAGGAGGCAGGTGTCATTTTTGGAGCGGTGCCAAATTGCAGAATGTAAAAAAAAAACAAAAAAACAAACAAAACAAAAAATATTAATAACAATTAACAATAAAAATACGTAAATAAAATGTTTGTATATTACGCTTACATGGAACATTTTTTTAAAAACAAAAAAAGTCAAACCTATGACGTGACGTGCTGCTACCTGCGCCATGAACCTGACTGATCCGATGCTGCTACTGCTACTGAGAAAAGCACTATTCAAATATAATTCACTTCACTTCACCTTGTGTCACGGTCGAAGAGGCTAGTTAAGCAATTTGATCTGATTGATAATATTTTAGAATGAAAAAGGCGTACATCAAAGTTATCTGGTGCAGCCTATAAAGCAAAGGAAGGAGGAGGATGAAATACGGGCTAAAAGCAGATGTATATATGTACATTTAGCTACTTCATTTTTAGCGTTGGCATCATGAATTTTCTTATATGCACTAACAGCAACAAGCTGTCAGGGACAGCGAGAGTAGTTTGCATACAGTAACGACAGTGACGTGCGGTCACTGGAGGCAGGTGAGGTGGGGCCTCACCTGCCATCATGGAAAGAAAAAAAATGTAAAAAGAAAAAAATGTATTAAATTGTTATATGTATCCAGTGATTATACTATAAAGTTATTTTCCATTTAACTTCACCAGTTTTTGATTATTTTTATTCAAAATCGCTGAATTTTCACATTTGCCGTTCAAATACTGAGAAGAGACGGTGCGGTGATCAGCAGCCAGTTGAGGCACGTCACTCAGTTGTGCTTCAACATGGATTGCGGACTCGGCTAACTGCTGGCCTGCTGTGCAGTGAGACTGTATTGCTATATGAATTATATTATACATTTCCATAGTTTAGTTAGCTGAGGTATATAATGTACAGTGTATTTTGTCAACAACTGTATGTGTGTAACGTATTTCTTGTGCTGAGCAATCATAAAACTGCTGCGAAGACGCACTGTGTGAGGCTCGCAGTAATCCCGCCTCCTGGTGCCGGTTAATGCACCCCCGCCGCAGAATGCACCCCCCGACGGGAGCGCCACACCAACCAAAGCCCACACCCAAACCCTCCACGTGCAAGACCGAATCCACCCAAAAAAAGTCACTTAACAAGAAGCCAAAAAGTGCAAAAACAACAATGCTCACGCCGGAGGAGCCGTGAACGACTGCAGGGACACAACATTAGGTACACCTGCAGACTGCAGCACGGATTTCATATTTCATTCATTCACAACTCCTCCAACACGAACACCACTGTTCCCGCACTTATAAGAAAAGGTAAGACCATAATAACGTTTTTTTAATTAAATGTGCTTTTTTGTGTGCTACAGTTTGTATGTGTAAAGTTAAAGTTTAGTTAAAGTACCAATGATTGTCACACACACTAGGTGTGGTGAAATTTGTCCTCTGCATTTGACCCATCCCCTTGTTCACCCCCTGGGAGGTGAGGGGAGCAGTGGGCAGCAGCGGCGCCGTGCCCAGGAATAATTTTTGGTGATTTAACCCCCAATTCCAACCCTTGATGCTGAGTGCCAAGCAGGGAAGAATGCTGGTATGAGCTTTTAAACATAACCCGTTAACTGCTGCCAATCAAATGGTGAATAAGATACTCTTTAGGGTTCATATGTTTGTAAATCTGACTGTGATGAAGTCAGTGCCTCACCAGCCATGAACCTCACCGCACGTCACTGAGTAACTATAAGCTCCACTGGGTGAACTTCTGAAGTAAACAAACACAGGGGAAAAAGTCGGTAACCCAAACTTAAACTGTATTTATTGGAGGCTCGGCTACTGGCTTATTTAGCTGCAGTGTGAGCTACTATTTAAATGAAACAATGGATACTATTTGCGATGATATTGATGCAATCAGAAAATATTTGGACTGGACTGGACTCTCACAATATTATGTCAGACCCACTCGACATCCATTGCATTCAGTCTCCCCTAGAGAGGGGGGTGTCACCCACATATGCGGTCCTCTCCAAGGTTTCTCATAGTCATTCACATCGACGTCCCACTGGGGTGAGTTTTCCTTGCCCTTATGTGGGCTCTGTACCGAGGATGTCGTTGTGGCTTGTGCAGCCCTTTGAGGCACTTGTGATTTAGGGCTATATAAATAAACATTGATTGATTGATTGATTGATTTACAGCTACGACAGGCACTGTGATCACCTGAGCCTCGCCATGAAAAAACATTTAAGTATTTTCAGTTTTGGAATGTGATTGCAATGCAATTTCTTCCCATTATCTATGTTATATTCATCAATAAATACTATTTTAATGTACAAAAAGTACTTTAGAGTTACAATGCATGCAGAGATGACGTGTGGGCCATTTTGTGTTTTACACTACAGCATCTATTCAGACAGCAGCAGCAGCAGCAGCAGCAGCACATTTGCTGCTGAGAGACAGACTCAACATGTCGATCCAAATGAGTCTTTATCTGTATCAGACTGTAATAACAATCCTTTTTCAATTAAAAAGTATACAACATATATGTTCAACAGTAATACATTTAAGTCAAAATCAGACTGGCCAAGTCATCTGAAATAGTTGTCTTACTTTGGCTGCATTAAAATGTGTGATTGATGTATTTTGTTACTAATAATGTCATGCTGCAAGAGAAAATAACTGATATTAATAATGGATATTAGCTTGGATGATCATACTAAAGTAGCTTTCAGTGTTGTTATACCAACTTTTTAGCAATAAATAAGTATTTTTACTATAACTCTATTACTGGAATAGGAGGTAAAAGATTATACTATACATATATTATGGGTTGCACCCCCCTATCATATTATACTCATATATGTTACATATACTTTATTTATATTATTTGATATATAAGTATATCAATGCTCATTATTTTAACAGGGCACAGTTAACACTCAAAACAGTGTCAAAATTGAAACGCGGTCTTGTAATTGAACTAAACTCATCAATATTAATACATCGACATATATATTTCGAAGTTGTTCTGTGTGTGTGTTTACTTTTCTTACAGGATAATGAAGCAGTTCCAGCAAACTCAATGTAACAATCCAACAACCTGAAGACAAATCCTCAGCTTCAACAGACGCCTGTGAATCCATCAAAGCTGCCCCCATTGATCCTGCTGACTCCACCATTTGACTACTACAATAAGAACTGAGTGACTTAGCCGAGGACCTTATGCGGTAAACTCAGACTTCACATTCCCTAAAAGAGATGATGGAAGAAGTTTCCATCACCACAACTTCCACAGATATTTAGTGAACAGAGAGACAATTAAGAGAATGTGGCTCATGTATTCCCCCCGTGCCATTTGCACTAAATGTGTTGGTGTTAAGTTATTATTTTATTCTCAGGGAAATTATTTAAACGGTTTATATTTTTTCTTTGGATTGCATTTTTTTGTCTTGTAATACTGCATATAGACATCTTGTCAAGGGGCGGGTTGACTCTCGCCCGGGGTGTCAAATGGTCTTAAGGCCGGCCCTGGGTATCATATCAGTATTAGTTCCTGTCCTGGTACTCTTGTTTTGGTGGTATTTCCTGCTTAGTCTCTGTGTTTTGCAGCTTGATTACCTTGTGCTCCTTGTCCTGTCAGCTCACCTGTTTAAATTTATTCAGCAATCACATTTTATTATTTTGTAGCTGCTCGATAATTTATGAGGCTGATTAAAACAAATTCAATTGATTCGTTTTGGTGTCTGTGAGCGTTCTTTCAATGACATTTGTTGTTTTCATATATATACAGTAATACAGTATATGAAATCTCCTAAAGGAGATTTCTCCAGTGGTAATGTCCTACTTAGTCTGACTTCAATAAATATCTTTCAAAATATCATAACAACTCACATAAAGTTTTTTCTGTAGTGACTGTGCCAGAGGTGAACATGCATTCTACTGAGGTGGCATTTATAATGACGCGTTCAATCTATCGCAGCACCAAGCAAATAATCTCAGGATCCCCATCATATTAAGTCCTAGATGTGATCGAAATTATTTAATGCGCACTACACAAAATAAACTTAACGTTATCAACATCAATACTAAGGATACTATTAACAAAAATTCCTCAAAGAAGCCCACTACCAATTATATGTCTTTTTTAAACATCAGATCATTGTCTCCCAAAACTTTATTAGTTAATGAGGTCATTAGAGACAACAATCTTAACGTCATTGGTCTCAGCGAAACCTGGCTCAAACCAGATTAATTTTTACCGCTTGACGAGGCATCTCCTTCTAACTATATGAGTGCACATATTGCCCGTCCCCTTAAAAGGGGTTGAGGGGTCGCGCTTATATCCACTGAAAACCTTAACCATACCCCTAACCTAAGTAATAAATATAAATAATTTGAGGTGTTTACTATGAGGTCTGTCACACCGCTACCTCTCCATCTGGCTGTTAACTATCGCTCCCCTGGGCCTTTTTCGGACTTTATCAGTGAATTTTCAGAGTTTGTCGCTGATCTAGTGACGCACGTAGATAATATAATTATAATGGGGGATGTTAATATCCATATGAATACCCCGTTAGACCTTCCGTACTTGGCGCTCCAGTCTATAATTGATAGCTGTGGTCTTACACAAATAATAAATGAACCCACACATAGCAACAGTAATACGATAGACCTAGTCCTTGTCCGGAGTGTCACCACCTCCAAAGTTATGGTATTCCCGTACATTAAAGTATTGTCTGATCATTACCTTACAAAATTCGAAGTTCTGACTCATTGTCAACAAGCTAATAATAACCAATGCTTTAGCAGCCGCAACATTAATGCTGTCACAACTACGACTTTTGCTGGCCGACTGCCCTCTGTATTGCCACCATTCCCAAATTATGTGGGCTCTATCTACAACCTCACTAAAAACTTTAACGATGCCCTGCGCAACGCCATTGATTTTATAGCACAGCTAAAGCTAAAAAAGGCCCCTAAAAAGCATACCCCCTGGTTTCCAGAAGAAACCAGAGCTCATAAACTATCATGAAGAAGGCTGGAACGCAAATGGCGTGCAACTAAACTTGAGATTATCCAACAAGCATGGAGTGATAATTTAATAACTTATAAACACACGCTTACCTTAACTAAAACTAATTACTACTCAAATCTCATCCGCCTCAATAAAAACAATCCTAAATATGTATTCAGTACAGTAGCATCGCTAACCCGACAAGGGACTCCTCCCAGTAACCCCACCCACTCGGCTGATGACTTTACGAATGTCTTTATAAGAAAATTTAACTAATTAGAAAAGAGATTAAAGACAACGCGCTCCAGCTACAACTGGGTTTTATTAACGCAGATCCGAATGTATGTATGATGGATATTGCCCTCCAGAGTAATCTCTCTCTTTTTGAAAAAATAACATTTGAGGAATTCCCGCAAATTATTTTTGATATCACGAGGTATCATATTTTTTTAAACAATCTTAATATATCATATTTTGATGCATCGTATAAATAGTTGTCCAGTATCACTATATCAGTATATTATTATCACAATATTGGTATTGTATTAGTATATTTGATGGTATAGTATTGCAATACCAGTGTCAAATATCACATCGTACAATGTAGAATTATTGCATGGTGCAATTCTGATGTACCAGCATTAAACATTGATCATTCAATATATTATATCAGGGGTTCTTAACTTTTTTGACCTCAGGGCCCAACTTTTCCACGACTGTATATTGCCAACGTTTTTCTTCTAATATTTGGAATATCACGACCTGGCTGTATCGTAATGTGTTTATTTTCACATAGCAGCTGTCAGTGAAAGACATCACGCTCGGCTTCTTCTCCTCTTCCTTCCTGTCTCTGCTGGGAGCCACACACCATCACGATGCATGGAGGACTACCAGCATGCTCCCGTCCCGTGTGGGTTCCACAAATGAGCCGAGACAAAACGCCACCCAAGACCAGACCCCGAAACAACACCACCCCCATAATGGTTGTATACAGTATGCACACATGAATACGTATTCATAATTATTTCATCTCATTATTTACATGCTGTGGCATCCCCTTCAGTTTGAAAGACCTTAATGCTGCTTTAACTTAATTTCATGTCTTTTTTTTTTCCATTTCAAATATCTTTCACAGCAGCTGAGGCAGTTCTGCACCATATGCTGCCCCCTAGTGATGGAGAAAATAATGTGCATCAGTGCTATCAGGTAAGGAACCATTCGGTAATTACTTGATAACATTCCTAAGTGATTTTAAGGGAAGAAAAAGATTAAATGAAATTAATTTTTATTTTATTTTAGTTTAATTATTACAATACAACTGAAAGCTTACTCTTTAATAAATGCATGGCACTCTCTGCAGTTGAGTAAATAATGCCCCTTGCTACTGTATGCAAAACAAAAACACTGTAGAATTTCCCTTCAGGGATTAAAATTAATTTAATAAATAAAACATAATACAATTATGTCACTTGTTTTAATTTTAATGCTGTACCATTTAGATATTCATTAGGTGAAAGCATTGATTTACTGTTTGTGTTGGTGACTCATTCTTTGGGCTTTTGACATTTTTTTAATGAATTATGGCTGAAAAAAAGCCAGCGCAGAGCCAAATAAAGTTGTAGCATACAGTAATAGTCCAATCAAAGTCAACACAAACCTTGGAGTCCTTGTTTACCGAGTGACACTGAACGCACCATAATGCAGGTAAGTCAGTTTAAGGTAGATATTCTCAAACTGTGGTACGTGTACCCCTAGTGGTACACGGGATCCATCTAGTGGTATGCCCAATAATCACCTAATTAAATATTCACACACAGTGTTACTGTTCAAACTGTGTGTAATGTTACAGTGGCCAAAAATATAAAATATACGTGTTAAATAAAACCTCTGCCTTGTTTTAATGAATACTGAGGCCTTCTACGCTACTGTATTTTAAAGTTGGTCATTTTGGTGGTACTTCGATTGTTTTGTAATATGGTACTTGGTGAAAAACGTTTGAGAAGTTTGAGAACCAAAATGTGGCGCTAACGGGCTGTCCTCCGTAGTTTTGTGCTCTCTCGCCCGTGCGTGTGACTGCATCAGTTGATGTAATCTGAGTAGCGTGCATGAGCACAAAAACCTTCTTGCGTTCTTGGATACAACATGCAGGAATGGCAGCACTTTGACAAAAAAGGTGAGCAACTCTATTGCAGTTGCAGTAGCAAAGTACAGAGGTGGCGTTTGTGAAACGCTCATCGCCGTCAAGAGTCTTCATTCAAGGTGAACAAGACGTAAAAAGTTAATTTATTGTATTCATAAGCATTTTGTATTGGTTTCTGTGTATAAAACTAGAACTATTCCCTATATGAAGTGTTTTTGGTAACATTTTGGGTTTCTGCAACGACTATTGGATTTGCATTATTTTTGGGTTTTTTATATGATATGATTTTAAAGGACTCAAACAGATTAATAACAATAAGCGAGGTACTGCACCACTTAAATTCTTATAATTACAACTGTAATGTTTCATTTCTTTTCAGCCAAAATTTAAAATTGGTCCAATAAGATGAATTAATTAAATACAATAGTTTAAAGTGCCATCCATCCATTTTCTACGGCTTGTCCCTTTTTGGGGTTGCGGGGGGTAGCTGGAGCCAATCTCAGCTGCATTCGGGCGGAAGGCGGGGTACACCCTGGACAAGTCGCCACCTCATCACAGTGTAATTTACTAATTGTAATTTTTTGTAAGAATATTATGTTACTTTTAATATAATTATGTATCAGTGTAAAATTTGAATTCAATTGTACATTATTCCTGTTTTATTTTGATAAGGAGCTTCTTTTCTGGTATTTAAATTTATATATACTGCATTTCAAAATAAATAAAATAATTATTTTGGCTATTATTTTATCACGGTTAATTATCATTAATTATCATATTATTACAATTGTAACAAAAAAAAGAACATTTAAATAAGAAATATCCATCTATCCAACCATTTTCTACCACTTGTGCCTTTAGGGGTCGCGGGGGGTGCTGGAGCCTATCTCAGCTGCATTCGGGCGGAAGGCGGGGTTCACCCTGGACAAGTCGCCACCTCATCGCAGGGCCAACACAGATAGACAGACAACATTCACACTCACATTCACACACTAGGGCCAATTTAGTGTTGCCAATCAACCTATCCCCAGGTGCATGTCTTTGGAGGTGGGAGGAAGCCGCAGTACCTGGAGGGAACCCACGAGAGCATGCAAACTCCACACAGAAAGACCCCCAGCCCGTGGATTGAACCCAGGACCTTGGTATGGTGAGGCACATGCACTAACCCCTGTCGCACCGTGCTGCCCTAGTGTGTGAATGTGAGTGTGAATGTTGTCTGTCTATCTGTGTTGGCCCTGTGATGAGGTGGCGACTTGTCCAGGGTGTACCCCGCCTTCCGCCCGAATGCAGCTGGGATTGCCCCCCCATAACCCCCGCGAGCCTGAGAGGGACAAGCGGTAGAAAATGGATGGATGGATAGTTTCCTGATATTGTTTGTTAAATTGGTGTTTTATATGTCATTTAATGGTCGTGTTTGAGTGACAGCATCACACCTCCTCTTCCTCCCGAGCAGACACATTCATCCCTCCGTCAGCTAACATATGTTCCTCCAAACAAAAGGCTTCCTTCATTCATTCAGTCATTGACGATTGTGTTCACACAATCACACACTTGGTGTAAGGTGACTGTCCTCCCGCATCCTGTAAGGAATATTCTGTGACAAACTTCATGGCTTCTTTCGCAGCTTATCTTTGGACGTTTCCTCTCCTCTGTGCTCAGTATAAGCTCTTAATTGCAAGTGCTGTAGTGTGTACGTGTGTGTGTGAGTGTGCGTGTGTGTGTGGTGAGTGTGCATGTGCGCGTGTGTGTCTGTGTGTGCGTGTGTGTGTGTGTGTGTGTGTGTGTGAGTGTGTGTGTGTGTGTGTGTGTGTGTGTGTGTGCATGCTCACTCCCACACCTCCTTTGTTCACACACAAAACAAAAGAAACCCTTTCTTTGTTTTGTCCGTTAGGCGAAGAGGATTAGCGGATCATTTCCCATGACCTTAGACATTGAGGGTACCGGGACTGCGTGTGTGTGTGTGCGTGTGTGTGTGTGCGTGTGTGTGTGTGTGTGTGTGTGTGTGTGTGTGCATACTTAGCATACTTTGCTAAAGTTTATGAAGGAAAATTGACAAAACAATTAGTATATTAATTTAATTCAGCATTTGGGGTTGATGTGGTATTATTGCCTTTATGACAGTGCATCAATGTGATATGTGTGATTAAATCACAAAATGATCATAGTAATGCATGCTTAAAAAAAGAATCTTTGGTTATAAGTCTTGAGACACATTTTGTTCCAGCACGAGGAAGTATGTTCAGACATCTGACTGTTACTTGGCCCGGCCACAGGTGTATAAAATCAAGCACTTAGGCATGGAGACTGTTTCTACAAACATTTGTGAAATAATGGGCCACTCTCAGGAGCTCAGTGATTTCCAGCATGCAACTGTCATAGGATGCCACCTGTGCAACAAATCTAGTCGTAAAATGTCCTCGATCCGAAATATTCCAAAGTCAACTGTTGCTTTATTATAAGAAAATGGAAGAGTTTGGGAACAACAGCAAAGTAGGCCACGTAAACTGACAGAGAGGGGTCAGCGGATGCTGAAGCGCATAGTGCAAAGACTTTCTGCACAGTCAGTTGCTACAGAGCTCCAAACTTCATGTGACCTTCCAATTAGCCCACGTACAGTACGCAGATAGTTTCATGGAATGGGTTTCCATGGCCAAGCAGCTGTATCTAAGCCATACATCACCAAGTCCAATGCAGAACGTCGAATGCAGTGGTGTAAAGCACGTCGCCACTGGACTCTAGAGCAGTGGAGACACCTTCTCTGGAGTGATGAATCACGCTTTTCCATCTGGCAAAAAAATTTTTTTTCAGGAGTTGGGCTTGGCCCCTTAGTTCCAGTGAAAGGAACTTTGAATGCTCCAGGATACCAAAACATTTTGGACAATTCCATGCTCCCAACCTTGTGGGAACAGTTTGGAGCGGGACCCTTCCTCTTCCAACATGACTGTGCACCAGTGCACAAAGCAAGGTCCATAAAGACATGGATGACAGAGTCTGGTGTGGATTAACTTGACTGGCCTTACCTGAACCCAAAAGAACACCTTTGGGATGAATTAGAACGGAGACTGAGAGCCAGGCCGTCTCGACCAACATCAGTGTGTGACCTCACCAATGCGCTTTAGGAAGAATGGTGGAAAATTCCTATAAACACACTCTGCAACCTTGTGGACAGCCTTCCCAGAAAAGTTGAAGCTGTAATAGCTGCAAAAGGTGGACCGACATCATATTGAACCCTATGGGTTAGGAATGGGATGGCACTAAGAAAAATTTGATAAAACCAAAAGATTTTAGCTTTGGATAGCATGGGCTTGTGCGATACCACTATTAATTGATACCAACGATGATACATGTTGATATCTATTAGTTGGATAAAGTCATAAAATGTATAAACTTACAGTGTATGTGAATCAATGTTAAATATTTATAAGTGTAACTTAATAAAAAGGCGATACATTTTGATGTCTTTGTCACTAAGGTTGGAAAAACCTTTGAAAATCCATCCATCCATCCATTTTCAACCGCTTGTCCCTTTTGGGATTAGCACTCAAAATAGAATTCCATGCATGTGTAAACGTTCCTCAATTTAACTGCCCAAACGTGTCCAAACACCGAAAAAAGACCCCTCGTGGAACATGTAAATGGCAGCAAATTGTGTTAATGAGAATGCAGTTCTGTCATGTTACGTTTTGTTGTGCCTTTATTTTGAAGAGCCCACTCTTATTCTGTTACTTCCTTTATTGCTGATACTTGACTTCCTGCTGCCGTTCCGTCTGACATCAACAGCATACTCACGTTACTCCAGGACTGGTAAAACATGCTGACAAAGATACATTTCTCATATTCTGTGTGAACATTTGTGAGAGGTTATTTTATTGTGCCTCGTGTTTGTGTTGTTTATATATCACATTTAAGGAGAGTCACTACGAGCTGTGTGTGGAAGCTAAGCTAACAAGCTAAGCAAATTTAGCGCCCTTGGAAGCGGAAGAAGGTAGGAGGAGACTAATGGTTTTATTTGTTGTAAAACAAGAGGTTCATTTCATTTAAAACAAACGGGAAAATGTCATTATTTTATTTACTAAAAAATATTTGTTTATAAGTTTAAAAATGTAAACATGATTTATGCATTGTGGAAATATGGTACGATGGCATTTGTATTTTCTGTCCATCTTCTTAGTGTCAAAATTGTGAGGAGAAAAGGAGGAGAGAATTAAAGTTGCACCAGTCGAAGCTCTCTGCATCTTGTATCATTAATCCAAGTGGGCCGCTACAGAACATACCAGGGGTTCACTGATGAATAATATTGTATTTTTCGGACTATAAGGCGCACTTAAAAGCCTTTCATTTTCTCAAAAATCGACATTGCGTCTAATGTACAGAATAATTTTGGTTATGTAGACCACAAGATAGTGTTTTCAATTTAGAAAAAAATAAAAATAGTATGACCCCTTTAATGCGCCCTGTAATTTGGTGCACCTTTTGTATGAAAATAGACCTGACTAGACCCGCTCATTGGCAGTGCGCCTTATACTCCGGTGTGTCCTATGGTTCGGAAAATACGGTACCTAAAAATGATATCTTGTATTCAAAATACACCCATATTAAGGGTACCATATGTAATATTCATGTCAAAGGGCATTAATAAATCATGTTATTTTCGAATACCTCTATAACTGATAACAGTAGTTCAGCCAGGATAGACTAATTTCAAAATAAAATTTACATATCATGATCCGTTGCCCGGATCATAGTTTGTTTACGTTTTGATTCACTTGTTTAAGTTCTGTTTCAGCACCCCTGTGTTGTGTCTCCTGGGTTACCATGGTTATTCATTGTTCTCAGCTGCCTCTGATTGGTGTCCGGGATGCTCACCTGCTCCCTGGCGCTAATCAGAGTGTTATTTATTCCGTCCTATAGCCCCACTCCGTCTGGTGCTTTTGCTTGCGTACATGCAACAGTTATTTTCTTGTTCCTGCTCCTGGTGCCTTTGAAAGTTGGAGACGATTGAAGGTGGAGAAAATGTTTTCATCTGACGCCAAACTTGCTAATTTCCTCCTTGATAAGTAAGTCAATTATTTTTCTTATTTCTTATTTTCTTCGTTTTCTTATTTCCTGTAATAAATGGAAATGGACATTTCGTGTGTAAACTATATTGGACAATACAATCTATGACCTTGTCTAACAAAGCTAGTATGTTCTTGCAACGAATGCTTAGCATGCAAGCCCGTCAATGACAATGTCAATGACACGTCGACATACAGGCTAACGGGGGAAATATATGCCCGTTAGCCTGTATGTCGATGTGTCATCCAACTGACAGGGCAAAATCTCTATTCAACAAATAAAACCTATGTGGATATGGGTAGTGTCAGTGCCTATTTCGTTCTCAATATGCTGATACGCTGAGGAAATGGGTTCCAACATTAGCACGGCTAATTGCGGTTTCTGGTACTGTATGGGCATCAGGCACAAATGGGGTGGTATTTGCTTGGCACAATATAATGCTTTACATGTAATGATTTTCTACTTTGTGTATTGACATGGTAGTAGGCTATATGATTTATGCGTAACGTGGTTTTTGCGCAACGTTGGTTAGCTCATAGAATCGCACTCTGCACTGAAAGATGGTGATGTGTGTACGTGGAAGAGAATGTAGTGCGTCAGGTCAAATGCAAAATTTAGTTATGCTGAACCAAATGTGGCGGTAATTTTACTGTTGGCCTTGGCTTGCCATCAAAGTAGGCCTATGCAATATACCATATATTATTATATATAACTATTTCGCTGGTGGTCCGTGCGGTCAAACTAGACATTTTAGCAGAGTAATGCCAACAATCTGTCCCGACTCCCGAGTAAAATATTGCTGCGTAACTTTACAAATACATTTGGCTAATCGACATCAGTAAAATGTGACATAATTACTTAGTAAACCATCTTGCAAGAAGCATAAACAAGAGAAACCTACAGCGTAGGCCTCGTCGATTGCCATTTGAATTTCCTTGGAGTAGGATTTGGATTCGGCAGCGTATCTGGCAACATCAGTCATGGAGAGTGGGAGAGGACTACAGAAGTTTGACTGTGATTGCAGTACCCTTTCTGGCCACATTATTACACATGGCATCTTTAAGTACCTGTCAATTGTTTGAAGACACTTTCTCAATCAACAACACAATGCAAACTTGTCTCTAAACTTTTCTGTCTGTGGGCCCTGTCTTGAAGGAACACTTAAAGACAGTTTTGTCATGAAAAAAATGGCTCTATATAAAAAGTTGCCCTGGCATTGTAAAATGTTGAAATAAAGAATAAAATACAGACATTGAATCTGAAATTGTGGATATTTTTTGTAACGTGACAAGTTTAAACATTTTTTTACACTGTCTGTGTCACAGATTTTTAACTTTCCGTTTTTCAGACTCACTGTTCTCTTTTTTTGCGTGGGTTTTTCAGGGGCGTAGGGGTCAGAGGTTGGAGTCTGTCAATGTCTGAAAGTGCCACAGAGCCCATCAATCAGAAATATTATTAATAAGTTGGATATTTTCATCATTAGAGCATAAAATGCGTCATTGCTATGGCTGTTGCCCACCCACCACGTTGAAATAGTTTATCACATTCTTGGTAAATCGTACTGTACAGTAGCTTAGATCTTTTATATTAAAAATGTATTTAGTAATTTTTATGCATGAAAATGCTTAAATTAGGCCAAATTTTTTAACTTAAATGTGCATATTTTTGGCTAATAATGGTCTGTAGTCAAACTGTTATGATCCGTTATCCGGATCATGTTTTGTTTAGTTTTGGACTCCCTCAGGTCCTGTTTTTGAGCAGCCCTGGGTTTGTGTTTTAGTTGCCATCACTGCAGATTTTTTTCACCTGCCTCTGATTAGTGTTCGGGACGCTCACCTGCTCCTGGGCACTAACCAGAGGGCCACTTTTTCCCGTTGGTCGCCACACTCAGTCCGGCTTCCTTATTTGCTTCGTGCAACACGTCATGTTGAGTATACTTGATTCCTGAACTAAGCTTTGCCTTTTGTTTTCTTGTTCAAATGCTTACCTTTCCTTGTTAGCTATTCTGTTAGCTTCCCGTGCTATGATAAATGATAAATGGGTTGTACTTGTATAGCGCTTTTCTACCTTCAAGGTACTCAAAGCGCTTTGACACTACTTCCACATTTACCCATTCACACACACATTCACACACTGATGGAGGGAGCTGCCATGCAAGGCGCTAACCAGCACCCATCAGGAGCAAGGGTGAAGTGTCTTGCTCAGGACACAACGGACATGACGAGGTTGGTACTAGGTGGGGATTGAACCAGGGACCCTCGGGTTGCGCACGGCCACTCTTCCACTGCGCCACGCCGTCCCTAATGGGCACACTTATTTTGTTTGTACCCCGCATGATTTATGGAAAATAAATAATTTCCTTACCCGCACTTTGCCTCCGGAGTTCCGTCTGCATCTTGGGAGAACGATCCACGCAATCGTGACACAAACGGGAAAAAGCGAGCAACCATGATATGATATTAATAAATATATTCTGAAAAAACATGATGGAGTGAAACCACAAAATTTTAAATGTGCAAAGTGGCGAGGGACGGCTGTATTTGTGCATATTTTTCTACAATAAGTGAATTGTGAAAGTCGATCCAACAATAGTTTTTTAATAACCGTTTTAATAATACTATACAGATAGTAATAAAAAGTCTGGGTAACACTTTAGTATTGAGAACACATATTCACCATTAATTAGTTGCTTATTAACATGCAAATTGGTAACATATTGGCTCTTAATTAGTCATTATTAAGTACTTATTAATGCCTTATTCTGCATCGCCTTATTATACAACCAGTAAGCCATTAACTAAGAGTCTTCCCTCTATAACCTCAGAATTATTGCTTATTAGTAATCCAAACCCTAACCCTTATATGTTCCCCTAGTGTCCAAATCACTCTAAATTAAGTCTTTGTTACTTTAATTATCAACTAATTAATGGTGAATGTGTTCCCCATACTAAAGTGTTACCAAAGTCTGTTGCAAATTAGTAAGTGCCTGTTTGTTCGTAACAAAACTACGTGAAACATTCCAACGTTACGTCCTTTGGCGACAATCACAACGTAGACGTTGAATCTCTTCACTGCATCATTTCCTGAGGCTTGCAGCACAACAAGCAGATTACATCTGTGAATCCTGTGAATATCTGTGGTGAAAAGCAGCGTGTCCAACTCTGCATGATAAATCTGATAAATCTTTGTTATTTACGATAACCACATTTACAGAGATGGGACGTTACCATGAAACTGATGACTGATTTATGATCATCATTTCCAGTCATTATCTTTTCACATTTTCAAGTATTTTAAAGAAACCTTTTGAGTTTTAGCAAGACATCTTTTACCATATCTTGTAACTGTCTTGCAAGAACACTTCGTTTTTGGGGTTTCTGACACGAGATGGTTGACGCAAAAAATTTTTGTGTGTGAATTGTATACGATAATTCTTGGCCGATTTTCATGGAGTTTGACAAGAAACCTATTGGTTTTTTAAGAACAATGTCAAGAGTATTTTACAATCTTTTTCTATATTGCATGTCTGCAGCCTATCCCAGCTGACTTTAGGACCCTGGACTGGTCACTAATCAGTCACAGGACACAAAAAGACAAACACTCTTTCACACTCACGATTATGGGCAAATTCAAGTCTTCAGTTATTCTAACATTCAACAGCCGGAGAAAAAAACTTCCACACGCGAGGTGAAAAATGCAAACTCCACACAAAGATTTCCAAACGGAGATTTGAACGTTCTATCTTTCCAATGCTTGAGTAGTTTTTGGAATTCCAGCATTGTCTTAGTGTGAAATCTCTGTGGGTTTTAAACGTTTATGCTCCTGTAAACATGAATGTTTATAAACGAGCCTCAATGAAGTGCGAGTGTCGCATTCCGCAGGTGAACTTGTCTGGAAGCGTGTCCACCAAGGTGGGCTAAAACCACAAAACAACCCCAACATTAGCCAAACATTGACATAAACATCTTGCTTTAACAAACATTATAGCAGTGACGTGCGGTGACCTTCACACCAGATATATGCATATTTACAGTATATATATACAGTATATATATGCGTACAGTTTGAGTGTCCCTATGTTGTGTGGGCCTTCTATGACCCCTGGTGGAGTCTCCCAAGACAAACAGGTCCTAGGTAAGGGATCAGACAAAGAGCAGCTTGAAGACACCTCTATAGAAAGACAGAACGAAGGACCCAGATTTCCCTTGCCCAGACGCGGTTCACTGGGGCCTCCCTTTGGAGCCAGGCCGAGAGGTGGGGCTCGATGACGAGCGCCTGGTGGCCGGGCATGTTCCCATGGGGCCCGGCGGGGAACCGCCAGAAAAAGAAATGTGGGTCCCTCGTCCAATGGGTTCACCACTCATAGGAGGGGGCATAGAGGTCGGGTGAAATGTGTAGACGGGGCCCTTGGCGGTCCGATCCTCGACTACAAAAGCTAGGTCTTGGGACGTAGAACGTCACCTCGCTGAGGGCGAAGGAGCCTGCCGGCTGCATCTACTCGGACTCACTTCAACGCACAACAATGGCTTTGGAACCAGTTCTCTCAATAGGGGCTGGACTCTCTTCCACTCTGGCGTTGCATGTAGTTAGAGGCGACGGGCTGTCAATTCTTGTTGACCCCCGGTTCAAAGCCTGTACGTTGGAGTTTAACCCAGTAGACGAGAGGGTAGCTTCCCTCAGACTCAGACATGGAGAAGCGTGATTGGGAAGAACGGCCGCCCAAATCTAAACCCGAGTTGTGTTTTGTTATTGGACTTTTGTGCTCGTCACAGATTATCCAGAACGAACACCATGTTCTAACATAGGGGTGTTCATATGTGCTCTTGGCACCAGGACACCCTACACCGCAGTTCGATGATCAACTCTGTGGTTGTGTCATGGTATTTACAATCTCATGTTTTGGACACTCAGGTGAAGAGAGGGTTACTTTCTCTCCTGGTGGTGAGTTGGCTACGATGGTAGGGGAGGATTCCGGTCAGACCTGGCAGGCCCAAAAAAATTGTGAGTGTCTGCTGGAATGTGTAGCAGAGCCTCCCATCATCGAGAGTTTCAATTCCCACCTCCGGAAGAACTTTGAACATGTCACGAGGGAGGCACTGGACAAGTCCGAGTGGACCATGTTCAGTGCCTTTATTGTCGAGGTGGCCGATCAGAGCTGTAGCCACAAGTTAGTTGGAACCTGTCGTGGTGGTAATTCCAGAACCCAGCAGCAGGGATGCCGTCAAGTTGAAGAAGGAGTCCTATTGGGTGCTTTTGGCCCATGGGACTACAGAGGCAGCGGACAGGTACCGTCAGGCCCAGTGGTGTGCGACTTCGGCAGTCACGGAGGCAAAAACTCGGGCATGGGAGGATTTCGGGGAAGCCATGGAAACCAACTGCTGGATGGCTTTGAAGCAATTCTAGACCACCATCCGCCACCTCAGGAGGGGGAAGCAGTGCGCTGTCAACACCGTGACAGAGGTTGCAGAGGTGGTTTAAAATCTGCTTTGTGGCCGGGCCCCCGGGTGTGGATGAGATTCGCCAAAGTTCCTTAAGGCTCTGGATGATGTGGGGCTGTCTTGGTTGAAAAAGCTCTGCAACATTGCGTGGACATCGGGGGAGGTGCCTCTAGATTGGCAGACTGGGGTGGTGGTTCCTCTCTTTAAAAACTACTATTACTACGATCGTGGGATCACACTTCTTAGCCTACCTGGTAAGGTTTATTCAGGTGTACCAGAGGGGAGATAATTGAACCTTATATCCAGAAGGAGCAGTGTGGTTATCATCCTGGTCGTGGAACGATGGACCAGCTCTAACTCTCGGCAGGATCCATGACAAAAAAACAAACAGTTCCTCCCATCGACTACGAACACACTTCACTTTCTGCTTACGGCGTTCCACGCCCCCACCTTGTCGATTGTGCTGTACAGAGGATTCTGGGAGATGTAGTTTATTTTCAGACCCAGTCAATGCTAGAGCGCCAGAAAAAAACTACACACCAAGGTTTTGTTTGATACATCATGCGTCACGGCATTATTGTGAAGACTTTGAAACCACAATACTACGGTATCTACAGTAACGTTACACCCCTACTCATTTTTTAGAACAAGAAAAAACTAGCTGTGAGCAGAAAATGACCGCAGTTTGGACACCTGTGTGCTAATCAGTGTTGGGTTAGTTACTGAAAAGCAGTAACTAGTTACAGTTACTAGTTACTTCATTTCAAAAGTAACTCAGTTACTAACTCAGTTACTTACACCAAAAAGTAATGCGTTACTGTGAAAAGTAACTATTTAGTTACTTCTTTTTTCCCCCTTTTTTTAAAGCTCCAATTAATGCCCTTTTAGCCTTCATTTCAGTAGTGTTATTGCACTGGAGAATAATACAATGTGTTGATCAACTTGACATGCATTTGCATCACTCAACTCTGCTAAGCCATGTGGTCTACATACAACACACAAAGACAAAGATATGTTACAAAGGCCAATTTGTTTCTGGCCAGAACAAATTAACAAAACTATTTTAAATAGCTGCAACATAACATACATAAGTAACAAACAGCATAATAACAGCATAGCTGTAAAGCAAGAAAGGCACACACTACATACACAAAGTCTAACCAGGCATTTTCTTCCTCAAGTAATTCTTATACAAAATCATGTCTGAAACCCAGAACACTACACATTTCCCCAGTTTTAGTTTAGAGATAAGGAAAGTTTGGCCTGGCCCACCAGCATCCCTCTTTATGTTTGTGAACTTTATAGTCTATACATTTAGAGTGATGTGATAATCAAACACTCTAGAAGTCTAGAATGAAAGAGTATATACGAGAATTGACAGCAACGTTCCCTCTAAGGAGTGCGCATGTGCAATTGCGCACTGCTCAAGCGTCCTCTGCGCACGGCAAATCTATGCCATGCACAAAATCAAATAAAAAAATAAGCGCATAACAATTTTCGACACGACACGGACACGACAGAGAAAACCGTTTTCGTCATCATTGTTCAAATATTGTAACGTCTGTCGAGACGCTTTGAGGACATGAATTCCATCCATCACTTTACTGAGCAAAACTCTTTACTGTCGGCCATAAACACATGACCAAAACATTAGTAAAAAAAATGATATCTAGCAAAACTGGTCATTTTCTGCAGTACAAACCAGACCAAAAGCAACTTTGTTATATCAACAGCAGCCGCTCGCTCTCTCACGTGCGCCAACACTTGCACATATGGCACTTAGCCAGTGATGCGTTTACAGCCACACAAAAAGTCGGACAACTCCAACACCACACATAAAGTGTCATTCCAGGTCGTTACACTATGATTTACCAATCAAATGTGTGCTTATTCTAGTGTCATTTATTAGGAATCTTAATTTATAAATATTAATCATGAAATGCTGTTAGTATATTAAATAAATACTAATAAAAATATATTTTTTACAAACAGGAAGTTGCAGGAATGTACACATGATCCCCTGCTTACATCTCATTGTGCAACATGTGAATGTTTTAATGGGAACTAAATGCAATGTCTGAAAGGGGTACAAATTATTTCCAAAGCAGGACCTCCGCCCAGACAAACAATACAAGTACACAGTTCATGAAAAACAATATTTGTTGCTATTGTCATTGTAAGTGGGCCTAAACACTTATATTAGAAATGGAAATGACTGCTGTCATTTGATTATAATAATAAGAGAATGTTGTCTGTCTATCTGTGTTGGCCCTGTGATGAGGTGGGGACTTGTCCAGGGTGTACCCTGCCTTCCGCCCGAATGCAGCTGAGATAGGCTCCAGCGACCCCGAAAGGGACAAGTGGTAGGAAATGGATGGATGGATGGAGATGTAAGTTGTTATTTAGTGAGGTTTGGGACAGGTGTGCTGCTGGTGTAGCCACAGTGTGCACATCTAAAGTTGCTCACATGGACTCCACTCAATGCTCAGGGACTTTTTGCATTTGCTCACACATGAACAATTAGAGGGAACATTGATTGACAGAGTGTGTGTACCTTCAACGGTGAATGGTGGTGGTGGAGGTAAAGTGGCATCAGAGTCTCTGTCTCTCTTTACTAGCTTCGTCGAAGCATGTTGCTATGTAGCGTGTTTCAGCAGATTTGAATTGCTGTTTTGGGCAGTAGATGGCATCTTTGATCCAAAGCACAATTTACATTTAACTAAAATGTTATTTTCTTTGTGCTCGACAAAAGAAAAGTAGTGAAAATATCTCCATGTTAGCAAACTCGACTTCTGCTCCGCCATGATCAGACACGCCCCCCCCCCCCACTCACACTCAGACACACCCACACAGAGCGCATGTCTCTCGCTCTTCTCCGGCTTGTGACACAAGAAGAATCAGAACGACACATAAAACCTCCGATAAAACACACTTTATACTACATAAAAAGTAACGTAAAATAACGCAGTAACGCATCATGTAGTAACGGTAACGGAGTTACTGAATATAAAAAAATAACGCGTTAGATTACTAGTTACCGCCGAAACTAACGGCGTTACAGTAACGCGTTACTTTGTAACGCGTTAGTCCCAACACTGGTGCTAATCATATAGCTTAAATTTTTTTTTTTGTTTTATCCACATAATTGTGACTTGTTCAGCATTGGGTTTTTTAATTATTGATTTTTATGTAGCTCACAAAATGTAATTTTTGCTACATATAACCACCACATTTCATAGTTTTCCACATAATTACTATTTCAGCAAAAATTGCATGACGTCATAAAAGTAGAACTTTCTATTTTTTGTTGTTGTTTTTACCAAAAATAACCGATACATTTAATAGTGTTCCACCTAATTTGTAACTTTTAGGGGAAAACATTTATTCCATTATAAAAGTAGAGAACTATGTATTTTTTCTCCAAAACATCTTGTTTTAATCAAAATAGACAAAGGATTTTGTAGTTTTCAATGTAGTGCCAGACTTTTCTGCCATAAATTGTTTTACCAAGAAGAGAGACCATTTTTCAAGTACTATGGGAAATACTATATATGGAATTTTACTAAGCGCATTACTTTTTGGACAAAATCCAACATTTGCGTAACATATTTTTACACAATTAATACAGGTTTCACCATTGTGCAAAAGGATGCAACATTTTCATGTGCTTATTAAATATGCCATCATTCCACTTTACACTAACTGCTAGCATAATGGCCGACAAATGTTAGCACTGCAATACGGCAGCACGTAATTTTCATTCCTTTGAATTCAGTGACCTAAATGTCCTTTTATGGGACTTAGTGCCAAGTGGATTTCACACGTTATTAACTTGGACTGACTGAGGTAGATTAACTGGAAACAAGACTATCAAATTTCACCTGGGAGTAACCTGACAACACAAACATGCTAGCGTTAAAAGCAGATGTCTAATGTGCGATATTGTGGAGAAAACAATAGCTGTGCTTTGTTTGTTTATCTAATTGTGGTAAAATAAGTTAGGACCAGTTTTGCTATCAAGTAGCGTCTGTGTCGCGTCGGCACGCTTAACTGACAAACTATTGCAACTATTTGATCGTAATCCAGCAAGATGTAACCGACCAAACCGAGCAAAAGAGGATGTTTATAGGAGGCGGTGTCAGTGCCAGCAGGCGAGCTAAAAGTGCTATTTACCTGAATTTGCACCTGCGTTATTAAGTGGAATAGACCCAAGAACACCCCCTGCAACCATCAGGGCCGTCCACTCCAACATTCATCAGGCTTTGATTTTGTCGCTTTACTCAGGCTTTCATCTCATTTTGAGGAAGTGCCGTGCTGCTGTGTGTTGTTTCGTTCTACAAAGGCTGGCCCTCCAACCTCAGGTGCCCCCGAGGTTGTCCCCTCCCTTTCACAAAATAATAGGACAAAAAAAAGTGCGTGCATTGAGTTGACGACATCAGGGATTAGATGTTGCAGCGTAGTCACAGCTGGACAAAAAACAATTCTCTAAGAGGGGTCCGCCCACCCTTTTTGGGGGGGCGTGGAGGGACCCTCGTACCCCCTGTGTGCACGAGAGGATCAAAGTGTGTTTTAAAGGGAGGGAATTTGTCAAATTTGGGGATAAAGCCCAAATCCTCTTAGCTCTTAGGAAAGAGGAAATGTGCATTAAGTCATTAACTGACGTGAACCACTGTGTACTTTTTGTATGAAATCCTACTAAACTCAATCTGTGTAACTTTTCAACTATTTAAGATGTACTTTGTGCATGAAATTAGACTAAAATCAATCCATGTGTAACTTTTCGACTATTTTAGGTGTACTTTTTGTATGAAATACTACTAAAATCAATGCATATGTAACTTTGACTATTAAAGATGTACTTTTTGCAAGATATTCTGCTAACATCAATCTGTGTAACTTTTTGACTATTTTAGATGAACTTTTTGCATGAAATACTACTAAAATCAATCTATATGTAACTTTTCGACTATTTAAGTTGTACTTTTTGTATGAAATACTACTAAAAATCGGTCCATATATAACTTTTCTGCTATTTTAGCTGTACTTATTGAATGAAATCCTCCTAAAATCCATGTTTTCTACTATATTAAGTGTTATTTTTGTATTTAATCCTACTAAAATGGGTCAATATGTAAATTTTCTTCTATTTTCAAGTGTACTCTTTGTATGTCTGTTTTTAAGTTTTCTACCATTTTAGGTGTCTTTTTGTTTTAAATCCTAGTAAAATGTGTCTTTATGTAACATTTGTACTGTTTTAGTTGCACTTTCTGTATGAAACCCTACTAAAGAATGTCTATATATATCTTATTCTACTCTTTTAAGTGCACTTTTTATATAAAATCCTACTAAATTGTGTTAATATGTAACTTTTCCACAATTTTAAGTGTGCTTTTTGTATGAAATCCTACTCAAATCTATCTATATGTAACCTTTCTACAATTTTAGGTAACTTTGAACAAATCCTGCTAAAGTATGTCTCTATGTAACTTTTTTACTTATTAAGGTGAACTTCCTGTGTGAAATCCGACAAAAATCTGTCTATGAGTTACTTTTCTACTAATTAAAGTGACATGTTTGTATGAAATCCTCCAAAAACTTGTCTATATGTAACTTTTCTATTAACTGAAGTGTACATTTTGTATGAAATATTTTTTTAAGTTAAATGTATTAATTGGATTCAATTGAAGTTGATTTGAAGAAGTGGATGTGGTTCAAAGCTTGTGGGGGACATGAACAGATACTACACAAGTCCATTGACAAGTAGGGACTGGCTTCAGCAGATTAAAGTGTGATAAAAAGAAGAACATTCAATAATACAAGTGCTGATCACAAGTGGGAACAAAGCAGAGGTTAGATAAAATCATTTTTTGTTGAAATGGGAACGTTTTTAAAGCTCTTCCTGCCTCAGAGATAAATGTGATGTCTTTATCAGCTTGGATGGTGTGTCATCTCTGAAACGTTCACAGGTTTTATCTGATTGCAATGCACTGACTTTTGCTCAAAATCGTCTTTAGCCAGCGTGAGAATGGACCACGTTTTATTTGAAGCGCTAAAAACAACATTAATAATATATGATTGTTTAAAAACGCTCAATATCTGTGTGTCCTTTGATGTTACTTTACAGCAACATAACATCAACGGGTTTGTTAGGGTGAGCTTAGTTTTAAAATGGCAAAAAAAGTCTTAATTGCAAAACAAATTTACAATAAAGTGCACACATTACGCAATTTGATTGACAATTCCATTAGAAACATACACACAACACAAATTATTGTAGATAGTCAGACAACAAATGTATGAAATCCCCTACAATATCAACAGAATTGCACCAAAATATTTAAAAGTCGCACATATATCATATATTATATACTGTATTCATGCTCCCCATGATATATACTGTATACATATACAACATGAGCAGACTATGTATAGTCACCATACAGCAAGCATCAACCATTATCAAATATAAGAAAGTAAGTTTGTTCTGTTGTTTTTTAACGTTTTACACAAAATGGCTTCATTTTACAGAAAAAAAAAAAAATAAAAAATTTACAATACGATCAACTGCGTACAATAATAAATAAATTGGACTCATATTTTGGGGACAAAAAAGCATCTAAAGTTTCACAAAACTAGTAGGTCAAACCAAAGTGTGCTTGTGTGAGTTTTTCTTTAGCTTGGCTTTGGAGAAGAATGTGAGAATGTGAAGACAAATGGGAATTCAAGGAAAAAAAGTATATCGGAAGTTTGAAAATCAAACATTCCAGGAAATATATGCCACACAGCTGCACAGACCTCGGTTAGGAGTAGCAAAAAAAAAAATGGAACAGTTTAATTACAAAAGTAATTAACTAAGTGCAATTCAGAATTCATTCAAGATTTGTGGGGAACATTTGCAGTGAGTTTATTTATTTATTCGGATCCCCATTAGCTGCAGCAGAGTGATATGACCAGCTGTGTTTTGCGTAAGTTATAAATTGCACAAGTAGTTGATTTTGCATTGCTGCGATGGCAGTCGACCAAAGTGCAGGGTCATTGTAAAGATATGTTAATACTAGTGTTTGATTGCAATGTTTATAATATTTGGATGCAGAAAAGTGTCTTCTCATGCAATCACCCATTTATGCAATAATATTTCTCATGTGTTTTTTCTTATGATAATTTATTGTCTATCGTTATGCCCAGAGAATTAGACTCATGCTCCTTATATATAGTGATGTCACCCATTTTTATTTTTAACACTGGATTTTTATTATCAGTATTATTTTTTATTTATTTATTTATTTATTTATTTTTGTCCTGTCCAGCTTCTTAGGCAAATCATATAGTTGATGTAGATGCCCATGTCGGCTGTTCAGATTTACTTTACAAAAGAGAAATGTAGGATACTTCTCTTGTTGCCTTATTTGTATTTGACTTTATTAAATGTATTTATATTATCATTTAGTGCAGCCGGGCCGGAGCAGGAGGGGATAGAAAGAGAAAAAAAAGAAGACAGAGGGGGAAATTGTGGGGACAAGAGGGGGATTAGACAGAGAGACAAAAACAACAACAGCAAACAACAACAACAACAACAATAGAGCAACATCAGCAAATACGACATGTACAAATATGATGGTAAAAGTAATAGCAAATAAGCAGTTAGCGAAAAATAAAAAATAATACAGAAATGACAATGAGCATTATTACACTACAAATGGATCAATACAAATACCAATAGAAATAGCGCTATTGATAATGAACAATACCAATAATTTACCTTCATTATCAACAATACAGTTGTTTAAATGCAACAATACATATACGTAATGATAACTTGAGATACGAAAGAATGCAGAAAAATGGAGGGGGAGAAAGAGAAGCAACCTACATTAACCTTGTAGATTGTTATAGTAACAATAGGTTAAGCTTTGTCAGTGTGCCATGTGTTACACCCAGTTTACCCTAGGGCAACAACGTTAATATATGTTTGATGAAACGTGATTATGTGCATGAGTGTAAGTATGCATATGTACTTGTATATGTACAGAATGTGTATATGTGTTTGTACAATGAATGTATATGTACAGAATGTGTATATGTGTTTGTATAGTGAATGTATATGTACAGAGTGTGTATATGTGTTTGTACAGTAAGTGTATATGTACAGTATGTGTATGTGTATGTTTGTATATTGAATGTGCGTGTGGATGTACGAACTTTAGGTATGTAAATATGTACTGTATTTGTGTATGTATGTGGGAGCGTAGGTACCTATGTACGTATGTGAGCATATGTGAATTTGTATGTACCATACATTCGACTCCCAGAGTGCGTGGGAGCCAGAGCACGGCCCCATCACCCCCGAGAGCCCAACCCACAAACAGTAGGCGTGGTGCCCAGGGAACCAGGGACCACCGCCCCCACGCAGCCAAGCCGACCAGCGACAGGAACCCTAGAGCCCGGCCCACCGTACCGCCCACAAGGGCCAGCAGCAGGCCGCAGACAGACGCACCCGGCAGAGGACAGGGCACGAGAAAAGCAGGGGACAACCAGACCCCAAGCCAGCGAGAGACCACACCCCACACGGGCAGAAAGGCGAGACGCCCCGCCCGAGGGACCCAGAGACTCCCCGCAACCGGACGGGAAGACCGCCCCTGCCCCACCGGCAACCGGGCCCCCATGACCCCACCCCCACCCCCACCCCCGGAGAGCGCGGCGAGGCCAGCCCCCGGCCACCCCACCCAAATCGGCCGCCGCAGGACCACCCAGGCACAGGGCCACGGGAACCACCCACCCCACCTGCAGGGACCCCAACGATGGAGATGGAACAACCAGCAACCGGCCCGCAGCGCCCCCCCCCTCTGAGGGAGGGGAAAAATTAAAAAATAATATTAAAAAATATATTAAAAAATAAAAAAATAAATAAAAAAAGAATTAAAAGAAGATCACAGACATGCTGACACACAAGGTCACTACCCCAGCAACTGGCCGACTCGCAGCACCTCGGAATACCTTGCAGCACCAAGCTACCACAATAGACGCAGGGACTAGGTCCAACAGGCTCCAACCAAGATGGGCACCCGGATGGGATGGACAGCGGGACCCAGGAGCTCCAGACACGCAGTTCGGATGCATTAGCCTGAGGCGTCGACCCCCGTCTGACAGGCAGGCCCAGAGCGTACCCCCAGAAATATACATACATACATATATATATATATATATATACATACACATACACACATACATGTATACATACCCACACATACACATATATACATATACATACACATACATACACATATGTACACATACACATATATATACATACATACACATACACACACATATACATACATATACACAGTTCGTCAGCCCCGACAGCCATTACGCGCGCGCGCTGCCACCAGTCACACCATCAGCCACACCCTTGCACCAGACCCAGCAGCCACGGGCGCCCACACCACAAACAAACGGCAGCAGAAACAGCAGCCGCAATAACCCCAGACAGCCAGCACCAGCCAATCAAATCAAAGCGATCAAAAAAAAACTGCGACTAGCAACCACACGCCACCAGGACCACGGAGACCAGCCGGCGCCAGCCCGCCAGTCAGCCCGAACGCCAACACGCAAACAGACACCAACACTCCCCCCCACCCCAACCCAAACCCGCACAAACACACCACCGCCCAAACAACCGAGACACAGCATCCAGACCAGACACGGGGGCCGCGCCGCCACCACATCAAGTCACCAGCAGAGACCCCACAGCGCAAGGTCGGGCCACACGGGCACGGACCCCACCCAACAGGAAGTGAGACCCGCGCGACGCCACACACAAATAAATAATAAGATTTAAAAATTTAAAAAAATAAATAATATAATATTATCAGTATTATTTGACCCAATACAATGCTGTGACAAATGTATGGATTTTTCCTGGATCACAGGAACGTATTTTAGAACATGCAACCCCTTAGTAGATCAGGCCTGTAGTTTCTCCAAGTTGTACTGGGTATTCCTGAGGTTTCCTACCGGTCGGACGTGCCGTGAACACCTCCCCAGGAAAGTCACTGGAGTGTGATGCCACAATAGTTGGAACGCACCCTCAGGTTCGCCTTCTAAAAAGGGGAACCAGCAGCCCAGTCTGCCAGTCCAGAGGTGCTGCTACTGATGTCCATGCGATGCTGCAGACTCTTGTAAAGCAAGACAGCCCCACAGCATCCAGCGTCTTCAGGAATTCCAGATGGATCTCATCCACTCCCTGCCACCAAGACTACCCTTGACTACCACCTGAATCATTTCCTGAGCAGTGGACGGCACGCTAAATCTAATGTCCTTCCCCCTCAACTGAAGCTCTACAACATTGCCTAGAAACATGGCAAGCACCTCATGGTGAAATCATGTCAATGGATACAGTAGGAACACGAGATACGTTCACAGACAACATATCTTTTAATGGGTTTTTTAAGACAATAACCCGCGACCCACTAAAAAACGGGTCCACAACCCAAAACCAGTTGAGAATCACTACGTCTCGGGAATCAACAAAGGTCCTGTACTCTGAACTTCTGTTTGGCAGATCAACGCAAACAACAGTCAGGACCCGTCCCCCAGCGGGAGACTGGGGGACGGAACAGGACCCTCTTGTCTACTGGGTTGAACTCCAACATACAGGCTCTGAGCCGGGGGGGAACAAGTCACCAGGCCCTTGCCATCGAGCTCCATCGCCAGAGGGTCTTGTCATAAGGTCTTTTGAGCTACTCTTTGTCTGGTCTCTTACCTAGGAACTGTTGGTCTTGGGGGACCCTACCAGTGGCATAGAACCCCTGACAACTTAGCTGCCAAAAACATGCAAAGTCCCTTACCACGATATGGTGGTAACTCAGAGAGGAGGGACCTCAGACTGTTCATGTTAATATGTTCATTTCTTAAACCTAATTGCTTCTTGGTCGAGGGCGGATGTGCAGTCAGAGTCGAACTAAAAAAACTCAGAAGTGGGCGGCAACTTCTGATGTGGTGGCAATGGAAACAAAATCTCTGAAATCTTACTCCGAACTGGCTCCGGAACGGCTGCAGTGAAAAAGGGGCATTTGTGGTCATTTGTGTTGTAATGTGACTTTGAGTCATATACCATGTTCTTTTATGTAGGCATACCTTCAGAGTTAGTCATTGTTTAGTTTTGGAAGGCTGAAGTGAGTTAGTTGTTCAATTGTAAGCTTAAAACCACAAACTGAACAAAAATAAATTTTGGAGTTTGAACCGTAATCATGCTCAAGTTTTCCATTTTCTTTGACTTTAAGTAGGGCAGTCAGATTTAAAGCTTTCGGTTTAATCAAACAATTTATTTTGACCGCACATTCTCTGATTACCTGAAATGTGGTGCAGGTTGCTATAAGGTCAGTGATCGGGTTATTGCATACGTCAGTGGTAAGGTAAGTGAGGAGAGTCCGACTGAACTTTAGATAAAACTATTATCAAGTTTTGAGCAAATAAATGACATATATTTGTGTCAAAATATCATGGTGTTTTTTCAAATGTAATTGAATAATTTAGTACAATTAATCGGAATTCAAATGTGTGATTGATACTATTTCTAAAAATAATCATTTGACAGCACTACTTTTTAGCAACATTTATAGCAAACGAAAGACTAGCATCAATTAGCTGTTAGCCAAGTTATGGTTAGTGTACTTGTTTTTTTTTATCTTTTATGTATGACAGTGGCAAGTTTCATTTTACACAATCACTTGGGGGGAAAAAGTAGCAGTTCAACTGTCAAAATATTTTGAACAATAAACTACACATTAATCAGAATAAATAGATGTCTTATGAAGAAATATGCATCAAAAGTCACATAAAACCTACAGTTCATCCAAACAATGTCATGCTAGGAATAACCCTATATGTGTTGTTGGCTTGTGCTTTAACTTTTTGGGTCTTAATTTGTACCTCTAAGTTGTTAAGAGAAGAACCTATATAAAAATATGCACTTAAATTCACACAAAATGTTATCCTTTGATCAAACCGTTATCCTGCAAGGGGTGTTCTGCCCTGAGATTTGCTTTTCCAGTGGATTTTTTGAAAAACGTCCAATCTACATAATACATACTAATAATAATATTCTCAAAAAATCATTATGATTTATGGCTGTACATTTATTATGGTCACAGCTTGACCCTGGAACTGACTATTTGTATTATCTTCCATAGGTAAAAGTGCCTCCGACCTAATTCCAAGCAACTAAAAGGAGGATTTTAATGGCAGCTGTAGAAGAAAAGGTTGCATTCCATTGGACCAAAAGCACCGCAGGTATTTACTTGACACAGGGTCGTCGTACGGCCAGATGCGGAGCTTCTAATTTTGGGATCAGGTCCTAATGAGAGGACCAGAAAATAACCTGCTGGTGAGAATGGACCACAAAGGCCAGCTTAGAGGACCTGTGATGTCACAGAAAAAACATATATAAAAATAACGCCTCTGCTGTGTCCTTTTTGTCCCTTTTCTGTCAACCCTGGCGCTCTCTCCAAATAACGAGCCCTTTGACGAGTCATTAGGCAATATTAAAAGTCTTAACGGCAGGCTTCCATGGCCGCTGCGCAGCACCACACAAGTACGCCGACAACAAACAAACACAACTTGATTGGGCTTACTTGATGCTTTCGTATATCAGTCATTTCCTGTTTGTAGTTTGATTTTAGGCAAAACACTGACAACATAAAAAAACTAAATTAAGTAGGATTTCAGACAAAAAAAATGTAGACAATTATTTAGATTTCCATATTTTTGGAACACATGTATTACATAACACAGTTATTTTTGTTGTTGTTTTTTAGAATAAAATTATATATTACCGGTAAACTAGGTTCAATATATTTTAAACCATATAAACAAATTGATACTTTTCTTTCCAATATGTTTTTCAAATACAACCTATATAGTAAATTAAAATAAAAAATAAAAAAACAAGCCTAAAAATGTAAAAAAGAATAAAGAAAGAAAATAACAGAAGTGAAAGTCAAGAACTTACGTGTGAACTCAGGGAATTAATGCTAAATTAAAAAGAAAAACAAAACATCCTGTAATTTAATAGTATTTTATACAAAAAATAGTTGCCATTAGTGGGATGCTTGCATATTTTAGAGATACTTAAGTAGGTTATTTGTAAAAATGTGTAAACAGTATTATATTAAATTAACACAACGGACCAAATAGACCAACTCCTAAGCCTTCCCGGTAAGGTCTATTCAGATGTACTCGAGAGGAGGCTACGCCGGATAGTCGAACCTCGGATTCAGGAGGAACAGTGTGGTTTTCGTCCTGCTCGTGGAACTGTGGACCAGCTCTATACTCTCAGCAGGGTCCTTAAGTGTGCATGGGAGTCCGCTCCCTGTACGATCAGTGTCAGAGCTTGGTCCGCATTGCCGGCAGTAAGTCGGACCAGTTTCCGGTGAGGGTTGGACTCCGCCAAGGCTGCCCTTTGTCCCCGATTCTGTTCATAACTTTTATGGACAGAATTTCTAGGTGCAGTCAAGGCCTTGAGGGGATCCGGTTTGGTGGCTGCAGGATTAGGGCTCTGCTTTTTGCAGATTATGTGGTCCTGATGGCTTCATCTGGCCAGGATCGTCAGCTCTCACTGGATCGGTTCGCAGCTGAGTGCAAAGCGACTGGGATGAGAATCAACACCTCCAGGTCCGAGTCCATGGTTCCCGCCCAAAAAAGGGTGGAGTGCCATCTCCGAGTCAGGGAAGAGATCTTGCCCCAAGTGGAGGAGTTCAAATACTTTGGAGTCTTCTTCACGAGTGAGGGAAGAGTGGATCGTGAGATCGATCCGCTGTGGTGAAGAAGGAGCTGAGCCGGAAGTCAAAGCTCTCAATTTACCGGTCGATCTACGTTCCAATCCTCAGCTATGGTCATGAGCTTTGGGTTATAACCGAAAGGACAAGATCACGGGTACAAGCGGCGAAAAATTAGTTTCCTCCGCCGGGTGGGGAGGCTCTCTCTCAGAGATAGGGTGAGAAGCTCTGTCATCCGGGAGGAGCTCAAAGTAAAGAGGAACCAGATGAGGTGGTTCAGCCATCTGGTCAGGATGCCACCCGAACACCTCCCTAGGGAGCTGTTTAGGCCACGTCTGACCGGTAGGAGGCCACAAGGAAGACCCAGGACACGTTGGGAAGACTATGTCTCCCGGCTGGCCTGGGAACGCCTCGGGATCCCCCGGAAAGAGCTGGACGAAGTGGCTGGGGAGAGAGAAGTCTGGGCTTCTCTGCTTAGGCTGCTGCCCCCGTGACCCGACCTCAGATAAGCGGAAGAAAATGGATGAATGGAACAGACCAAATATACAAATTACAAATCAAATGAAATTTTAAACAGAACTAACTTTATGTTTTCTTTAATGGTATAAATGCTAAAACAGCAAAAAAGTAGGATTTTACTTTTAAAAATACATAGTAATTACAATGTTTTTTTTATTTTATTTGTTTACATTTTTGTAATTATATATTAAATTAAGTCAAATTAACTCTAAACTAAAATTAAATTAACTAGAAAGTTTAATATGATCTCATTTTTTATGATGCACTAATTATTTTACCAACATTTATTTCAATAAATACAATTTTTAACACTTATGTTTACACAAACTCTAAATGAATACTATTATATACTATTGCTTTTGACCATGTTGCCTCATGACTCTCAAACACAGGGAACAATTTTGGACGAGGACGTTGAGTAATCTTTTGCCATCTTGTCATCCCCTATCCTATATTCTTGTGTTTCTTCTCACGACTGTACTGGTGGTCCTGGTCTGGTAGGGACTGTAAGCATCGGGGGCCCTCACTGAGCTAGACGACGCCTCATCGCCAGCAAACAATGGTGGGCTGGGACTCGCCAATACGTTTGAACGCTGACGTCCAATCGACCATATAAGGCATGTGTGGGTTGGTGCACAAACAAGACAATGGCTCGAAAGGTTCTGCTCAGGTGATGCTGAATGAACAGTTGAGACACTTCTTTATCGGAATATACGCTTACAAATACACAATCAATGACAGGTAAGCGCTCCCTTCTGAAGAGGTGACAGCCTGCTTTTTTAACATGTTAAAGGAAAACAAACTGCTAAATCATCAAAGTGTACGACCAAATAACAGTCTCAGCTGAGCAGCAAGTGCAAAAGTACATAGGAACGTTCATATCTCAATAAACGCAATCCTTATGAATACAATAAACAAAAAGTCTAAAAAGTTTGATTAATTTGGAAGGCTAAATTTGCATGTTTTCAAATTTAACTCAATGTTTAAGCACCGGCACAGATTTCAAAGTACCAATTTGGTAGTAATATTGGTAAACCAGCGGTCTCCAATCACCATTCCAGGGACCGGTACTGGTCCGTGACGCATTTGCTACCGGGCCGCAGAGAAACATTAAATAATTTATAAACGACTGCATTTTCTCCGACTTAACTTTCACCTGTCCCACTAGACACACCAATAAGCTTGTTTATAGATGTACAATAAAACTCCTCATAGGAAGTTGTCATTTGTAACTTTGTGACATGATACAATGCACATTTATGAACATATAAAATATAAATGTGACAGATTGTAGCCGAAGGCTGGTCTGCATGTTGATGGTAGTATATACCATCAACCTGCTGGGGATCTCATTGCAAAGAAACAAGCCCGCGGCTCCCACTAATTCACAGTTATAGTGAGTTGTAGGGTTGTACGGTATACCGATATTAGCATAGTACCGCGATACTAATGAATCATATTCGGTACTATACTGCCTCTGAATAGTACCGGTCCGCCACCTTTGTTTGCTTACTTACTACTAAAAGACAAGTTGTCTTGTATGTATTTTATTTAAGGACAAACTTGCAATAAGAAACATATGTTTATATGTACCCTAAGATTTTTTCTTAAAATAAAGCCAATAATGCCATTTTTTGCGGTCCCCTTCATTTAGAAAAGTATCGAAAATATTTTGGTACTGTTACCGGTACCAAAATATTGGTATCGCGACAACAATAGTGAGTTGTATTTTCCATGCACTTATTTTTGCTGTATTTATCTGATCCCTGAAAATAATGCCTACATTAAACCGATCCGTGGTGCAAAAAAGGTTGGGGACCACTGGGTTAAATGATAAACGGTAAACGATGCCCATCCCTACCGACGTGCAACAAGCAGTGACAAAAATTCTGCTGAAAGCAACTTTTTTATGAAGTTCTGTATCGATCCGAAAGTTGGCAGGTGTACATAATGAAATGGCTGGGTGAAATCTATACACTGTTTATAAAAAGTTTTTTTTCAACCGCCTCTGTGAAAAAATGTTTTACCTAAAGTTGTTATCTTCAAGACATATGTTTAACAGTGTACATTTTCAAAAGATACATTATGATACTTTTGAAGAGAGTGGGGCGTACAGGATTTCATTTGCAATCTAAAGGGAACACCTCCACACATGAACCGATTGCAGACATATGCAGAAAGTAGGTTAATAATGTGACTGTGGAGCAAATTTTATTCCAAAACATAGCCAATACATATTATCTAGAGATTCTAGACCACAAATAAGTGTTTTAAATGTAGATTAAAATCATCATAGGTCCCTTTGAACAGGATTGTTGTTGTGAGCCAAAACCCTTGCACAACTTCAATGACTGATGAGAGAGGTCACGACCTCACGTGCCAGCAGAGGAGACATAAAGTGTGTTTAACCACATTAGCGTCACCTAGCAGCAACAGAATCCCCTGACACCACCTTAGTAAAGCAGCATTTGCTGTTTTACCGTGACTTATTTTAGCCTTGCTTACGGCCATTTCGGGTTTGGCGAGATGGATGAGCAGATTAGGAGGTGCTCGGATAGGGGCGCAGGGAGGACAATTAAGACACTGTCTTGTCTTATCAACTATGACTCAACTTTTTACTTGACTTGATGAACTGGAAAAACAATGTAGTCTTCTCTTCGCTTTATATATTACTCATGGTGATGCAACTTTTGACCTTTGCAAACGGACCTAAAATGGAGAAATATATTTATTTAATACACAATAAAGTAGATCAGTGTTTCTTAACTATGGGGCCAGGGCACATTGTTGGGCGCCCCTCAGAAGGCCACCAAAAAAATATCTGTTTCTCAGCTGTGGTCGGTATGGGCCACAGCGGTACTCTGTTGTAATGCACTTTTCCACCACTTGAGGCAGTAACGTCAATCTCAAACAAACAAGAAATCTGGAGCAAAAGTCATAGTAAATAAAGTGCTTGGGCTGTAGTTTTATTTGCACTTAAAAAAATGTTGACAGATTAGTTAGAAAACATTTTCAGTGTTAATTGTGTTTATTTTATTTTAGTTTTTGTCACTTATTTATGAGTCCTTTCTAATGCAGTATATGTGGTTATTATTTTTATTTTATGTGGTGAATAAATAATAATAACCGTATTTTCCGGACTATAGAGCGCACCGGCATATATCCAATCCAATCCAATCCACTTTATTTACATAGCACATTTAAACAACAAAAATGTTTCCAAAGTGCTGCACAACAATATTAAAAATAATATTAAAAACAATATTAAAAACAATAATCAAATATTATCCTTAGCTCCACCAATGACTGAATAAAAACAAAAAATAAATCTAGAACCAATATAAAAACAATATAAAAATAAATATGATTAAAAACGATTTTAAAGCGAAAAACCAATTAAAACAGTAAATAGAAATCACAATTTATAAAAAACACAGAGGACAACAGAGGACAGAGGACCACACAACTCACGTAGTGTTAAAAGCCAAAGAATAAAAGTGAAAAAAATAAACCGCAAACACTAAATTTCAGAAGGAAAAATATTTTCCATATATTAGCTGCACCGGACTATAAATTGCAGATACTGTCCATCCATCCATCCATCCATATTCTACCGCTTATTCCCTTTTGGGGTCGCGGGGGGCGCTGGAGCCTATCTCAGCTACAATCGGGCGGAAGGCGGGGTACACCCTGGACAAGTCGCCACCTCATCGCAGGGCCAACACAGATAGACAGACAACATTCACACTCACATCCACACACTAGGGCCAATTTAGTGTTGCCAATCTATTTACACAGAAATATTTAGTAAATTTAGTACATGTTTATTTACATACCTTAATTGTTTTATAAACGGTGCCTGTAACACGGCAGTAAAACGACTGATCAAACAAAACAGAAGTCATCATCATGGACCCACTAGCTGCAGAAGCCACTCCAATCATTTAAACAAACTCAATAATTACATGGTGACGTCTTGGTGAATTTACTGAGGAATTTGTGAAACTTAAACAATACAAACGGAATTCCATTGTAACTTAACAATACTAACACAAACACTTGTAAACGTATTAGCATATTAGCTAATGCTGACGACGCTAGCTTGATTACATTACAATAGCATGTATGAATATGCATGAAAACACTCCTATCAAACATGTGACAGTTTGCAGGGGTGGCCAACCCGTCGATCGCGATCTACCAGTTGATCTTTGGGACCGTACCGGTCGATCCCAAAAATATTAGAAATAAAATTATATTAATATGACATGAGTATGTGACAACACCACCCGCGGAATGACCAACAGACCAGCAATCAGGCAAGGATTTTGACCCCTGAACACGCCCACATGCCTCTGCCTCTCTCTCTTCGGCCTCTCATCCCGTGGCTCCCGACACCGCAGCCACACTCCCCCAAGCAAAGCCAGCCCACTACACCCAGTTGTCTCGCAAACGCGCATTGCATGACGTGCTCAAAAGTCATCGAGCTGATTGTTGCAACACATCGGACATTTTCTAGCATCCAACATAAAACAACTCTTTCCCCAACCACGAGTCCATGACCATCACAGCTTGCCTGCAACAGGAACTAACAAGCCAAATACTAGAGTCTGTGAACATTGCTCCAAAGTACAGATTTTGTGTGGATTTATTCTGAATACAAAACTAAACATTGACTTATACAAAGGAAGTAATATATGATAAAACAAGGGGGCAGCTAAAGGACATTACAAAAAACAATAACAAAAAAAGCATTAGCAAAAATTGAGAAAAAAGCAAGAAACACAATGAGAAAAAGCCTAAATGTTGTAATCACATATATACATATACATTTATTTATACATATATACACATACATACATATACATATACACACACACACACATATATATATATATATATATATATATATATATATATATATATATATATATATATATGTACTGTACATGATGAATGCTTTCCAACTAACGCTTACGTGAGTCTGACTTTTTTATATTTGGTGGCGTGTTTGTAGTCCATTATTGTTATGGATAATTTGTAAAGATTAAACCCACCCAGCAGGTGTCTACATTGCCATTGACACTTTTATTATTTGCTGTATTTACATCTGTCTATCTAGCTAACATACACATTATACACACTGTTCCAAGGCTGCCAAGTTTCAGAAAATGACAAAAGGGAGACTTAAGTAGCACGACGCATTAAAACAAAATTATTATTCTTTAACACCGATTTGGCCTGTTTTAACGTTGATTTATACTTAAGACTGTTGTCCTCACCTCCAGCAGTTCTCCCTGCTCTGTGGCCTCCTAATGCTAGTCTTAAATAACCAGAAATTAAAAATGAAAATCATCTCCACTGTTTTCTCTGCTGGCTCTTCTGTCTCATCCTCTGCATCTGTGTTCTCAATTTGTATCTCTTCTACATCTCGGTCCTCACTGTCCTCAATCTCTTAAGATCTCTCTTGATCTTCCACTGTTGCCGACTCCTCATTAAGCAAAGTAGCTATTGTCATGAAAGTTGCTAGAAGTTGCTAGATTACATCATTGGCACATTTGCAAAATTGATTACAACGGACGCTGTAGGAGAGAAGAATAACGTAGTGGGAGACATAAAAAGTGAGTTAAAAAACGAAAATCATGTTCAGAACTGTAAATTAATTTTCTGCTGTTGATTCTTAGTTAAGTTGTATTTTTCTTTTTTCTTTTTTGCTCAAATCTCAAATTTGATCAAAAGACTGAAGTGTTGTGATATTCACAAACGAACCAAATCTGTTGACTGGCTTATTAACATGAACGATGAGTTTGTGTTCATTTGAAGCGTGACAGTGATAAAACATTTCCATTTCCATCTCACTCTGTAAACCAAGGCAGAAACAGCATCAGCTTTGCACAGAGTGGGTGTAGGTCTCCTCTCTGCTCTGACTGGAATGGAACTTTGTTGTCATTGCACTTAAAAGTACAACAAAATGTGTTTTTAGTACAAGCTGTCTAAAAGCAGACATTCAGTAGACAGAGGCCTGTGAGGAAAGGCTCACAGCAGCACCGCATGTACGTTGAAGACAGAGTGTTACACGCTTTCATGTCTCCAAAACATTAAAAAAAAAACGCTAGGTTTGTTGCAAGTCGCTTTTGAGAAAGAGAGTCACTAAAAGAAATTGGATAGTGTGAGGCTTGGCAGCTCTGATGTTAGCAGTGGTGTGCCGTCAGGGCCAGCAAGGTCTTCTCTGCTGGCCTAACATAACCAGAAATCATGATCATAATTAAAGACAAAAGTATTGTTTTATTTACTTTCCCTAAATATCTAAAAGTATTCATATTCTCTTCATGTCATATTATGCTCCTTCCAGCGCTATAGTTTTTAGTTTAGAGTTTTTATCCAATCAGAATTCAGCTAGCTTATGTTGCCATGCTGTACCAAATCTGCACGGGGCCTTCAGAATCAATAATGCACTGTAAGTGAACGGACACAAACAGATGATAGACAGTTGCGATAGCCAATCAGATCACGAGTTGTTGTCAGTAAGGCCTTCTAGAAGGCTTTACGTTTAACGTGACATTTACGCGTCCTATGATTGGATACTCATCGGGACCGTTCGTGGATGAATTTGAGAACACATACAGTTGATAGACGGTTGCAATAGCCAATCACATCACACGTTGTTGACAGTAGCCTATCCAAGGAGCCTGATGTTAACGAGACTGTGATTGGATACTCACTTGTCATTCCTAAGTTACAACTTAGCAGGAAGCAGGAAGTGTTGACCCACAAAGAAGGAGAACAAATTCTTGATTAGATGGCAGATATGTATTTGTAAGGCCATTTTCAAGAAGGATATTTAAAGAGAAACTACATCTTGTGAGATGATGTCGGCGATGAAATGGGAAAATGCCCGCCATTTCCACTCAAATCGACGAGGGGTACCACTGGCTTATACGGCATCCGATGGGTTCTACAAATTGTGAGTTCAAATATTTTATTTCTTAATATTTTCACGTTTAATATGCTTTTTGCAATTTTAATTTTGACAGTAGCACATAAGATATCTTTTAAAAGCTGATGCGGGTTTATTGATTTTTAAATGCGCCAGAAAATAACCCGCTTTGTACAATGGCCAGTAGTGCGTAAATGTGTTTCTGTTTAGTATTTCTCCAGCAATGGTCATGTGGTGACATAAATGATGGTATTTTGAGAGGTAATCATTGAAGTCGGACATCACTGAAGGCCCAGGTGGGAAATGCCACTGGTTGTTAGTATTATTAATAGTTCCTAACTCAGCATTCCTGCATGGTATTTCAAACATCTGTTAGCCAACATTTCACTATAATGACAATAATGTTGTACTAGAAAATTGTGTATATGTATCATTTATCAATAATTTTTCCCCCCACCATTCTTGTATGATAGCAGATTTAACACCGCTCTTCTATCTTTGATGCACTTTTAAGATATTTAAGTCCAACCTCTGTAAAAACAATGCTTTTTAATTTATTTTGTCAATGTATGTGAATTAACATTGACGTTATACATCAGGATTATATTCGTGTAGCATGCTTTTCGTTTTTTTGATCTGCTTAAAGAAACTGGGATTTACTCAGTTTTCATCATCAGTATCTCAGCCGAGCAGAAAACACCTGTTGCGAATGTGCTAGTCCTTTGTCATTGGACTGGCACATTTTCCCCATCGTTTATTTCATTTTGGGGAAAGGCTGTTAAATAACAAACTGTGGAAAAAGTAAAGCGCTGTGAATCCTTCCTGGATGCACTGTACATGCAATACAAGTGCACATTGAGGAATAGTCAGGTTTTTGAGACAAATTTATCGAGTGATCACTGTTTTGTATTAAAAATAGAATATATATAAGACAAAAGCAAAAAAATTAACTTAGACAGATGCACGCTACTGTACGAAACTGGCTTATGAGAGTAGTTTATGTGCGAATATTAATTTTGGGAATTAATCACTATGCTGTTTTACCTCACTGATTAACTTTTTTGAGTTTAATTAGTATCAACCTACTACTACAAACATGTTTTGTGATATTGTACCAGAATAAACTTGACAAGCGCAAACAAAAACGAAAATTCCATTTCACAGTGGCTGACGCGATAAAAGTCAGCACCCACACGGCAATCTGCCTCACTGACCTTTATTTATGTTGTTTTAGCGTTTGCTAGTCAATCATGTCGCTTCATCTCTGCTTCTGTGCCGGTGGATTATTTGGTTAAAAAAAAAAAACACAGCAAATGCCTTGTTTTGTGTTTCAAATGTTTTGCAGGTGTTGGTCCTGATAAGATCCACTACTTTCGAGACGGATGGAGAGGGTATCCAAGCGAAGAACAGGTGAACATGACGGTGTAGCGCAGCAACAAAAAAAAAACATCTAAAAGCCCATGTTGAGTCTGATATGTGTGTTATATATAATACAGAGCAGTGATTTGGTTATACAGTACACAGTGATACAGCAACCTTAATTAATAAGTTCCTGTTACTGCACATACAGTAGTTGAAAACTAGCATTTTTGTCCAACATATATGTTCCTGTCAACTGTCCTTGCACAGCTGAACATTTATTTTCCCCAGAACTGTACTGGGAACAACAGAGGCCAGTTAGCATGTATATGGTCTATGCAATTTCCCCATTAAATAAACAGATAATTATGTATTTTCCATTTAGTACAAAGTTGTGATTCACTAGCGATTATGCATAAACTACCCTCATAAGGCTTACAGTTCCTTAGTGGGCTGTTATGTTCCTGTTCCTGCTCATATTTGAAATGTAAACAGCTGTTTTTCTTTTGTTCCTACTTATATTTTGTATTTATCGCAGAGGTATGATTCCACTAAATAATGTCTCATCATAAACCTGACAGTTCCTTATTGCAGTGTTTTTCAACCTTTTTTGAGCCAAGGCACATTTTTTGCGTTGAAAAAATCCGGAAGCACACCACCAGCAGAAATCATAAAAAAAAAACGAAACTCAGTTGACAGTAAAAAGTTGTTGTTGCAATTGTTGGATATGACTTTAAACCATAACCAAGCATGCATCACTATAGCTCGTCTCAAAGTGTAGCTGTCACGACCTGTCACATCACGCCCTGACTTATTTTGAGTATTTTGCTGTTTTCCTGTGTGTAGTGTTTTAGTTCTTGTCTTGCGCTCCTATTTTGGTGCCTTTTTCTCTTTTTTTGGTATTTTCCTGTAGCAGTTTCATGTCTTTTTTTGAGCGATATTTCCTGCATCTACTTTGTTTTAGCAATCAAGAATATTTCAGTTGTTTTTATCCTTCTTTGTGGGGACATTGTTGGTTGTCATGTCATGTTCGGATGTACTTTGTGGACGCCGACTTTGCTCCACAGTAAGTCTTTGCTGTTGTCCAGCATTCTGTTTTTGTTTACTTTGTAGCCAGTTCAGTTTAGTTTTGTTCTGCATAGCCATACCTAAGCTACAATGCCTTTTCTTAGGGGCACTCAGCTTTTGTTTATTTTTGGTTTAAGCATTAGATACCCTTTTACCTGCACATCGACATCTACAAAGCAATTAGCTACCGGCTGCCACCTACTGATATGGAAGAGTATTACACAGTTACCGTACTCTGCCGAGCTCTAGACAGCACCGACACTCAACAACAACACATAATTTGCAGGCTATAATTACTGGTTTGCAAAAAATATTTTTAACCCAAATAGGTGAAATTAGACAATCTCCCACGGCACACCAGACTGTATCTCACACAGTGGTTGAAAAACACTGCCTTATTGTGTACCTGTAATGCATGTTGCTGTTCTTGCACAACTTTGTCACCCCCTAGTTTGCAATTCGAGCAGTATTTTACCCCACATTGTGTATTTTATATTTAATAGGGATTAATTCCCAAAATTAACATTTGCGCATGAACTATTCTCATAAACCTTACAGTTTCTTAGCATGCATCTGTCTAAGCTCCTGTTCCTGCACATATATGTCATTTAAACAGCAGAAACTGTTTTGCATTTGTTTTATATACTGTTCATTTTATGTTTAATACAAAGTAGTGAACTCTCTGTAAATTTGTGTCACAAACCTGCGTTTCTTTGTGTACCTTAGTGCATTCTTAGCACACCTGTAAGGCATGTTCTTTAACTTATGCAGAGCCCAAATACACAAATACCAATATGTATTAAATATGTAATATGTAATAAGAGTGGGTTTTACATAATAGGTCCTCTTAAATCATGGAATTGTTTTATTTTCGTATTTTTTTTATTTTTGCTAAATAATGCAGGATAAGTCATAATACATTTCATCAGAAGTAACATTCTTTAGCTCTGTTGGAGGTATAAATAATTGCTATTTTATGGATTATATAACATGTCTTCACCAAGCAGAGCTCTTTTTAAATATGCTCTTCTCCTTATATTTTTCAGGCAGTAGACGAGTGTTTTATTTGTTTGCATTGGTGCCAATCTGTTGCTTGTAACTGGAACCTGTTGAGTGAAAGAAACATGTGACAAGGTGTGATTAGCTCTCTTGTTGACAGATGGGATGCTAGGTAATTTGTAGGACAGAATAACCAGGTAGATAATCACATGTTGCTTTGTGACAAGCGGGTGCCATTGTTGTGTTAAAACCATCGCAATAGTGACAGTTGATTGCTCCGCAGGGGGAGGACAAACTGGAGAGGATTTTAAATCAAAGCTGACCTGAGGGTACAACATTTGTTTTACAGGGTAGAATGAAGAAAACATGTGACAACCAACTTAACATTTTTATTATTTTTGTTTGATTGCGATTTTAGTTTTTTACTTGCTTTAAAATGTCTACTTAGTGCTGAAAAGGTATTCATCTTTTTAATGAAATTATACACTTTTGAATTCAGATTAATAACGATTAATCACGGAATGCAATAAGAGCGTTGCTTAATTTATTATGGGCCTGTTGCAATGCAAGCGCCCCTTCACATGCTGCAAGCAGCAGTGAATGGGCGCTTGCAATGCAAGCAGCCCATAGTATTATTATTATTATTATTATTAATTTATACTTTTGGATTTATTTTTGGATGCTACTCCATCTCTTGCATGAAGTCAGCCCGGAATGGCTCCAGTTGACCTGTGACCCTAATGAGAACAGACCCCCTTGGATAGACCAGGGGTGTCCAAACCTGGGGAAACTTTGATTTTATTCACTTTCCTTACGTATTAGCACGCTAAAACCACTCCATTGTAGATCTAACTATGCTGAGCTGTTACAGATATTCAATAATTGTTATAAAGCAATGGTTATATCTTGTTCAAATATTCAATATTTTTTACCTTTTATCTTTTTGATGTTAAAATCCTCCATCATGTTTCATTTTGTGTGCAGAATATTCACTGAGAGCCAATGAAAAACGAGCTGTGATGTGCATGCTCATTATACAGTATCCTTATCAACACATAGCCAGTATTTATTAAAAATACATCCATTGTATTATTTTTGTAAGTAACTGCAGTATATATTTTTAATTCATGCAACTTTAAATCATTTCAAGAATAAAAAGAGGAAAAAAATCATATTTTTTTAAAATAGAGTATTTTTTCCCGAAATTAATTAAATATAAGGATTTTAGTAGTAGTAATCTTCTACATGTGCTGAGTATAGAGTTGGTTAGAGTAAGATGCAAATGAACATAATGGAGAGGATTGGAAGGATCCCCTTAGGGGTGTGACTTGGGTGTTGAATTTCATCCTCAACCACCTGCAGAGCCGACTTAAAGGCCTGAGGTCCAGGCTGCCAGCCTCAGTAGAGGTCCTGAGTCTGCCATGGACGCCAGCACCAGACCTCTCAGCTTGACTGGCTTACATGTGACCCCGTCCCTGCTGCACCCTCCTCCTCCTCCACCAGCACACCTCTTCCTCCGGGCTCCTTCTCTGGAGCGAGGATACCCGCGGACTCCCAAGTGTGCCCGGTGCCGCAACCACGGCGTGGTGTCGGCCCTAAAGGGCCACAAACGTTTTTGTCGCTGGAGGGACTGCGTGTGTGCCAAGTGTACCCTCATAGCCGAGAGGCAGCGGGTGATGGCGGCGCAGGTGGCCCTCAGAAGGCAGCAGGCGCAGGAAGAGAGTGAGGCCAGGGAGATTCGGCTTTTGTACCCTGCAGGGCGGGCGCCTACCACTGGGGTGCCAGGGCAGCATGTGGGGTCACCGTTGGGGCCCGAGATGCATACACCAAGGAGTCAGTCATTTGAGTTTGACGTTTTCAGAACAGAGTCCTCCAAAGTTGGTGAGTTGATATTATAATTGTAAAATTTTAACAAACTTAACACCAGCAGACACTTTGTTAGGTACACCTG